>NC_090932.1:1176430874-1176733904 GCF_040938575.1 Ambystoma mexicanum | reverse complement strand
GCCATAATGGTGGTGATAATGTATCTGGGTAACGGCAGTTTGGCAGTGGGGAACCTTCTGCGGCAGCTGCCTCTTCGTATTCATCTAAATCATCCCATACTTCTTCTATCTCTGACTCTAGCTCGTTATTATCCTCTCAGTTTTCCTTGGGTTCGCTTCCTTGTCTTTCACCCAGATCTCCACTTTGTTGACTCTCCGGTGTATCTGGGTGTATAATTCTCACTGGTTTGTTATTCAATTGGAACAGGAACTGTCCTGACTGCCACTCTTGTTCTTGTCTTTGCTGTGATGACGTCCCTTGCGATGCTATAGATTGCCCTGATACCGAAGCTGCTGGGGTTGCATTGCTTACTGCCCCTATCGGGGATGTGAGATCTACCAGTGACAGCGGGGGTACCTCCCCTCCCCCTGGCAACATTTGCCCTTTGTCACATAGAGCTCTTAACCGCGTTATTTCCATTTGTGCGTGTGCTAGCTGGCGATTTAAATCGCCTGTTAAACGTGCTATGTCCACAGGAGGTGCACTTGTGGGGCCGTACAGGCCTCCTTTGTCATATGGTGGGGGTTCAGGGGCTGTTGCCCCGCCCTGAGCAGTGGGGGTGGGTGGTATATACAGGGGTTCACTAAACCCTACTGCTGGCCTGGTCATTAAGGGATAGATTTTTGTTACTTCGTTCTCGGTTGTAGTTGTTGAGCACTCCCCTTTTGGTGTCCCGCTTACTTCTTCAGGTATTTTCTGCTTTTCTATCATTCGGCTTGTATCTACCTCTGCCGTGGGGGTAACTTTCTCGAACATTTGCCATAAATCTAACACTTCTCTCCGGTTCTGTAACTGTTTCCCTTTGTATCGTGCTAGCAAATGTGTTGATGCTAGGTCCAACACTCTTTTGTCGAATGACCCTCCTTCTGGCCAAATTGGTATAACCCCATCTCCATTTATCTCAGTGATCCACTGATCGTGATACTTCTGTATCCTGTCACTATATGGTGGAAGGTGCTGGCAAATATGTGCCAGTGGTGTTACTCCCCCCATGGCAATGCTTCTTTTCCTTTCTTGTGTGTTCTGGTACCCTTGAGTCCCTTCCCACCTCTCACTTGATATGTCAGTTACAATATGTGAAAAATACGTTCTTTATCAATGCTCGCAATTATGGTATGTCACATTAGCTGTTCTTTCAGAGAGGTGTTACCTGGTCACCTCTCTCAATTTATTTCTTTGCCTATTATTCATCAATCAAAAAGGTTACTTGTACTGAAATACTTTAGCGTGTTCAACAAGACATGTACACAAAGCAGACCGACAAACATATAATCATGCAACATACACATGCACTGCCTGCGCGCTTTTGTTCTTTCCCTATTCCCGTTACTGTCCCTGATTTTTCTTCTTCCCTATTCTACCTACTATTTCGCATTCGCTCCCCACCTCTTTCACCTTTATTATGTCTCAAGATTTCTTACCTCCACAGAAAAAGAATATTCTAAAAACTACTCCGAGTCTACTCAATATACGAGACCCCTACTATTTTTCTCTTTATCTCTATTCTGTACTTGGTCGGGACAAATGCTACTCGGCGCCGCCTTCTACCCCGTACGGGCTAGGATACCACTTCTCTTCTTCTCACTTCTTACAACACCTAATGGCCATGTAAAGGATAGATCAGAAAAGCCTCACCGCCACTCACACAGACCCTATTCTTAACTACCTTCCCTTTGTTTGCTAATTCCCTTCTTCCCGTATTTCCCCTTACCTTCCTTTGGGGTCTTTGCAACCGGGACTCCATGTGTTCAGTCAGGTACTCCGAGGGTCGCCGCTCACGGCCGGACCTCGCTCAGGTCCGTCCCCCAAACAAGCCGTGGCCTGCCTTGGCGAGCAGCCTTTTTGATCGGGTATTTGTCAACCGGGAACCCTTGACCCTTTCTTCTTGGTGTGCACAGTCTGGTCAACCGCGGAGGCGATGGTTTTGCTGGGGCGCTCTGGATCTTGCTGCCGGGCGGTGCAGGCCTCGAGGCACCTCTCTAAATCACGTCGCGGGGGTCACCAAAAATATAGGTGCCATGTAGGTGCCTTTCCCCGGCTTACTACGTGTGAGAGAAAATAAAATAACCAACCCAACCCCTTTCGAGGAAGAAGGCACCGAGACGCGGCTGCAAGAGTTCAAAGGATGGTTTATTTCTCCAGCTAGGAAATAACCCAAAAAACCCTCACCCCTTTTTTACATCATACTTGTATATATCAATTAAAGTAACTCTAACAAAAAATGCTAAATGGACCCGATTGGCCAGGCGGTGTGGCGCTGGAGGTGTGGGTGGCATCTCTTCCTTCTGATTGGCTGAGTGGCTGACGAGATGACGGACATCAAATATCTTGTGCTCCACGCAGGTCAGGGTCCGGTCACTGTGGTCACTACCTAAGCTAATATGTTGCATTCGAAAAACACTAAATAACAAATTATCTAAAACATTTTATGCTACTTTTCATATTTCTACATAATAATTATTGTCAGTACAATTGGGTCATTCGTGGTTTTAATTGGAGGCCTTGACCTTTATTGTGCATGTAAAAAGAATCACATATCTCCTAAACTTCAAACCTATTAGTATGAGGAAAAAAACATATATTGTAGTAAAATGCTTAAGGTTAGTAGTGGGTGTGTTGGGTGGGTTTCGCAGCACAGGCGAGGGTCTGGCACTTGAAAGAAATACCTTACAGGGAGCGCAGGGTCAAGATGGCAATAAATTGTTCTAAGTGGGGGTGGGTGGCTTGCACGTTTATGGGGACGAACGAGCAGAAAGTGCTTAGCTCATCCTGGTTCACATGCTGGTTCTCATGCTAGCAGTGATCTCAGAGGAAGAAAACTGTATCATATTGGTTGTTGCAACTTTCTCCGGCTTCAGCGTGAGAATGGGAGCGCAGAGCTTTCCTTCGCAGGGGGAGTGCAAGGGTGGGGGCCAACCAGCTGCCTGTGCGCCTTGTGTGTGTGTGTGTCGCTGTCCTTGGCTGCTGCCGTGGAAAGGGAGCTGAGCATTGCTGTACTATAACAGTGAGGCCTGTTTACCCAAGATGGAGTCGAAAGGGGGCACAAAAGATGGATGCCCCGTGTCCTGCTAAGTAGTCCCATCTATGTAGCAGTCAACCATGGTTAACTTTACATAAGGGCAAGGGGCAATCCCACTACCGGAGGCAGGTGGTCCAAGCCTTGTATTGAGGAGTGTATGGCACGAGGGGGCCTGGGGACCCCTCACTCCCATACACCTTCTATCAGGAATCGATTGATTCGTATGGCAGGCCTGGGTGTCCCAAACATGGAGGACACTCAGAGCCACTGCCAAGTCAGCATGTAGCTGCCACAGAGGACACTCAAAGCCACTGCCAAGTCAGCATGTAGCTGCCACCAGCCCGTATTCTGCTCTGTGGGCAACGCACACGTAACATAAACACATATATGGGGTACAAGGGTGTATGTACCCCCAGCCATGGGAACCATAAGGTTATCCGAAGGGTGTTGTTCACCAAAAGATAAAATGAAGAACTGCACTGCCAGAGGTCCAGCCTTGACCTCAGTGGCAGAAAACATAAGGAAGACACACACAGAGAAGTCGTAGGACAAGGAGTGGAGGCCCTGTCCCTCCATAAAGCATTTCCAGCATCACACTCCTCTTCATTAAAGAAGTCGGGGTCAACAGGACAAAAAGGATTACCAAATAAAATTATACGCTATAGTTTTTCAGCGTACAATAGGAAGTGAGCTTTGTTAATTTCTAATTTTAACAAAAATCACCACTTAGTGTTCTGCCAAAGGGAATTCATTAAATTAATATTTTTTGTTAAATACGCTAAGGATCTACACTGTTTTGCCCCCCCACCCACTATTAAAGGAAAGGATTTAAGGCCAGCAGATTCCCCCACTGTTTGATTACAAAGGGCTCAAGTCTACTTACTTTGAAAACCTCTGTTTAAAGTCCAGGGCAGACAGCCTCATGTCAGGAGTGATATCTGGTCACTCCGTTCTCAAGGATGGCCTCTCACTCTCCACCATAGGACCCAGTCAGCTTTTAGCCCTTTCCATAAATAGATAGCTCCACCCAGATGCACTCTCAGCAATCTCCTCTGGTGTTTCCTTGCAGCTGTCAGATGGCAAGTTTCAGCAGCTCTGTGCCTTCCTCACAGTGCATTCCTGTTTATATAGCAGCAATGACACCATCAGGTTTGCAATGTTAGGGCGGTACCCTTCAAGAGATCTCGCAAATAGGATTGATCGGTCACCCTTCTCTCTACTCCGAACACCAGCCCATCTCTCTACGGATTGGTTTAAGAGTCTGGAGCAAAATATAGTTATGTAGCAAAACTTCATAATTTTACTATCAACTGCCATAATATATATATTTACCAATTCAGCTAATCATGGGGAATTAAATAAGACAGCCAGGTCTGCACCATTTTGCACGGCCGTGTGGCAATTTTCTGCCGTTTTCACAAAAGACATAACCATTATGAAAATGCAATGGATTCCCCATATTCCTAATTTCAGCCTCCACCCGTTCACCAATTCCCAAATTTGGAACATTTTCAGAATAGCCAGAAACCAATTTTTCACATGGACCTTTAGTTTGGGGCTCTGATTACACCCCACGGGATGGGGTATTCATTTCTACTAACAAATAGACACTACCAATACAACAATTACTAACATGCAAGCTCTGATCTCTAACCCCACATACCAAACTCCTTAATGCACCAGTCAACCCTGAGTGGCATACAGGGTTCGGTGAGATGTGTTGGATGGTCAACAGAAAACAATAGCCTCCCTAGTCGCCTCCTGTGGCAAAGAAATTAAACCACCAGGAGCAAAAGGCAAAGTCCTAACAATAGCAATTGTGATGGGACAATACTTTCAAATAAGTGTAGACATTACCAAGACAAATATTAGTGACATGCAAGTTCTCATTTGTGGCCCCAGAGACTAATCTCCCTAATGCACAAAGTAACCCTCAGCAAGATACATGCATGCCTTGCGATGTGTCTGAGGAAGTAGTGAAAGCATTGCACGTCCCACTCTTGTACTGTGTAAAATAAATGATAATATTACAAGAGGCAAAGTCACAGTTATGACACAAGGAAATGTGATGGGTCAATATTTTCTGAATGGCCTATGCACTACCTAGACAGATATTCACATGTCGGATCTGAATTGTAATGCCAGACATGGGTCTTTCAAAATCTACAAAGAAACTGTGAATAGTATGCCTGCACTGCATGCGATGAGTTGGATGGTGCAGTGAAAGCACTGGCAATCCTGGTTCCCTCGTGGAATAGAAATTAAATGGGCCAAGAGATAAATACATAGTGATTACATGAGCACATTTGATAGGGGCACTCTGGCAACACAATACACAGAGAGATATCGGTGAAATTATCACTCTCTAAAATGATGTTCTCTAATGCACAAAACATCCATGACTGACAAATATGCTTTGAGTGTAATATGTCTGGTCATATCTCTCCATAGGTCATACATTGCAATGGTCCAAGAAGCACATGGGAAATAGATACATACATATTGCACATAGGAGGAAATCACACTTATCTTCACTTCATTTCTCTTTTTATTCTCTCTCCCCAAGTTGATGTGGAAATATCTTATGTACAGCTGTTGCAAGTACTATCCTGGTTAGTCTGGGGTGGCCCTTTACCAATGCAGCCAACTCATACATTTTCACCCAAAATGTTGACTGCGCATGCAAAATCAATTTCCTCATGCATCTCTCAAGACATTTTTGGTCTGTCGAGCAATTTCATTTTGTTGAAAGCCACAGATGAGCAGCTGAATATCTTTTGGGAAAATGTATTACCATCCCATGCTTCTTGGTATGTGTGTGTGTGTGGTGTTGACACATCAGATTATGATGCAAGATGTCATTTTGATAACAAGAGAAAGGGCCTCATTACAACTTTGGTAGTGTGGATTTTAGAATGCAGAAAGCTACTGCACACATTAAAAAAATGTTCCTTCGTACAGAAACATCTTTGCAAATATAAAAGTAGCAATTGCAAAAACTATAAACCCACATTAAAACACACTGCAAAGTAATATTTAATTTATCTCTATGTACTTGAAAGACTGAAAAGGAGAAATCATAGTCCATGTCATCATTAATTGTGAGAAACCAGAAGGATTCTCACCTGCTAGTCCCCGGGGGTCTATCCCTAAGGTGGCCAGAGCACAGCCATCGCCTTTGGATCCAGACCCTGGGCGTGGACCGGTGCGGGAGGATTACCTGGGTGAGGGAGGGATCTTCGAGGAGTGGGACACCTGGCGGCGAGACATGGTATCCCATTCCCTGTAAAACCTTTACCCCATCCTACCTGGTAGGGTACTTGGGATCTTTACCTCCCGCCCACTTTCCGTTCAAGAACACTTTGACACAGACAGCCCGCTCTGGGGAAAAACAGACTCGCACCCAAGCATTGTACCTGACATGTCCCACTACTAAGGTCAGGCTATTACTGGTAACCACTCACACCTGACTTCCATTAAATTTCCCCACACAAATAAATGGCGGAGCACGAGAGCGCACTCTGAGCAAGGCAAAGCACACAAAGGAATATTGTTTTCCAGATGGCAGCTGAACGACAGGCGAAAGACGGCAAACCTAGAAGGGTATGCAAGGATGGAGATACCCTTGAACTTTCCTGCAAGAAACCATGACTTTTCTACATACTTCAGATTAAAAAGCATAAGGCCAGGAAACCAGACTGAAGAATCCTGCATTGTGTGTCAGAGATACCCAGGGCCCTCCTGCATAGCTTATTGAGTTGGGGAGAACCAGCAGCCACCGCCCTTGGCTCCAAGATCAAAGCAGCGCCAGATAAATCAACACAGCTGGTGAGTTGGGGAGACTGATGCAAGACCGGTCTGTGTTGAAGTCAAGGTTGCAAGTGGCAACATTGTATAAAGAGTGTAAGAGCGAAGATTGGCAACGTGTGTGATAAAAGAAGCGAGGAAAGCTTAATTGCTGATGGATGTTTGAATTTAAAGGGAAGAAAGGTACAATACCAGTAACAGAGTGGTCCTGCACCGTATGTGTGCTCACTCGAAGGTCTCTGAGGTATCCAGCCAAGCAGTGGCAGAAGCAAAAGTTAGAGAACGAGAATGAGGAATGAAGTGAATTGAAGTGGTCCTGCAATGGTTTAAGCAAAATCCATTGCACAATTGAAAGTCTTAGATTTTGTGATACAAAGAGGTCCGAGCCAGAACGAGGGAGACCCATTGTGAACATTGTGTTTGAGAGGGCCGAGCCCGAACGAGGGAGATCAATTGTGAACATTATGCTAAAAGGGGATCCGAACCTGAAGGTGGGAGATCCAAGGTGAACAGTGGACCTGAGAACTTGTGAATGTGAAAATCCTGATACTTTGGTGCTTGTTTTGTTACATCAGGCCCTCCACAATAAGAGACTTGTATTTGGAACAAGGCTTTGGCACAGAAGGCCCTGCTATCTATGCTTTGCACTATATCCTCGTGTCAGAGAAGCCAGAGTGTGTGCGAAGCTCGAGCTTGCCGCCTTGTTCTGTGCTGAAAACATTAGGAAGGGAAGCCAACTGCTCAACTATCCTGACATATAATTTCTTGAACTTTTCTTTTTGCATACATTGTTGTCCCACACCATTTGTATTTAGAAGTAAGGATTAGCAACAGTTTTATTAGAATAGGCCCTTTGTACTAGGACGGCATTATCATTATTTGATGGCCATAGCTTGATCCTATCCTTAGATTTAGGTTTAGATATGCTTTCAACCAACCTCTTGAAGTTTAATAAGCACCCTTGAACTGTAATCACTTGTGTTTGTCTTCACTGTTTGATACCATGCCTTCCTTACATAATGTATACAAATGTGCTTTTTCTTGGTGCTTGTTGTCATGGGAAATAGATGGTGTGGGTAGTAGTGTGTGTGTGTGCACCCAAAACATTCTTCAATAATGGTGGAATTTTTAAGTCAACCCCGTTTTCGTACCCAGTGCTCAGGAAGCGTTCATGGGAAATGTAAGCAGACTCTGGATGGGCAGTCCTTTGTTTTATGTTTATATTACTGGTCAGCTTTTGACATACCTGAAACACGATCTAATAAAATGATGTTGGATTTGAGGGAGGTAGATTGAGTATATGGTAACCAAAGGGGCTATGTGGCCACTTCAGAGACTTGCAGCACACCACAGTAGTAGAACACCATTGACGAGCATCCTACACAATTCAATCAGCTAGCACTTTTGTTTACGGTTATCTCTCAATGCAGATAGGCCATCTGTTAGCAAAGACAGACAAGTCTGTTTATCTTTGTGTATCTTGACCTTATGGTTCTGACCAATAAGACACACTATGTTAGTGGGGCAGAAGTTTCCATGTCATTGAACTTGTATTTTTTTGAGAAGTAACTTAAGTGTGAAAGGAGCACTGTTGTGCCATCTTCAGACTTGCAACACACCGTGGTGGGGCACTATGCTTAATTTAATTAGGAAGTTATAGTGTGTTGATGGGTCTTTCGACTTAGATCACCCAGCCTCCAACTTTATGTTTCATAACTGTTTGTTTTTGTGTATTGTAACAGTCTGCCATCACATAGCTTGAGACACCCATTGTCAAGATTCATGAAGCTTTGCTGGGCACATTGAGTAGTGTATAGATGTTCAAAAAGGAAATGTATAACTCCAACTGAAAAAGTTCCAGAAGGATAGAATTTTTTGTTCCAGAAGGTGGTTCCTTCCCCTGGATTTCTCTCCACTCTGTTTTATACTTTCAAGAATATCAATTCCTCAGGTTTCTCTAGAAAAACAACACAAATGGTACACACAACAACTTGGTTGTAAGTCTTTATCTTTGTAGGAAATCTGGTGTACTCTACTGCCAGGTTTTCTCTCCTCTTTGGTATATTTTAACTCAGCCTTTTGCCAGTCCTGCTGTATCCTTACCAGGACTTCATTAGGTGTTATATTGTACACCCAGTTCAACTTGACCTTGCCTGGTATGCTTCCTTACCAGGGCTTTCCTATATAAACACACGTGCAACTTGAATCTGCCTGGTATACTCTCCTGCCAGGGCTGTTCTCATATGTATATTCTTGTAACTTGAATCTCCCTGGTATACTCTCTTGCCAGGGCTTTCCTCATATGTGCACACTTTCAAACTTATTGGGCCTTATTACGAGTTTATTAGCTCCATGGCTGCCTCCAAACCGGGCTCCTTTTCCGGGTTCCTGCAATGGTGATTTACCGGGTCATTCCGACATAGGAGGACCTGGTAAATCCTCCTTGCAGGAACCATTCCCCATTCCCATTTGAGCCCCCATAGGGCTCAAAGGGAAAGGTGATGGTGGTAGCAACAGGCACATTACAAGTGCCCTGTTGTTACCTCCCTCTTCCCCTTGCGGGACCCGGAAAGGACGCCTGGTTTTACCAGGCGTCCGATCTGGGTCCCGCGATGGGAAGCTTGTAATCAGCCCTGACGGAATGAAGGGGGCCGGTCCCGTAATGGCCCCCTTCATTCTGTCAGCGCAAGCCTCGTAATGAGGCCCATTGTGTCCTCCCATGTATTCCTCATCTTTGATATTCAAGTCTGCTTTGGCTTTTTTTTTCATAGGTTCGTGCAGTGTTGAGTCCTGGTCCTCGATGGTCTCCGTAGCAACCCTTGTGACGTCAACGCTGATATATGAAGCATGCCTGCCGACCGTTACCTTAGTTCCGTTTTTTCTGCATTGCTGCATGCTTCGGAGCTCTTCATCTCTTTGAATTTCGATTACGTTTTTATCATATTCCTTGAACATGTCCTTGTCACTGAAGACAGGCTTCAAGCGTTGTTCAGACTGTGGAGCCAAGTTATATATCACAGACCCTCATCCCGTCTGTCTGTGGTACTTGGGGTTGGATCGCATTGTCTACGACTGTGGCTCATGTCAATCCATGACTGTCAAGGCCTTGCGGGAAAGGAAGGGAAAAATGTGATGCAGGTAGCCCTCTCCCAAATCCCCAGCAGCTACCCCATCTAAAAGAAAATCATCCTCCGAATCAAGAAATGTTTCTCCTGTTAGAAAGATGCTTCAAGTTTTCCAGAGGCAAGCTCCTCCGAGTGCCCCTCTGAAGGAGTCTGAGGAAAGAAGCCACCCCTAGGCGTCTAACAAGACCAGTAGGAAGTGTCGCATGGCTCCTTCACGCGCCTCAAGGCTCGGGAAGAGAGACTCCGGGACACAAGTCAAAGGAGTCTTCCTAGACACACAAGAAAGAGCCTGTGTCTGACCTGTTGAAGCATTCCTCTTCAGTATTGAAGCTGTTATGTTCATCGCCTGAACCTTTCAGGCATGTAATCCATCTACAGCCATCAAAGCATACTAAACTGTCGGCTCATTCACCAACTGCTTTGAGAAAGTGATCAAAGCCTTCAACACCTTCAACTTCATCGGAGCATTCAGTGCTCTCAAAGACTGTTAAACCAATGGTTGATATGTCTAAGTGTTTTAAACCCATTCCTCGACCTGATTTCTTCAGGCAAACAGGACGCTCTTATAGAGAGCTGAATGGTGTATAACAACCTAACCTTGAACAGAGAGAAGACCAAGCTCCTGATTGTTGGATCGTCTGGTACGATACAGAAGCTCGGCCCGTTTTATGAGAGTTTTCTCATTGGGGACTTTAAGATAGTTCCACAAAAGAAGGGCAAGACATTAGGTGTTATATTTGACTGTATGAAGGCTCATGTCAGGAGTCTAGTATCAGCTTCAGCATACTATCTCAAGCTCTTGGCCACCTCTGCCCGTTTATTACCCAAGCCAATGCAGAAACCATTGCAAGAGCTATCATAGGGGCCAAGATAGACTATTGTTGCACCCTGCTTGCGGGTATTAACAAAACTGATTGTAACAGACTGCAGGTGGTTTAGAATGGCGCAGTGCGTGTGGTTGTGGGACTTTCCCTGAGATACCAAGGGCCTCATTAGGGATCTGGCGGTAAAAATCTGGTGTTACCATGATGACGGTCATACCGTTTCCGCCACCACGTGGTGGCGGAAACAAGTGCAATTACAGCTTGCCGGCCGCGCATCGCCAATGCGCAGGACCAGTGCCACCACCATCACGGAAACACCGGCGTAGATGGAGGTACCGCCACAAATGCAATAATAGCGCTACCGCCGCATTTAAGGGTTACCGCCAGACTTGTGATGAGGCCCACAGTGTAGAGATGAAGACCAACTGCATTTTGATAAACTCAAGAATATTCTGTGCAATGAACCAGTGTTAAAGGTGTCAGATTTGAACAAGAGTTAATTTTACAGACAGATGCTTCACATGTTGTGTTGAGAGCTGTCCTTTCACAAGATCATGATGGCATTGAACACCCGGCCATTTTTATCAATAGGAAACATTTTACTTTACTTTTTACTTTAAATATTTATGATGCGCAAGCCAGGGACCCTTGGGCATCAGGGCACAACACACATAGAGACAAAAAAGACAAACTATTCAGTGAAAAGCTGATCATAGGAAGTCATACGTGATGAATCAGGAGTGTTTTTAATTTCTTCTTAACAAGATCAATTGACCTCTGGCATCTAAGTTCCAGAGGCAAGTCATTCCAGGCTTAAGGGGCTGCATTATGAAAGGCCCCTTTTCGGTCCTCACGGTCCTGCACCTGGGTATCATCAACTGATACTGGTCATTAGATCTAAGAGTTATCCTATGTGTTTTTTCTGTAAGAAGATCTTGAAGGTAAGAGGCATTTTGCTCTGTCTACATTTGTAGGTAATGACCAATAGGCAGAACAGAAGCCTTGCCACGCCCGTCTAGCCACCAGAACATGGGGCCTCATTACGAGCTTACCGGTCTGGAATCAATGGTGCCGGTAGCACCGTACCGGAACCGTTTTCCAGACTGCCCCATTCTGACCTGCGATGGCGGAAACACCGTCACTGCAAAGTGACCCCCACAGTGCACCGCACCCGATAGCACCATGACTGCAAACAGTAAAGTAAAGGGAGTATGCTTTCTAAGAAGATTGGGCGGTTCCTAGTTAAAGCTGGAGGGGCTTGGAGATCCTTAGGTGGCGGTTGTTTGAAGTCATGGATTTTAAAGGAAATGACATTGTGGTCAGACCAAGCACATGACGTATTAGCGAGGATTTTAGTATTGCAGTTAAAGTCTGCTACCCAGTCTAGAATTCTGCCTTTGCAATGTGTGGGGTCAGATATCCGCAATGAGAAGCCTAATTCTGAAATAATATTTTGGATGGCTAAGGCATTGGTGTTTAGGTTGTCATATAGGCCAAGATTCAGGTCACCTAAAAGTAAGATTTGCGAACTAGGTTTGTTGTTTTGTGTGAGGAGGCAAGTTATGTCTTCCCCTAAGGAGGATAGTTGGCCCAGTGGTCTGTATAAGATATGAATAAGGAGTGTCTGCTCTGATGAGAGAGGGAGTTTCACAGAGAGGAGTTCTCCAGAGGGGAAAGAGGTGCTGTCACTTTCGCTGAGTGTTTTTGGCAATGATAGTTACCCCACCTCCTCTCTTAGTATTTCTATCAGATCTGTCAGATCTGATAGTATACTCATCTGGAACTGCTAACATAAGAGCAGAGCCTGCAGCTGGTTGGAGCCATGTTTCTGTGATCACCAGGAAATTGAGTTTATTGGCGGTGATGAGGTCTGAGATGTCTAAGGCATGAGCGATTAATGATCTCGAATTAATAAGGACCCCTTTAATGGTAGTGACTTCTGGTTGTGATGGAGGAGCAAGGGCATTAAGCGTCAGAGCTAGCAGTGAGGGGGTGTCAGGCTGAGAGGTCCTGTATCCGCGGAAGCTGCTGAACCCCCGACAATCCCCCTGAGATGTATTTCCCAGAACTAGTTTTCAATACAGCTCTGTAAACTACACCCCAAAGGGAAAGGGGGAATGGGACAACAAAACAACACCAGGCAGACTGCGTCAAGGCTAATCAGTGCTGAACCTGCAGAGGATAAAGAATAACATATACACTTTCTTAATTCACTTACTTAACCTTATGAATGGGAAGTAATTAATCCTTAACTAATAATTAAGAATCCTACCTGGTTCTTCTCTTGAAATTTCTTAGAGAAGCGGATAAGAAGCTGAAAATCTCTCTTACTTGCGATACTAGAAATTCCCAGCAACTTCTTACATTAGGCAAAACTGGAAGTTTTAGTTCTTTGTTTGTCTTTTTTCCAACTTGCACTGGTAGTTCAATTAGATTGTCTTTAAAATGTTCTTTCTTGTAAAATCAAAACTTTTCAAACTATTTATAATTATCTTGAGTCTTTGAATCCTTGAAGAAAGAGGAAAAAACGTGCTAACTGCACACGCAGGTTATTTCCATTAATCGTTGAACTTCACATAGAAATCTTCCTGGTTGAAGAACACGCGCAAACGGATGAAGACGCGCGATCCAAGTAATCCACACGCGCAAAAAATCCACACGCGCAACAATTCACACGCGCAATGGTCCACACGCGCAATAATATTCTCCTGCGAGACACGCGAAATAAGAACACCCGCGCTATTGAGTTCAAAAGCAACGAAGTGATTGTCACGCGCAAAATTACTCGCGATGGAAAAAACACACGCGCACTCACAAGGCACGCTACGAACAGATTCTCGCGCTTAAAATCACACGCGCTTTGTATTTCACACGCGCTTTGTACACACGCGATAAAAATCACACGCGCTTTATATTTCACACGCGAATTGTATTTCACACGCGCATTGTACACACGCGATAAAAATCACACGCGCATTGTATTTCACACGCGCTTTATACTTCACACGCGCTTTGTATACTCGCGCTAAAAATCACACGCGCATTGTATTTCACACGCGCTTTATATTTCACACGCGCTTTGTATTTCACACGCGCTTTGTAGTTTTCACGCTGCGTATAGCTTCTGGCGAAAAGGATCTCTCGCGCAATAAAACACACGCGCTTTTAAAATGGCACGAGACCAACCTCTGCTCGCGCTCGGAATACAAACGCTAGAAAGCACGCGCTCACTTGAATACGCACGTTACAGTCAAAATCTCGCGCTAAGGAACACCGCACTGGAAACACAAGCGCACACCGATAGTTCAATTGTTTTAGTTGAAACACTACTTTTAACGAATTTTCAAGGAGACTGTATTTAAGATGAACAGATTTACAGTAGAAATAAAGTCACTTATCTCCTTAGCGAATTCACAAAGATTTCCTGCTTTTCCTATCTTCCAAAACGAATTCCTGCCAGCTGAAGACTTCTCCTGAACCCCCAAGAAAGTAGCCGCTCAACTGCTGAGATCTGAAGGATAAAATCCACCAGGCCTAATACTAAAGCAGGAGCAGCCACTGAACACGTCCTCTCAGATGGGGTTTTGATGATGAAAGGCACAGAGTGACAGTTTAGAATGTTCATTGTTGTTCAGCATTGTCTTCTAGCCAATCAGAGCTGTCACTGTGAGGCTCCATCTTGCCTTGGGTCAGAACCAGGATTCTGAATCATCAAGTTAAGGCCTAACCAACTATAATGGAAAACTTCCCACCCACACAAAGCTAATCTGAAAAGGATAAATAATGAAAAGGAAACTTGAATAAGAGAAGGAAACCTGACAGTACCCCCCTCCTAATGCTCAGTCTCTGGGCCTATCTTGTGTGGGTATTTAGCGTGAAACTTAGCAACTAAACGGGGGGCATGGACATCAACTGAATCTTCCCAAGAGCGTTCCTCCGGTCCATATCCCTCCCAATCAATCAAATACTGCAATCTTCCCCTCACTTTCCTAGAATCCAAAATTTGTTTAACCACAAATTCCTCAGATGAATCCTCCAAAATCACAGGGGAAGGTGGTGTTCTGAATCTAGCTCCTGAACAAACTGGTTTTAAAAGACTAACATGAAAGGTAGGATGTACCTTCAACTGCTTGGGTAATTTCAATCGTACTGCCACAGGGTTGATGATTTTCTCTACCTCAAAAGGGCCTACAAATCTTGGACTGAACTTATTCTTCCCCTTAATTTTCAGGTATCGGGTAGAAAGCCAAACTAAGTCTCCCACCTTATATTCAGGACCAGTTTTTCTTCTCAAATCGGCATATCTCTTATATTTCAACTTATTTTCTCCCAGAACCTTTTTTGCTCTATCCAAGTTATTTTTCATTATCAACAAGCGATCTTCCACTCTAGGATTCCCTGAATCCTCCTCCAACACCTCAAAACTCAGAAAGCGAGGATGAAACCCACGACCCAACAAGAAAGGGGACATAGAAGTAGCATCTTTTCCACAATTATTGTAAGAGAATTCTGCCAACCACACCAAATCCACCCATTCCTCTCTAGCTTGTAAATAACACCTTAAAAACTTCTCCAATTCTTGATTTACTCTCTCCACTTGTCCATTACTTTCCGGATGATACCCAGAAGTCAAACTAACTTCCACTCCAAGTTTCTTACAGAAGGCCCTCCAGAATTTTGAAATAAATTGAGATCCCCTGTCAGAGATAACTTGACTTGGGAGTCCATGTAGTCGAACTACACCTTGCAAAAAACTATGAGCCAGTTTTTCCGCGGTAACCTCTCCCTCTATTGGTAAAAAATGTGCTTCATTAGTAAGAAGATCGACCACAACAAGAATGGTAGTACAACCCTTATCTTGAGGGAGATCTACTATGAAATCCATAGAAATTGTGTGCCAAGGACGAGGAGGAACAGGTAACGGCTCCAATAAACCATGCGGCTTCCCAACTTGACTTTTCGCTTGTGCACAGACTACACAAGTTTTAACAAAATTCAATGTGTCTTGGCGAATTTTTTCCCACCAAAAATTTCTTCGAACCAGTTCCAGAGTTTTTCTGAACCCAGGATGTCCTGCTAAAATGGATTCATGACAATTTCTCAAAACCTTTTCTCTCAACTCATCAGTAGGTACATAAAGCTTATTATCAAAAAAAGGAAGATTGTCTTTCAACTTTCTAGCTGGATCCAGTCTCACCCACTCCTCCATCTTCTGCAAGGACATATTTTGACGAACTTCATTCAAAAAATCCATTTCTTTAATGGCTCCAGCTAACAAAAAACGTTCTGGAGCAATTATAGGTTCTGGTTCTATAATCTCTTTGTCTTCACTTCCAGGAAATTGGCGAGATAACGCATCAGCTTTTTTGTTCTGACTTCCAGGTTTAAAAGTCACAATGAAATCATAATCTGCAAAGAACAAAGACCAACGAAGTTGTCGTGGAGACAAAGTTCTTGCAGATTTTAAAAACAATAAATTTCTGTGATCAGTAAGGACCGTTACTGTATGTCTTGCTCCTTTAAGAAAATGTCTCCATTCTTCAAAAGCGGACTTTATTGCTAACAGTTCCCGATCAGCAATTGTGTAGTTCACTTCAGCAGCAGAAAACTTTCTAGAAAAGAATGCAACTGGATGTATTTGACCAGTAGTTTCATTCCTTTGAGAAAGCACCGCCCCCAACGCTAAATTTGAAGCATCCGCCTCCACAAAAAAAGGTTTAGACAGATCTGGATGAATTAGAATTGGACTAGAAGTAAATCTTTGTTTTAACTCTTGAAAAGCCTTTTCTGCTTCAAGGTCCCAGTCAAATTTCACTCCTTTTTTCAAAAGTCTCGTTATAGGAGCAACCAGTCGAGAAAAACCTTCTATAAATCTCCTATAAAAATTGGCAAACCCTAAGAAACTTTGTATTTCCTTAACCTTAGTAGGAGGGGGCCATTCAAGAACGGCTTGCACCTTTTTAGGATTCATTTCTAAACCCTTAGGTGAAATTATAAAACCTAAAAACTCCACAGAATCGGTATGGAATTGACTTTTTTCCAATTTGGCAAACAAATGATTTTCTCGCAATTTTTGTAACACCAAGCGCACATGTTTCTGATGTTGATCTAGGTCAGAAGAGAAAATCAAAATATCATCGATATAAACGACAACAAAAATATCCAAGAATTCTCTAAAAACCTCATCAATGAAAAATTGGAAAGCCGCTGGAGCATTACATAGACCGAATGGCATAACTTGATATTCAAACAGCCCAAATCTGGTCTTAAACGCTGTCTTCCATTCGTCCCCTTCCTGCACACGTACAAGATGGTAAGCTCCTCTCAGATCTAATTTAGAGAAAATATTTGCTCCTTGTATTTGATTAAGCATTTCTGAGATGAGAGGAAGAGGATACCGGTTCTTAATAGTGACTTTATTAACTGCTCGATAATCTATGCAAGTTCTAAGCGAGCCATCCGGTTTTGGTACAAAAAATAAAGGAGAGGCCGCAGGTGACTTAGAATGACGAATAAATCCTTTGGCCAAATTTTCCGACAAATATTCTTTTAAATAATCATTCTCTTTCTCAGTAAGAGCATATACCCTACTACTAGGCAAAATTGTTCCTGGCTCCAGTTCAATTTTACAATCAAAGGATCTATGGGGTGGTAATTCTCCTGCCACTTTCTCATCAAATACGTCCCAGAAATCTTTGTAACACTGGGGAAGTTGACCCACTACAGCTCCCACATCATGACCTCCAATTCCAGTCTCAGCCAGAAAACTAGATACAGAATTACTTTGTTTTACCTCTTCCTCTAAGAGACTTCCTGAAAAGCAATTCTCTTTACAAAAATCGGATTGCATGTCAATTGTCCTAGCACTCCAATCAATTAGGGGATTATGAAGAGTAAGCCAAGGCATGCCTAAGATAATCTTCAACAAAGGTGCATCAATTAACTCAAATGAAATTATCTCTCTGTGACCTCCTGATAACTCCAAAGTTAAAGAACCAGTTCTATGAGTAATAGGACCAGAAGATAAACATGTACCATCAACAGCCCTAGCCTGCTCTACAACCTCCTTCAGAATAATTGGAATTCCCAACGATTTGGCCAGACCCCAATCCATGAAATTCCCAGTCGCACCAGAGTCAATCATTACAGGACCATTTCCCTTACACTCCAAATCAAAAAATAAGGATACATTTATGGTTATATGAGGAACCGCTGTCTGCACCGTATTGGCGATCTGTTGTACCTTGACTGCTGAGGAAGAAGTCTTCTTGGGAGTGTAAGGACAGTTTCCTAAAAAATGCCCACCTCTTCCACAGTATAAACACAAATTATTCTCTCTCCTCCTAGTCTTTTCCTCCACTGTTAACGGGCCTCTGATTCTTGGAGATGAATTATTCCCTTTGGGTCTACTCTCTATTTTGGGTCTATCTACTCTAAGTATAGACTTTACATCACTCTGACCATGACGTCTCTCTGCCTTCCTTTCACTCAAACGGAAATCCAATTGAATAACCAAATCAATCAGACCTTCACAAGTAGGAGGGCGTTCAACTACTCCAGACAAGGCATCCTTTAACTCATCTCTAAGGCCCCGATAAAACAACGAGGCTTGTTTAGCCTCGGGCCACTTGCTTTCTAACACAAGGGACTTAAATTGTGTTATATAAGCAATCAAGTCTCTATTACCTTGTTTTAATTCTAAAAGTTCACCATCCACTTCCAGAGATAGCTGTCTTCTATCAAACATTTTTCGGAATATCTCTAAAAAGTTGGTATAATTTTCTAAAACCGCACTCTTTTGACTCACCAACAACCCAGCCCAAGCAGATGCTTCCCCAGAAAGATATGACAACATAAATGTTATCTTAGAAGCATCCGATGGAAATAATTCTGGTCTACTCATAAAATGTAATTCACATTGTGTTAAAAACACCCTAAATCTCTTGGAATCCCCATGATAACGTTCTGGGGACGCCAAAGGCACTGGCATAATTATACTTCTTACCCCTTCTGCCACTGTAGGCGCCCGTTGTATGTGTGGTAACTGATCTTCTCTTTCTAACTCTGGTGGAGAACCTGCGCCCCCTGAAACCTCATCCTCTCTCCTTTCTCCCCTCTGTTGAATTTGTGTAACTTTAACACTTAAGTCATCCACCTTTTGACTAAGTAAAGCATTCTCATCCCGAGAAATTTTCAACTCCTCCCGTAACTCCCTAATCAAAGATCCTAACATCTCCATGGATTCGTCGGGGTTCATGACAGCTCGGGCGGACTAAATTATTGGCCTTTCATTCTGTCAGGCTGAGAGGTCCTGTATCCGCGGAAGCTGCTGAACCCCCGACAATCCCCCTGAGATGTATTTCCCAGAACTAGTTTTCAATACAGCTCTGTAAACTACACCCCAAAGGGAAAGGGGGAATGGGACAACAAAACAACACCAGGCAGACTGCGTCAAGGCTAATCAGTGCTGAACCTGCAGAGGATAAAGAATAACATATACACTTTCTTAATTCACTTACTTAACCTTATGAATGGGAAGTAATTAATCCTTAACTAATAATTAAGAATCCTACCTGGTTCTTCTCTTGAAATTTCTTAGAGAAGCGGATAAGAAGCTGAAAATCTCTCTTACTTGCGATACTAGAAATTCCCAGCAACTTCTTACATTAGGCAAAACTGGAAGTTTTAGTTCTTTGTTTGTCTTTTTTCCAACTTGCACTGGTAGTTCAATTAGATTGTCTTTAAAATGCTCTTTCTTGTAAAATCAAAACTTTTCAAACTATTTATAATTATCTTGAGTCTTTGAATCCTTGAAGAAAGAGGAAAAAACGTGCTAACTGCACACGCAGGTTATTTCCATTAATCGTTGAACTTCACATAGAAATCTTCCTGGTTGAAGAACACGCGCAAACGGATGAAGACGCGCGATCCAAGTAATCCACACGCGCAAAAAATCCACACGCGCAACAATTCACACGCGCAATGGTCCACACGCGCAATAATATTCTCCTGCGAGACACGCGAAATAAGAACACCCGCGCTATTGAGTTCAAAAGCAACGAAGTGATTGTCACGCGCAAAATTACTCGCGATGGAAAAAACACACGCGCACTCACAAGGCACGCTACGAACAGATTCTCGCGCTTAAAATCACACGCGCTTTGTATTTCACACGCGCTTTGTACACACGCGATAAAAATCACACGCGCTTTATATTTCACACGCGAATTGTATTTCACACGCGCATTGTACACACGCGATAAAAATCACACGCGCATTGTATTTCACACGCGCTTTATACTTCACACGCGCTTTGTATACTCGCGCTAAAAATCACACGCGCATTGTATTTCACACGCGCTTTATATTTCACACGCGCTTTGTATTTCACACGCGCTTTGTAGTTTTCACGCTGCGTATAGCTTCTGGCGAAAAGGATCTCTCGCGCAATAAAACACACGCGCTTTTAAAATGGCACGAGACCAACCTCTGCTCGCGCTCGGAATACAAACGCTAGAAAGCATGCGCTCACTTGAATACGCACGTTACAGTCAAAATCTCGCGCTAAGGAACACCGCACTGGAAACACAAGCGCACACCGATAGTTCAATTGTTTTAGTTGAAACACTACTTTTAACGAATTTTCAAGGAGACTGTATTTAAGATGAACAGATTTACAGTAGAAATAAAGTCACTTATCTCCTTAGCGAATTCACAAAGATTTCCTGCTTTTCCTATCTTCCAAAACGAATTCCTGCCAGCTGAAGACTTCTCCTGAACCCCCAAGAAAGTAGCCGCTCAACTGCTGAGATCTGAAGGATAAAATCCACCAGGCCTAATACTAAAGCAGGAGCAGCCACTGAACACGTCCTCTCAGATGGGGTTTTGATGATGAAAGGCACAGAGTGACAGTTTAGAATGTTCATTGTTGTTCAGCATTGTCTTCTAGCCAATCAGAGCTGTCACTGTGAGGCTCCATCTTGCCTTGGGTCAGAACCAGGATTCTGAATCATCAAGTTAAGGCCTAACCAACTATAATGGAAAACTTCCCACCCACACAAAGCTAATCTGAAAAGGATAAATAATGAAAAGGAAACTTGAATAAGAGAAGGAAACCTGACAGGGGGGTGAAGGAGTCCGAGGGTATTTTGCAGTGATGCTAGAGCAGTTGAAGATAGGGGTCTTGTATTGAGCGCTGAGTTTTGTGAAGTTTTCTTTTTACCCCTAGAATCTCCCACATCTTCGCCATCACCTCACTGGTAAAATTACTTCCTTGATCGACTCAATCCTTTGCAGGAGGCTGAAACGAGAGAGAATGTGGTTGATCATTAGTGCAGCAGCTGTCTCTGTCTTACATTTCATGGCTGGAAGACATTCTACCCACTTTGTGAACAAGCATGTCACAGTCAGCATGCACTTGTTTCCTCTAGAGGAACGAATTACTGGCCCGATGAAATCGACTTGCAAATCTGACCAAGGCATTGTCATTCCCCTTTTTTTGTGGGGGAGCACTGTGTGTAAGTGAACTGGGATGGAATTGAGCACACAAAAGACAACCCTTTAGGTAATGTCAAGGTCCTGGCCCATGTGTGGCCAGTAGGCAACCTCGCACAAAATGTCCAATGTCGTATGAACCCCCTATGACTGGCAGTGGCTGCGTCGTGGGTGTGGTTCAAAATCAAGTTTTTGAATGAGGTAGTTACCACCCACTGGCCAGATAAGGGCTCTCCTTAGCAACAAACCGTCTTGTATCCAGAACATCTCAGAAAACTTCATCAACACCCGGAGATCCTCTTTACCGTTGTAATCCAACTCTGTTAGAGGAAAACTCACAGGGTTTTCAATATGTCGATAGAGCTTTCCAATGATCGGGTCCTCTTTCTGTGCCATGATCAAATCTGCATCCAGGTATCTTTACTGCACTGGGCAGTCGAGAGTTCCCTATGCACACAAGTTTGTGACCTAGTGACAGCAGCAACTTGGATTTCCTCCAGCAGGGATTCCGTTTCTATGAAATTCCCCTGCAGAACTCTAGTTTTAGCCAGATGGTCAGCCAGGTCATTCCCAGTCTTATCTGGCCCCTCTATTTTGGAATAACCCCTTATTTTCTTCCAATAGATGGTCATCTCATTGGAGGTTACCAGATTATCAATTGACTGGATCAGTTTGGCTTGCGTTAATGGCTTGTTGTTGGCACAAAGCGGGCCTTGATTCTTCCATTTAATCAGGTGCTCCACGAACCCCCATTCCTGCCATAATTCGAGTCAGTGGTTTTGACCAGTTCTTTGAGTCGATGGTTCACTGCAGTGCGGATGGCTTGATACACGCCATCAACTCTGGGACCTGACTATTTTGGGGTCCTATTTTGTAACCAGTAGAGGGTTCTGGGGTATCATTCACCCAGGCATTCTCAATGCCAGTCACTAGTTCTTTTTCTACATTGTTATCAACATCACCCATCCACATAGACTGTAGATATCGCCTGACATATGTCTTCTGCGTAGACCTTGTGTGGGGAAGTTAAGTACGCCTCAATGTTGGTGTTGGTCATTAGACTTTTATCCTCGAGACAATTTTCTTTAACACCGTCATGCAAGTCCACCAACCCTTGCGCTAGAGGACTCTTCTTATTTTGGCCATATATGACCTCCACAGGAAAGCCTTGCATGGACAGAATATGTAATTACTAACGTTCCCCGAATGGATTCTGTCACTTTGTAGATATTGCAAGGGTTGGTGGGGAGTCTTGACAATGATGTGCTCCCCTGGATGAATGGGCAGTAATTTTTAAATTCCCACACCTTTGCCAGAAGTGCCTTCTGGCAGTCATTGAATTTTTACTCCACAGAGGACAAAGTCTTGCTCGCGAATGAGATGAATTTGTTAACCATGTCATGCTTTTGATACAGCACCGCTGTTAGGCAAATATCTGAGAACCCCATCTCCAAGAAGAATTCCTTGTTCTTTATGGGGTAAACCAGCAAAGGAGCCTGAGAAAGGCTTCTTTTCAGTTGTTTAACTGCCTCGGCTTGTTCCTGACTCCATTCCCTCTTGACTCCGGCCTTTCATAAATGGAACAAGGGTCGAGTGACCTTTGGATAGTCTTCAATTAACTTTAGACTATAATTAGTGATTCCAAGAAGGCTTCTTAATTCTCGCAGTATAGTAGGGTCTTTTAATTTCAACAAGGCTTCCACCTCCACCTCCGAGGGAAAGAAGGCATGACTCGCCCCTTTGGACCCACGTGTCTCCGGTGGGGGGCAGGCTTGCTCTCCATACACATTTCTGGTGCCAGAATTCTGCAGACCCATGGATCATCTCTGTAGTATCCACGGGGTACTGCCTTCCTATCCCAGCCTCTCCTCCTCCTCCCTTCTGCTCCCACAGGTTGGGACAGCAACTCTTTTGGCGGAGATCCGGTCGCTCGTAGAGAGGCAGGCAGTGGAGGAAGTCCCAGCCTCCCATCGAGGCTTTGGATTTTCGCCATTCAGAAGAAGAACCAGGCAGGCCTGAGAGTTGTGCTGGACCTTTCCACCCTCAACCTCTCCTTACCCCTGGATCTGAAGGACACGTACCTACACGTACCGATTTGTCAGCCCCATCGTTCTTTCCTACGGTTCAGGATCATGGGCTACCATTTTCCATACAAGCTCCTTCCTTTTGGTCTTAACTCGGCCCCCAGGGTCTTTACCAGACTCATGAATGCTGTGGCGGCTCTCCTCAGAGCGCAGGGTCTCCACATCTACCCATACCTCGACAACTGGCTCGTCAGGGCTACATCTCCGGAAGCGGTTCACCACTCTTCCCATGCCCTTATGAACACACTACACGATCTGGGCTTCTCGCTCAATCCAAGAAGTCAAAGCTGCAGCCCACGCAAACTCTGACCTTCCTGGGCCTCATCTGGGTCTGGGACACGTACTCCGAGAAGGTCTTCCCGTCGGAGGACAAAATCTCAGCCATCAAGAGGGCCACCACCCACTTCATCAGCACAAAGGTGACCTCAGCATGGTGGTACCAACATCTCCTGGGTCTACTTGCAGCGGTCCTATTAGCCGTTCCACACACCAGACTAAGGATGAGGAGGATTCAGCTGGACCTCGCGGCCTCATGGAACCAGGATAGGGGCTCTAAATCCGAGAGGATCATCGTCCCTCCAGCTCTCCACCCAGACCTAACATGGTGGTCCAGGGACTGCAACCTACGGACGGACAAGCCCTTTCGGCCGCCCTCCCCGCAGGCCACCATCACCACAGACTCCTCTCTAGAGGGCTGGTGAGCCACCTTGGATGGCATCTCAGTCCACGGCACCTGGACTCGACAGGTGCAGGAATACCACATCAATTGGTTGGAGCTGAACGCCATCTGGCTAGCGCTCAGTGCATTCCTACCGCTTCTCAGGGGCAAGGTTGTCCTCATCCAGACAGACAACTCGACCAGCATGTACTACGTCAACAAGCAGGGAGGCACCAGATCCCCTCCTCTGTGCAGACTGGCGATCAGCATGTAGGAGTGGGCCCTAGAAAACGGCATTTACCTCACGGTAGTCCACCTCCCGGGAGACTCCAACCTGGAAGCGGACAGGCTCAGCAGACTGGGAGCAGACAATAACGAGTAGTAGCTAAATGATCTCGTTCTACAGGAGATCTTCAACAGGTGGGGTCACGCCCAGGAGGATCTCTATGCCACCTTGCACAACAAGAAGTGTCCCCAGTTCACATCCTGGCAAGGTCAGGGCCTTGGCTTGTTGGGCAATGCATTTCACCTCCAGTGGACAGGCATGAAAGCCTACGTCTTTCCGCCCACTCCCCTGATCCACAAGGTAATTTGCAAGATCAAGGAGTCTCGCTGACTCCTCATGATTCTGATAGCTCCATGGTGGCCAGTCAGGCCATGGTTTTTGGAGCTTCTCAGCCTCTCGGAGGTGCCCCCGATTCACCTTCCGATGGGCCCAGCACATCTTCTGGCGCAGCAGGGGGCACAGTCATCCACCCTGCCCCAAGGAAACTCGCCCTCAGTGTGGTAACTGAGCAGGTCTCACAAGCCAACATGGAGATCATACAGGGTGCCATGAGCAAAGCCACCAGGGCCCAGTACAAAAGCAAATGGACCAGATTCTGCCACTGGGCAGACTCCAAAGGTTTCAATCCCTTGGCGTGCACTTTGGACGACATGCTCTCCTTTTTGGCATACCTCGCTCATTCAGGCGTGCAGGTGGATACCTGCCGCACATACCATGAAGCCATTAGGGCTTACAGGAACTCGGAGGAGGGCATTTTCTTCTCCTCCAACCCTATAGTGAAGAAACATCTGACGGGCCTCACTAGGCTCTACCCGCCCATCAAGAGACTGCACCCTGTGTGGAACCTTAACATAGTCTTGGGCGCCCTGCCGCACAAACCATTCAAGCCAATGGCATCCGTGGACATCAGGCTGGTCACTATCAAGACGGCCTTACTAGTCTCTCTGACCTCGGCTCGCAGAGTCAGCGAGATCCAGGCGCTGGTCGCCTCTGAACCATATACCACCTTTCACAAGGACAAGGTAGTCATGCGGACGCACCTGACATTTCTGCCCAAGGTTCCGTCGGTGTTCCACTTGAACGAGGAAATAGTCCTTCCTATGTTTTTTCCCGATCCCAAGGACGAAGCACAGAGGTTGCTGCACTGCCTGGATTTCAGGCGTGCCCTAAAATTTTATTTGTACAGGATCAAGGGCTTCCGCAAGTCGGACCCCCTGTTTGTCACTTTCGGAGGATCAAGACCAGGCTTTCAGGCCTCTAAGGCTTCCATATCCCACTGGATGGTCTCTGCCATCAAAGAAGCGTACGAGGGCCAGCACAAGCCACTTCCGGCCAACATGCATGCCCACGCAGTCAGGGCCAAGGCAACAGCCATCGCATTTCAGCGCCACGTCCCTTGGCAAGTCATAAGCAGGGCGGCCACTTGGGCCTCGGCTTTCTGTAAGCATTACTGTTTGGATGCCGGCTCTAGATCTGATGCAGCCTTCGGACAGGCGGTTCTCAGGAACCTATTTGCTTAAGGAGGGTCTCCTCTCCACCCTGGGGCTACATTCAGTTGTTATCGCCCATACAGTATGGAGGAAAGGGGACGGGACGTATGAGTACACCGTAGTGACTAACATACTCATAGTCCATAGTCCCCTTTCCTCCATACATCCCACCAACCTCCCCCCTAATAATACTGGTGTCATTAGGCAATGTCAAATGTATTGTCGATGCGTCAATGGGGACTGAGGTGTGGTGCCGGAGGCTGGAGTCAGGGCAACACATGCTTCCTGGGCCGTACCCCCGCACGCCTCTAAATTTAAAGGGGAAGAAGGTTTTTTCTGGTGAAAAAGGTTCTGTCTCCCGTCCCTTGTAAGGGATGCCCGAACAGTATGGAGGAAAGGGGACAATGGACTAAGAGTACGTTAGTCACTACAGTGAGTAACTTATAACTTACAATAAAACACAATGAGGTGCGGAGTGAGCGTACTAACGAGTGACCATTCCTTTAAGTTCAAGCTGAAAGGGCAAAAAAGCAATTTCACTTTATCATGCATGCATGTATGTCCATCATGAGTAGGATCAACTATGCCAAAAATGGCTAATATGCCCAAACTCGTTTTCCTTTCTGAAAATATTTGCAATAGCTCTTCATATTTCTTGTGCCATGTTTTGATAAATTTCAGTAGTAATAAATACCTGGAAAATGTAAAATTCTCTGGCTTCATATGACGAATTTACCAGGTTTCCTGGGAAGAGATATTCACGTAGGCCTGATTTCAGTCTGTTTCTAGTGACAATATTATATACACTACAGTTTAATTCTCCCCACAAACATTAACTGCAAGGCGCGAGGGTATTTTTTTGGACTTAACCATGTCATTGTCTATGGGATGTATACATATTCTCTGACATGGGGGTGAGGTGATTGATGGTAGCTCTGTGTTAAAAAAAGGCCTGTGGACTTTTGTAAGACTCGTTTTTTCACAATTGTGACGACACTCTGTAAAGTATGGTATGCAAATGTAAGGGAGCTCATCTGCCTGGCTTTTAGGAAGTAGCCAACGTGTGATGCAGGGGGCTTGTTAATGTGGAACATAGCACTGGGGAAGGTATGGGGGGATCCTAACCCCCTCTATTGTGTGGCAGAGGATGGTCACATAAACCCTGACTGTATACACTCTACTCAACAAAGAGAGCTTGAAGCTTTCTCTAGGTGGAGCCAAATTGCTGGAGAGCAAAAACAAGTGCTTTGTTCCAGAAGCAGTCGGTTTCACCCACAGTATTCTCGTACCCAAGGAGACGATTCATGAACTGCTGAAGCGTGTTAAATCTAAGCCCCAACGATATGTTTCACATGGTTACCGTGCTGTGGGTTAATCGTGAGTCATTATTTTATATATATTCCGAGGAATCCGAAGGTTTTCCAAGAGCTTTTCTGGCAGCCAGGTCGCATACCAGGGAAGGGAAGTTCTTATATTATCTTATCATTTGAAAAGGACCCCGAGTCGCTAGTAATACACATTAAAATATGAATACGAATTTTGATAAATCTCACCTGTTCAGCCCTTAATACATTAATTCCTATTGTATCTTGCATGTTTGATTTTGTTTTTTCCCCAGGAATTCTAGGGCTAGACTTCTGGCAGGGTCACGTTCTAAGACTACCAATACACTGAGGTCTAGTGCTATCTTCCTAGACATCTTTCTTGGTTAACTGGTGATTAACTGGCCCCTAAATATCTACTGTGTTTACTTAAGTGGTTACGTACATGTTTTAGGAAAATATGGGACCTTAACCGTTACTCTCATTATGCATCAATCGTAGGTTGGAAGTAGTCACACCTGTCACAGTAACATACAAGTGGAAAGGTAAACTGTTTATTCAGGCCTTGAAGTCTTTTGATGTGTCACTCTGGAAACCCTGACTGCTTTTCCTTTTTTCCCCTTACATTATCATTGTTTAAGGGCAAGCTTGTTGAAATCAGGCAGTCTAAGGTAATGCTCTGTAAAAATCCCCCCTAACTTGATTCTTACAAAAAGTGTGCCCTTTATATTTGTGGTTTCATGCGATCTGTGGAGGGAATGGATTTTCTGAAGATTGGCTGTGGGGCTAGGGCAGTGTAAGAATGTGTAATCTAACCTGGCAGCAAACACGACTTATCATAGAGTCTATACACACGAGGCAACTCAATTTTTAGTAAAAAATGTTGCTAACGGAGTGCAGCAAATGTTAACCCTTATTATGTTATTGATCTCAGTTGTATTTATTTATTTATCATTGATGTGATTTTATTTCATCTATGCCAAATGTTTTCAATGTATATAATGACATTATTTATTGTTTTTGTTTTTCTAACGTTTGAGGTTTGTAACTGTTATGCTGAACAATACATTGAAATAGATGTGCCCAAAATGTCCCTACTTTTCCTATTGGGGAGAGATATGGATATATAGAACATAACCTGCTATTGCAAATAGAATACAATATTTTTTTAAGCCTGGAAAAGTTTTGATTCCTCTAGGTCTGGCAGTGTGCTACCTGGGGTTCTGAATAATGGTATTCTGAGATGTTAGCATTTAAGCCATTTCGTTTGCTCTGGCATTGTATCGTGGACATGGGAGACGTCCACTTCCCTCCACCGACACTCCCTTATCCCGCCTGCCACTGTTCACATCTTTGTTGTCACCTCACACTTGTAGAATAGCCGTATAACAAACCTCTGTTGTATATTTCCTTTACAGGTGAGCCATCATCCTCCTGCAGCTGCCCATCATGTAATCTCCAAGCGAGGATGGACCCTGTGGCAAGAAATTACCATAGCCAGCAAGTTCAGGGGGAAATACCTCTCCATTATGCCATTGGGTAAGGAAGTAATCTCTCACATATGTGTGCTCAGCTGACTAAGCACTCAGGCAGGTTACAAATTGGTGCATTGTACTGGGAGGAATAGAGGTTACATATGTATTTTTTCCTAAAGACCAATAACAATCATTTCAAAGTGATAATATTCATTTGTTAATAAAAGAAAAGTCAGATTTCTGTAGTGAAAGTGAAGGTGGCATCACCTTGCTATATATAAACATTATCTTACCATCACTTGACAGAGGGTGTGACAGGCCAGATAATGTTCACGAAATTAATGACACACACAATGAGCCGCATTACAAGTTCGGCGGTAGCCTTGCCAGTAAAACCAGCAGGCTGCCGCCGAACTTGCAAATTTTACCGGCACCCGGGAATGGGCAATTACCGGTGCATTCTGGCCTCGACGGACCCGGTAATTTCCCATTCCCTGGCACACAAATTATTTGCTTTTGCCAGACAGACCTTTGGACTATTCTTTCTTCTTTATTTTCATGGTCAGGACTACTCCCATTAAGAAATAGGGCAAGTTAGGCATTCTTCAAACTCCATTTTTATAAATAAAGGTTTTTTGAAGCTTGTATCCTTGCGTCTCTGTCTACCTCTGAGCACCATGCCTTTCTCACAGCCCCCACAGAGATACGAGATGTACTTACTGAGCCAGATGTTTGTCTGCCACACCAACCTCCCCACCAGTGTGGTGTGTGATACCAAGACGAGAACAATGGTACAACTACCCACTGTCCATTTATGGCTGATTATTGTCCCTTAAACCAAGGTCAATCTTGTTTCCCTCAATACTCTCTTCCTTTTCAGGCAAAAATATCAGGTCAATGCAAGGTTGAATGGACATATTTATGTATTTATTTGAATTAATAAAGCGCACAAAGCGGCCCGTGGGCATTATGGCGCTGTTACAGCAGTGCTTACTTAGTTACAAAAAAAATGACAGGAGCACCGGTCTGTGGTTCTTGGTTACATTAAACCATAGCCAGACAGGCAAGAAATACGGTGACATAAGAAGGAAGGCAAAAAAGACAAGGGAAGGTGAGGGGTGATTGGGTACAATCGACTAAGCTAGGGTACACAAAACATTTGCAGATTTCATTTCATCCTATGAGGGCAGAGAGCACTGGGGGCGTGAGGAGAGAGAATCTTCTGGCGGAGCTAATTGAAGAGTTCAGTTTTAAGTGATTTGCGGAAGGCTAGGCATGTTGTCTCATTTCGGAGGGTTGTGGGGAGGGCGTTCCAATACTTGGGTGCAAGGATCATGAAACGGGCTCCTCTTACTTTGGCCCTTTTGAAGGTGGGGACTTTCAACTGGTTGGCGAGGTGTGACCTTATGGGTCTGGCTGATGTTGCTCTGGTGATTTTCTGCGTGGAAGACATATGTGTGTTAAGGACAGCGTCTTGAAGAGTATTCAGTCCTTGACTGGCAGCCAGTGTGCCTTTTGTCTGGCTTTGGTGATGTGCTCTCTTTTGGGGATACTGAGGGCAGCTCTGTGCACATTATTTTGAATCACTTGGAGTCGGTTCAGATTTTTGGAGGACGTGCCGGCAAATAAGACATTACAATAGTCTAATTTGGCTCCAACGGTGGCTCTGGCGATCGAGAAGCATTTTGAGGCGGATAAGTAGGGTTTGACCGCAATTATTAGTTTCGTCGTGAAGGCCGCTGAGGTAGCAAAGGCGCTGACCTGGCGCGTCATTGAGAGCGTCGAGTCAATATACACCCCAAGGGTTTTGTCTGCTGCTGAAACCAACATTTGGGAATTGTCAATCGCTGAATCAGTTGTACTGTTTGTCTAGTATGTTGAGCGTTTCTTTGGTGCCTACTATGAGGAGCTCTGTTTTATCCCCATTGAGGCATAGGCAATTGTCTGGCATACATGCTTGAATGGTGGAGTAGATTTTACCTAACTCTTCCACATCTGTTTCATAGGAGCCAGTGATGGGGATGAGCACTTGGGTATCATCGGCATAATTCGTGAAAGGAGGTTACCCAAGCTTCTTGAGAGAATTGGGCTGTATTGGTGAGTTGTCTGCAGAGGGTCAAGTGGTCCACCAAGTCAAATGCAGCAGACAGGTCGAGAAGGAGGACCTTTACATAGGGAACAGCATGATCCCTCTTGCAGGCCATTGAATTCAGTTTACAAGAATATAAATTGTAGGCTGGAGTTTTCCCCCACCTGTATACTCTCCTGACCAGCATGTATCTTGAATATGAGATCAAAGAAAAATATAGCATTTATTAGATTTAGTTAATGTTTCTGTTTTATTAGTTTATTTCAAAATCTTTTAACAAAACCAGTATCTACATCCTTCAACATTCTATTCCAATACATTAAAAGAAAAAAAGAAAAAACATCAATGAGAATAAAATGTATGACGCAATCAAGAAGAATTTAGGAAACCGAAAAAAGGGGAGAATGTGGAGAGCAAACAGGGGAAAACGAAAGAAAAAAAACCCAGAATACCAAGAGGGGAGGAGGTGAAAAGTACATTTTATAGTAGTCCTATTTCTATTGTTCTACTGCTTTCCATTTCATCCCTTCTCATCCTTTACATTCGGTCTTAGCACTAATCATTCAAGATTTTACATTGAAAAAAGTTCCTTCAAAAACCCTATCACTGCGAATATGAATGAGAAATTTTCAGCTAGAAGGATCAGATTCCACCAATCATCTGCCGATAAAGTTTTTGTCTTCTCTATGAATTTTCCCAAATTGTACATTCTTCTGGTTGTAAGTCCTATACATAAAATTAGCAGATGTTTCAAGGTTTCAACCTCCCCTTCCTTTGAGCAGTAGCTACAAGAACTGAATTGTCTATCCAGTTGTTTTCGGACAACCATGATCTCTCTACTAGGGTAGAGGTTCAAGCGCAGTCTCATGAAAGCATCCCTATACACAGAACTGGGAAATGTCCTCAAATAACTGGGGGATAGTTTCTATAGATCTGCATTCTCCTAGAATGTTCTTCATCAGGGGTAACTGGTTTCTTTTGTCTTGCACCAGAATCCAGTCCAGCTGTTTTAGTTTTCTTTTCACAGCCATAGGGTTCTCCAAAAGGAGTTCCACCAAACAGTCTATCCCCATCAGACTATGAGTGCATTTTTCTTTTCAGTTGTCCAATCGGCCAGCACTTATTGTTGGAGGTCTATTTCCCAAAATAGTTAGTTGGGGTGCAGAGTCGGCCCTAAGGGCTTTTCTGAATAGGCTCAATGACTTCCAAAGTGACAGAGTATAACGATTGTAGCCCCAATTCAAAACGAATACATGATATTGTACATGATATCGGGAGACTCCATGGAAGTCGAAGAATGTTCTTCCAAAAAGAACCTTCGAGAACATCCCATTTATGTCAAGGTAGATTAAAACCTGCTTCTGCTCCATAGGAAAGTGTAGGGCACGCTTACAGATTATATGGTACATTTTCCAAACCTTCAGTGAAGAATCATCCCTTGAGCCGCCAAATTGTTAACCTTAGGTTTTTGCTGCGCAGCCCATGGTGATTCTACCAGGCTTTGGGTAGCCAATGTTCCCAAGTAGAGACTATAGAAAGTTCATTCTAATTGCTCTTTCCCAATGAACCATTTCCATTTTTGGTTTTGTTTCCCCTTGTTGGAATTAAAGATCATTATTTTTCACTTTTTGACATTTAGTCTTATGTCATTTCCATTTAAAAAAAACCTGAAGGGCATTTAGTCTCTGCTGCAGGCCAATAGTGGTTTTGTCAATTAGGATAAGATCATCCGCATAGATGATCCAAGGAACTGGATCCCCATTTTTATTAGAGGACAAGCTCTTACAGAGGCTTGGGATGCGGCCTGGTCTGATAAGTATAAATTAAATAGAATTGGTGAAAGAGAGCACCCTTGTTTTAGGCCCTGATAGGTCTTGATGTTTTCTGATAGAGAACACAATGGTTTCAACCTAACCTGCATAGATGTTCCCATAAATAAAGCTCTCATGGCCTCTACCAGATGAGGGGGGCAATCCCATTTTCTCAGCTTTATCCATAATAGTTCCTTATTGACACTACCATAGGCTTGTTCCAAACCTATAAATACTATGAATAATTTATCTTTCTCTTTTGCCGTTTGATATTTCAAAAGATTCAGCAGAAAAAAAAAGTTTAAAGAGATGCCTATTTCCTTAACAAATACCCGTCTGTATGGGGTCTTGGCTGCCCTACTCTTTGGCCCAGTTCGTTAAATGTTTGAGAATGATTGATGCAAAGACTTTCCCCAGAGTATCCAATAGGGCAATTGGCCGATAGTTCTTGGGCTCAGATCTTAGCCCCTTTTTAAAAATAGGTAAAATTAGGGCTTTCTTTCACGATGGAGGGACTCTACCTTCTTTCATTATCTGTGTGAAAAGCAGATAGATGAAATCTGCCCATTCCACTGGAGCCTGCTATAGGACAATATTCGTCAGCCGGCCGGGAGCTCTCGAGTTGCTTAATTTGGAAATTACGTCCAAGATGTCATGTTTGTCCATATCTCAGGACCAGGCGGCAGAATTAATTATTTCCTGTTCCTTGGATATGCTTTTGTTATGAGCAAAATGGCACCCAAAATGTTCCACCCATTGGTGCTCTTCTACCATGGTTGATTGAAGCGCTTCCTGTGTGGTACCGAATGTATTAATACATTCCCACATAAGGCGGGAATTTTTCTTGCAGAGGACTTTCAACATTTCCTCTCCTTCTTGCATATGTACTGATCTAAAACTCTTTAACCAGTTTTTATATTGTTGCTTGCGTTTCCTTTTATTGGAAGCCTGTGTTATCTGAGAGGTAGATGTGGGAGCGTTCATGTCGACTCTAAATTTTTTCCACTCTTCTACTAGCTTTTGATTGAACCTATGTTTTGGGAAAAAGTCTGGTCTAGTTCCACTTTTGTTAGTTTGATGGTATTTAGCTACAAGGGGCACATAGTCTATGATCATATCATTTTGCTCAACTAAAGATCTAAACTTCATCCCCATATCCGACACATCCTCCAGCTCCAGTCGTAATCTATTTCTACCCTGGGAGACCTGAACATCTAAGCATTTTCCTTCTCTCAATCCCCTTGGCTAACCAGACCACTTCATCTTTAAACGCCTATGGCCAATGGATGTCATTTCTATTACCTCCAGGGAGATTGTATCCCGGTGGACATTATCTGAGACAAAAGAATTATCTAAGATAGCCTTATATCTACCAGTTTTCCAGGTAGATTTAGGGAGTAAAACACCTATAATATGGTTATTTAGCATAAAGAGTTCCCTCGCCTCCATCTCCTGGACCGAGCGACTTGTTTGTGATCCCATAGGAGAGTGGGGCTTTGTTGAAGATTTAGAAGGACAGTCTTCAAACTCAAGGCATCTAATGTTAAGATCTCCACAGAGTATATAACAAACGGGACTGCAAAATCCACCCTGTCTGGTCTGTCAAATCCGACACACTAGAGATAAACTCTTCCATATCAACCTTAGCCGGGTTCCAATATAAATTTAGCAGAATCAGGATAAAGTTAGAAGCAGGAATTTCTCGAGATATTGACAGCACCAATATTTGAGTCCAAGGGCTTGAGAAACAATGCTTTAAAACGTTCAGACCCCACCCCATTCTTATCAATGTTAGGAGTCCAGAGTATGATCTTCCTGCCAGACCCCTTACAGCCGTTCAGGTAAGTAAGAAAGTCAGAGAATGCCAGCACCTCTCTCAGCCAAGTTTCTTGAAAGCACAAGATGTCAAAGGTATCCAGTCATCCTTCTTGTTATTAAAAAGGTGGGAGAAACCCCTTGTGTTCCATGATCCAATTTGGAAATAAGGCTTATCACCCAAGGGAGAGCGCTATTCGGTTACAGAGGCAGTAAGGGCTTTCTAGATCCAAGACCAATCTTCCTCCTTGTGATTTTTGGGGGCCTGTTCTCTACCACATTCTACATATCTACTGGCTTTTTTAGTCTAGAGATGGTAACTTTCAGGGGGCCCATCTTCCTGTGAGAGGTTCGAACCCAGAAGGCTCTGGTGTGATAGCTTATTTCACATAGCCCAATTGCCTAGGGGACTCTTCAGCCACTTTGGACTTATCTTTAAGCTCTGCCAACTGTTTCGTTTTGTCTTTGAGTATGGCACAACGAGAGACTTCTACCCCATTAGTTCTTCTGTTAACCTAAATTCTAGGGGTAGGAACATATCTGCTGCATCCCAAATTACATTGTTTTTTAAGTGTAGTAGCACCCAATCCATTCTTGACTCTTTAACAAACTCCACCAGAAGGCTCTGGTGTGATAGCTTATTTCACATAGCCCAATTGCCTAGGGGACTCTTCAGCCACTTTGGACTTATCTTTAAGCTCTGCCAACTGTTTCGTTTTGTCTTTGAGTATGGCACAACGAGAGACTTCTACCCCATTAGTTCTTCTGTTAACCTAAATTCTAGGGGTAGGAACATATCTGCTGCATCCCAAATTACATTGTTTTTTAAGTGTAGTAGCACCCAATCCATTCTTGACTCTTTAACAAACTCCACCACTAGAATATCTTCTGTGGTTATTTACCATAGAATAGGAATGTGGTGCAGAAGAATCATAAAATGTTTTCTATTCAATATCAAACCATAATTTGACTGGAGTCTGCACTATAGTGGTATAGTTATTGGCTCTTCCCCCCATGAGCTTCCTTCTTTTAGTGTGACTGCTTCACAGATGGTTAATGCTGGCGGTTTGATTAAGGGGCAGATTATCTTTCCAAAACACTTTGTTTTTCCGCTGCTTCTCTTTTCTGCACCAAAGTTTGGAATGATTGCTCCTTGGATGGCTGCACATTGGAGATTTTGGTTAGGATGGTATTCTGACTATTTTGCACATCCACCCAAGAGAATTCTCTGTTATAGCAGCCTTGATTCCTTTCCAGTTCCTCATTTGTTGATTCGATATAAAACATTGAGAATTCCAAGGGGGATATTGCTTCATTCTCACTAGTGGATTTACTAGAAGCCATTTCTTCTCTCACACAGAGTTCATCAGACCTCGTAGTTGACTCTGTTTTCTTTTTTTTGCCGGGTCACCGCTTTGTCATGTGGCCTCCTCAATGAGGTTGATTTTCTGGGTTCAGAAGAGGTGGAGGGGTTTTTAGGTTCAGCATAAACGTTCTAGCTGCATTTGATTTAAATTTTTGTGTAGTAGGCATATTTTTGGATTTTCTCTGCTGGGAAACTGCCCCAGTTCGAGCCTGACTTACATTTTTCCTAAAATAGAAAAGTAGCATCAGAGCCTAGTATAGAACCTTTCTTGGGTTCTGGTTCTACTAGAGGTGGAGCTTGGTCTAAATTCCGAGTGTGGACTTGCTGTCACACATTCAGTAGATGTGAGGTCCATGAGATGTAGTGGATTAACATCCAAACTTTCTACCACAAGTTCTTGAGCCAGCCGTTTTTTGGGTGGCTGTGAGCAGACAATCTTATTTTTGTCCGCAAGGGACACAATTTCTTTGGGTGTTTTAGCAGCCTTAGTCTTTGCCAGAGCCATTTGTCTATTCACCAAGGCTTGTGTTTCACATCCAGCATGTCCATTATCACTGTTCCTATCGCCTAGGTCTTTGCCAGTTGCTCTAGTTTTTTGTCCCCCGTTATGAAATCCTTGGATCCGTTTTTGTGAGTCTAATATGGCTTCCATCAATGTTGTTTTGTCTTGTTAGATCTGCAAAAGCTAAATCACATAGCCGATTTTGCTGTAGATTTCATTGTTCGGCTTCATGATTTAGCCTACTTTGCACAGTTGAAGTAAATGCTTCCAAATATAACAGCTTAGAATGCACCAATGCTAAGAGGGTGGCCTGGTCCTTGAAGTCCTCATTGATAGATTCATAGAGTTTGTGGAGTGTGGAGGCAGAGTATGGAGTCTGCTGGAGTCGAGTTTGTTTGCCGTGTCTATTGCCAGGAGGCGTATCACTGAACAGTACTTTAACCACCACCGGTCGTGGAGTGTGGAGGTAAAGTGTGGAGTCTGCTGGAGTCCGTGGGATCTGCGGTCGCGGCCCGTGTAGGTAAGAAATCTCCATTGTGTTCCTCTGCACTACTCCAGGAGTAACCACTTCTTTCAGCCCACAACCACACGAGAAGCCCTCCAACTGCCAACCGCAAGAATAAACTTTCTATATTAGAAGCTCAACCTGACATTGTGAGTGCATAGCATGGGTGGACTGCGAGACTTCGTCCTTTGACCCCCATGCGAAAGGCCAGGACGTCTGTTGGCCCCACCTCCCCTTACTTTCACCTACGGCGCAATCCGATACCTGTGTCCCTGCAGCATCTCGGCGCCGGAGGAAAGGCAGAGAGTGGGTGGGTGGCCATCCCACGACGTGTTTGCTGCTGACCTAGAGCCGCGGAGCTCGCAGGGACCGAGTCCAAAACCAGAGAGGCACGGAGCACGTGTAAACTCCTCCTCCAACTTCATCGGAGCAATGCCCAAAGCGGCAGAAGATCATAAAGCCCCGACAATAAAGAAGCTCTCTGTGCACCAGACAAGGCTCCAAACCAAAACAAATTATGAGAAGCAGTCAAAGCCCTTAATTGATAACAACAACAGCATAGCAGAGGATATTAGACCTTGCCTGTCTGAGGTTTCCGGTGATCCCATTCTTAAAGAGACAGTGACTGACATCAGCATTTCTAACAACACGAAGGGAGGAAATCACATACGCGTGCTGAATGCAACAGACGCTGAGACGATTTTTGAAAAAAACTGTTGCGCACAAATAAATCCATATGTCGCCATTCCAAGTACTTCACATCTGCATCTTGACAAAATGGACAGTATTGACGAAATTGAATTTGGAAACAATAATATGTTGCGATCCCAACTGAGAAAGGAACAAGCCATTAAGATCGAATATTTTCAATCTAGAGATGCTGAAACACATGTAGAGGCAAACAAAAGTGACATCTCAATTGATTCAGCAGATAGAAACGACCATAGTGCATCCCCCATTGTACCACTCTCACAGAAAGAGAGAGCCATCTAGGCTAAGGCGCAATGGAAACAATACTACCAAAGAGCAACCAAATCAGAACGTCATGCAAAGGAAACTGCACCAATAAGCCAATGTCGTCTGGAACGCCTTTCACTTGATTTGACCGAAATTGAAGCTCTTATGGAACAAACAGAAAAATAAACGATTGTAATTCATCCGGTATCAACACGAAGACTAGCGCCATGGCGCCATGGGCAATACTTCCTTGGCCAACACTTACCAGGCAATGCAACAATAAATAAGACACAAACGTTGAATGCTGAATTATATGACAGGAAAAAAAGCCCCCAAGAGGGAAGAGCCCACTTGCTCCTGTCCAACAAACCCAATACATCAACAGGAGTCCATCGCCACTTCCATGCTAGATCTCCAAAATATGTTGATCGCTGTAACAACTCAAACGATGATACCCTACATAAAGCTGCAGGAAGCGAACATTGAAACTGCTAAAGAACACTCAACGATACTTGGCTCCATCTTTACCAAACAAAAGAGCCTCGAACAGCTCATATATAAGATCCAAGAACACCTCAGTATAGAAACGGATAACAGCTACATTTGACATCAGCGGCTTGCCGACATAGCAAGGCAAGATCGAATGGATAAAGCCTCACTAACTGAAGCTTTAATCACCATTACCAAGACATCCCTAATGAACAATCACACCAGAGATAAACCACAAAAGACGAACAAACCCAAGATGAAGACATGAATGCTCACCCAACTAACCAAAGAGATCCATGTTCCCAGATCAACATGGCAAGCCCCAATTAGATGCTTGCTCCCAGATGCTGATGTACTTTTGATCGATCTGACACCTGACGCTTGTAGAACAAGACGAGCAAAATGAAACCTAGTCTGATCCACGAGTCGATTGAAACAAATCTTGACCCCCAACAGGAAGCCATCCAAACGGAGTCAGAATTACAGCATTTTTTAACAACAACCCCAGAATACTTCTCATAAAGCAAAAATGGAAGTTTTGAAAAAACAAACAAAAAAACAGCAGGGTTCAAGAGCATTCCTCAGAAACCTGTTACAAAGTGCTAATGATATCACAAAAAAAGCATTCAGAACCAAATGCCCTGAGTAGAGTCAATACGGACATAATGAAGCTGTTACCAGAATTGGTGCAAATGAAGAATCCACTCGAAGTCAAGGAAAGACTCGAGCAACTCTCACAGCTCAGTCCATAGGCTCTATAGCACTAGACCAAGGAAACATCAACTTACTGATGAATCTATCCACCTATCCGATACACAAGATCATTGTGCTGCGCAACCTGAATCACAAACAAATTCGTCCTCAATGATCGCTATGAGGAAACACTCACAGGATCGCATATATCTATAGAGCTAACATGCAAAGAGATTTCTGACGAAGAACTGTACTCCAGAAACAGCACCATGGTTTCAACAAGGCTGGAGAGGTCAGATCACGAACAACAAGTAGAGGATATCAGTCGTTCCAGCAGCGAACACCCTGACTTGAATAAGAACCAAGAATCCACTGCAGAAGGTCCATACCTTGAGCAACCCTTGTTTGTTGATCCTCACCACAGGTCAAAAACAATCTGCCTGAAATTAGAAGGACAATCTGACAAAGAGACTGAAATCATCATGAACAGAACTAAAACAATATGCCTTCTTAAGGCTATACCTAAATTGAGAACTTTGAATACTAATGACCTCAAACTAATCAAATTCATAGAGGACAAAAGACTCAACAAAATATGGATACATTGTTATTCTACTGAACTGCCGAGACTAATAGCATCATGTGCTAAAGAGATCAGGTCACTTGGATTCATAGTGACTCCCGAAGATAGCCATGACATCAGGCACAATGATACCTCCATTATGACCTGCCGAGACAACAGCAGAATGCACTCAGACATTAGCAGTTGCACAAGCATCACGAGCAATGAGAATGTAGAAAGAAAGAAAAATGGGGAAGAAAAAAGGCATAATGACTATCAAATAAGTACTAACTATCGACACTGTGTAGTCAAAGTACCTCCAGGATGGAACCATGAAGCATCTCCTTTTTGGCAGAGTAGCAGTTCAGTGACAGACCGGCAAGAGTTGTATGAAAAATCTTCACTATAACAACGAACAGAAAGTATTAAACAACCAGTTACATTATGTTCGTGGAACACAAGGGGGCACCTGTGTTTATTTCAAACAGACAAGCCGGCCTTGAACAAAGCAAACGTCATATGTCTACAAGAGACATGGTCGATCGAACCGCCCATATGTGAAGGCTACCTTACCTACACAAATCCTGCAATTGCTAATACTAAGGGCAGACCTTCTGTTGGTCTACTTACTCTTATAAAACAAGACCTGGCGTTTGAAGTCACTGAATACCAAAACGTCAGCTGTTGGGCCCAAAATACTTTATTGGAAACTTGTACAATGACGCAACAACTGATTATGACAACATGTTTCTGTGAAAAGTATCTAAGCATTGCAAATGTTTACTGGAATCCTAGAAAATTTGATGAGGAGACAGTAATAGACTCTATATTGTCCATGATTGACAGCACTTCACAGAAGTATGAATGCGTAGAATTCATCATATGTGGTGACCTTAACTTTCACCTGTTCAATGATAAAGGGGAAATAATGGAAGAAAATTTGCTTGAGTATCGTGTCCGCAGATGGTCAACAGAGGTACGCAATAGGAACTTCGATTGTTGGGATGCATTTAATACATCAACTGACACACCTACCCCACATGGTTGAATGGAACAAGCAAGTCAGTAATTGACTATATCTATACCACTAAAGGAATCACTCAAACCTTGACCAAAGCGGTGAATCTATTCAGCGAGCACAGCGATCACTATATCCTTAAGCGCTCGTGGGAAATGCATACCAGCGAACGTCCCAGAATAAACATCCCCCCTGCTGACCTTGTCAACCAGAATGAATCGACTCAAGATAGCACAAAGTAAGCTAACAACTATCACAGAATCGCTCAAGAACTCGAAGTTAGAAGAAAACAGTAGAGTCAACTACGGATTGCTACTCAACCAATTTCTGTTGACTCAGGTGCAGAAAGTTCATTTACACCCAAAACCGAAATATATATACAATAAAGCAATTGCTGAAAAGAAACAGGAAAAGAAAACTGCCATAAAGAGAGCCAAAGATGAATCCCCTCGGACGAAAAAGAGAATGATAGGCATAGTCAAACAAAAATTCAAAAACTGGCTAAAAAACACTAAAATTATGCAGGAACAGGAAAATGCAGAACTCGTGATGAATACACTCAAAACAGCAATACCAGACCCCTATAGGAACTACTCAAACCAAATAAAAACACAGAGGATGTAATGATAGCAGATGTCCCCGAATCCGCCTGGATAACGTACTTCACGGAGCTATACCAAGAAAAATCAATAGCCGTGAACAAACCTACTCCTCCCATGCAGAAGACATGGAATGTGAACTACGACATTGAAGAACTTACTAACTGAATCAAAAAACTGAATGCGGCCCCGACGGCATGTCGAATGCCACACTAAAAAAGAATCCCGAAATCTTGGCCCATTTCTGCAGAAAAATCATTGAGCATATTAATTGCACCAAAAGCCTCCCGTATTCATGGCAACTCACCACACTCATACCGATATATAAACAAGAAACAACCAAGGATCCGATGAATTATCGATCTCTGGCACTCTTGGATCCTTTGGGGAAAATCTTTGCCAACCTCTTACTCACAAAACTAAATATCTGGTCCATACAAACAAATCATTTGGCAGTTCGACAAAATGGATTTGTTTGCAACGTTGGCACGAGTGCAAACCTAACAATTTTAAATCTGATGAAACACGAAGCTGAAAGGACTAAAATGCAAATCTTTGTAGCATATGTAGATCTTAGCCTAGCCTTTGCCAAAATCAATCGAGATTTGCTTTGGGCAAAACTTGATCAATGGGGATGCCCCAGCGACATACTTGAGCCTATTAAACTCTTGTATACTAATACCAAAATACAAGTAAGAATGACAGCTGATGGCATCATAACCAACTGAATCAATCCTTGGCATGGCCTAAAGCAAGGTTGTCCTCTGGCCGCAACCCTATTCAGTCTCTTCACTTTGGATTTTGAGGCGGCCATACATACACCCAGCATAAATCCTCCGAATCTAAATGCCACTGCTGTACCTTGTCTCATCTACGCAGACGACATCATCCCCTTGGCAAAAACACTGTGTGGGCTCCAAACCGCACTCAACAAAACACAAGAATACACGGATCAAAATGAACTCTCAATAAACATCAAGAAGACAAAAATCTTGTCGTTGACACGTAGAAAGCAAAAACCTTTCACATATTATCTACAAAAGGAAAAATTGGTACAGCTATCAACCTACAAATATCTAGGAATCTGGATCAATCAATTGGCAACCGAAATCCCATGGACACAGCATCTGAAATCCCAAACTTAAGCCCTTGCACGACAGGGCTTGATGATCCATAGGAAATTTGGCAATTTTCTCTTAATACAGTGCTAGCCTTTTGTAAACAAAAGGTGACAGCTATCCTTGCATACGGAGCTGAATCGATGATAAGTCTGGATCAAACAATATGGATACAGCTGGAGGCGATTTACTGGCGGGAAATCCTTGGCCTGCCGCAATCCACTCCGATTTCTCTTATACGCTATGAGCTGGGTCTTCAATCTCTCCAGTCAATATTCGAATGGAAAACCTTGGAGATATTCAGAAAGTTGAAAAGCGAAGAAAAGATCCCTGCTCTGGACATTTTGAGAACTTCACATTTAAAGGTCAATGACACTGTACTAATAAAATGGAAAGAAGCAGCCATGAGCATATATACCAAAAAAGAAATTTCGATGGAGACACTGATGCAAATGCCTCAGAACGCAAAAAAAAAGCTTGCAAGGCTATATTGGATTGAGACCCAAGATGAGAAAGACTGATATAATCTGAATTTAAAGTGTGAGGGTGAATCAGGAGCGCTTAACCAACTACCTCACTATCTCAACCTCTACCCGGATCGAAGAATCTGTGACAAGTTTCTAAGATTTAGGTTGAACGTTCTTCCCACAAGAGAAGTCCTAGGGAAATGGACCCAAAACAAAGCTGCTAACAAAGATTGTAGATTTTGCATAATTCCTGGGAAAACTGAAACCATATACCATGTAATAATGGAATGTGACGCACTCAACCACAAACGATTAATATACAGCGGCAAATATGAAAGTGCTCCCTTCGAATTGGAAACCAAGGAACGATGGAGCCAAATCTCTATTGGAAACAGAAAGATGGTTGCTACCATCATACATTTCTGGGAAGTCATTACATCTGAAAACTGTGTCAGCAACTCAGAACGTTAATGGAAAAGACTTAATGATAATGTTAATTTTGCAGAACCACAAATGTAAGGTTTAAGATACAAACCAAATGCATTTTAAAATAAAAAAATAAAAAATAAAAAAAATAAAAATAGAGTTTTATGAATGGCAACAGCGAGATTGTTAATGCTGACATTATCATGCTTTCTATTTGAGCCATCCACAGAGTTTGATCAGTAGTAGGTATTTCTGGACAGGAGACCGAATCATTCAAACTCGAGGAAGAGGACGACGAGCGGGATACTGCTAAGGTAGATGGAGCAACCACTATACAGAGGAGTGCATTTGCGGGATAAATATCCCATCTCTGTTATCTGTCTGAGGTCCTTTAGTCTGGAATGGATTCGCTGGACATGGGACCTCCAGTAGCGATCTTTCCTTGTCTTGATTTCTGTTTACTCCCAATTTCTCTCTGCTTATTCCCTGAATTTTCTGCAGGGGTTGATGTAACTGGGTTCAAAGGCTCCAACCTTCCACACCCGAAACTTCCTCTGCCTCTTTGAACACATTACCATCTGATAATAGCTGAGTTGTTCCTTTACATTTCATTTTCTTATTCAAAGTAGCTTAAATGCAAGCAATGTCATGAGACAGTCCCGAATCCAATAGTGAATTTAACATAGGAGTTTTGCCTAAACACTTGTCTTTTTGGTTATGAATAGATTGTTCTAATTGATCATAGACGATAAGGGCGGGGGGGTCATAGAACGTGTAAAGACCTGTTCTTCATTTGGCCTACATTCTCTAGATTAGACCACCCCCATTTCTGAGTTAGAAAGATCGGCTTAACCCACTACTTCCAGCATCTCATCTCCCATAATATTTAGACCGGTGGCAGAGGCTACCTGGGCATTTAATACAAGAGACAGGTGCTTATTGGGAAGTATCGCAGAGGGCGGGGGGAGCTTACCTTCAGGGCAGAGGTGGTGTTCACAGAGCACTCCTTCATCTCCTGCAGTAAGGGCATAGGTGCCCAAGCAGATGTTGTACCGTGAGTCTTTAGCTGATGTCGAGTGAGAGAAGAAGGAGGTTTCACCTCCATGCCTTCCGATCACTTGCTCACTGGACTCTGTCAGTTTTCTGATGCAATATAGAGGAATGCACCACTCTCTGCCACTAACTGCCAACAACTGTAGTGACTCTGCAGATTTAGTTAATGGTTACGAGGCAATTGAAATAGAGGCTTCCCAGCCAAAGGGTAGGATATGTCCAGGGTCTCGGACTCACTGCTTAATTTCTTGCTATAACTCAAATCACTACACATCCACAGGGAAGGGGCCATATATCACTCATTAAGCCCTTAACCTTGCCTGCATACCGAGCATTTCCAATGTATGTTCAGACCTGCAGCTGAGAAGGTTCAGGCAAGATCCTGTAGTTTGTAGCCAATCCGGACTCCTCAGTACCGAACAAAAGACCTAATGCTTGCACCCATCGAGTCCAGTTACTGGTCAATCAAAGGTCCCTCTACATCATCCTATTTTATTTTACTTTGTGATTTTCTATAGCGCAGTCCCAACTGAAAAAGTATCAGGGCACTGTAAACAGAAACACAAAAAGCTATAAATACCAGATCAACATTAAAAAATCCAATATACAAAAAAGACTTCTCAGTACAATGCAGTTATTGTCTGGATTAAAAGGTTGAACTGGTACTATTCTGTCTAAGAATGTTTTTTTTATGTGGATCTTCAAGTTCAAATGGAAGTCTATGTTAAAACCCAAGTATTTAATACATGACGCTTTAGTTGGTGAAAATCCTTTCAGAGCCATAGCTGAGAGCCGGGTTTGAACACCAGCATCTACATTACCATTGGACCTCATCAAAACACTTATTTAGCTGGATTAAGTTTCACGGAAACAGTGGACATCCATGCTTTCAGGAACAAGAGGCATTTCTTTAGCCAGTAGACAGCCCTACTTGACAACAAGTTAAGATATAAATGGGTTTTGTCTGCATAGGTTTGTATAGAGAATCTAAAGCCCACCACTAGACCTTTCAGCAGCTCCAAAGAAAAATTGAATATCAACCCATGTTGCATCCCTCAGGAGTGTTTTGCTTTTCCAGGCACATGCAGGGGCCTCGGATTTCTGCACCCTCTTACCCTGACCAAAAGCAAACATTTTGACTCATGGAGGCAATGAAGCACACATAGACTGCTGGTTAGAAAGATAAAATAAATGGCTCGTTATAGGCCCTTTATTCACATCCAATGAACATACATATAACTAACACATAAACCATATACAGAATTAGATATTAATAGAAATAAATAACATCAACATAGCAGTGGTTGCAGAGGACCCCTTCATCTCAGCCTCCTCAACACGGCTTAGTCCCAAAAGCAGGTAGGCAGAGAGATCACTCGTGCTAACAGGGTCTGCAGCGGAGCGTCCTCCCTCTCAGCGAGACCTCATCACCCGGTGTCCAGTTCTATCTCACCTCTCTGAGCAATATCTCAGCTCTTTATTGGGCTGCCCCTTTATGGTTGCATCTGCCCTCGGCCGAAGAGCAGACAGCTCATCTCTGTCCCCAGCGCCCCTTATCGCTGCACCTGCAGAGCCCCACTCCCTCCTCGACCCGCCCTTCAGTGGACGAGACAACAAGCATTCCTTCCCGCTAGCAAATCTGATATCATTCTGACCTTGCAACCGTCTGCAGAATTAACGTTTACTTACTGAACCCACGAAAAGATAGGCTTTCATTGCGGTGATGGAAGTGAATGTCCAAAAATGGCTGCGCACCGGCACAATGTTTAGCTCAATTTTCGCACATGCATTACACTTCACCCCTTGGCCAATCAACTACCATAACCCAATGGACGAAAAGAAGGTTCCCTAAACCTACGAAACATACCAAATACATATGGAATACATGAAATACAACACCAAATCAAAAAACCCAAAACAACAAAAAACAAAATAAAGACAGAACCTAAAGAGTCTGGAATCCATGCAAATATCTGATCCCACCATCTCCCGTCCTGGTCTTGAGTGACTTAAAAAATCAGATCCCTCAACCCACCAATATGCTTTTCGATGGGCCGGGAAATGGTCCTCCAAGTTAAAACAACACATCTCTTCCACAGCATTGCATCCCAAATTGTGCTTTAAAAACAAATAATCAATTGCAGCTCTATTCTGCAAAAAAGCTTTTCTTAAGTTTTTACTATCTAATAGCAGCTTAGTCAAAGCTTAAAGTTTCATCTAGCCCTTTAACTCCTAAACAGGCAAATTTAATCCTGGTTTTATATCCCCCAGCTGCTAAATCCAAATTCCCTATTATGGAAACGGCCAGAGCCAATACTTCGGTTTCAGATAACAAATGCACATTAGAATCACAATCAGGCGACAAGGCGGTATATCGACTAGACAGCGTAGACCGTCGTATGGTAGGCTGCAAAGGAAACATCATTAGACTAAGGCGTGCTAAAGCACAGGGATCACCCGAAATATTAGCAGGAATATATGAATAGGTCTAGTTCCCACAGGAGAATAACAAACCCGTAGGAAGTTTCACATGATTCAGGTAGCTGGCAGTTAAAACAGTATAATTGCAAAGCATATTGAATACGTCAGCACACGCACTAGCTGGTCGAGTGCACAGGCGTTTTTGGAAATCAGTTCCTTCTCGATCATTGTTCAAATCCAATTGTTGACATTTACCGATATAGTTCGGATCACAAGTCATTTGACAACATCAGCCGGAGCAACATTATAAGTGACAATATGTGTCATGTTCCTCCATTTGCGGTCCACATCTGCACAAAATTTGCAGTACTCATGAACGGAAAAGAACCGCGTTCATCAGATTCCTCCAATAGTGAATCCTCATGTAACACCCCTAATAGATGTCGCAGCACAGGGGCCGGTGTTGGCACAGCTACTGAACATGTGGAAATCAAATTTGCAGAATCATGAATATCCGTTAAGCAGAAATGTGAGATGTGCAGTACCCGCCGAGCCAGAAAAATCTAAATATTTTCAAGGACATAGAAACTTCAGAAGGAGGTAAAGCATCACGCTTACGCCCACGTCGATTCCGTGAAAGTTCCGCCGCAATGGAAGCATCATTTGGTGCAGCGGTTGTAGTAAACTCTTTGGTCATCATCCAGATCTCTGGTTCCATCTGTACACTGGAGACATTTGCCACTACTCCTAGCATGTTCCCGGACCCTCACAAACGGACTCCACATATCATCACACATGCAATCAGCATACTCAGGATCTAAAAGAATCAAGGTTCAAAACAAGATATCAGTGTAGTACATTATTCACGCAAATAACATTTGTCAGCGGTAACATGAGTCCATTTCCTTTTCCCAGGTTCCATTACCAGGAACACCTTCTCCTCTCCTGCTGCAATCACATCCGCCGGAATGGGCGGACCACTAAGCTTTTCCACCCACACCTTCGCACCCGGGAACATTGTGTCTGAGGAACCAAAACCCTTATCCCCACAGGCTGTCACTACAGTGGGCGGTTGTCCCTTCTCCTACATGAATGGGCAACATATTCTCTCTACTGTTCAACAATATTACTTGTATTTCTCCTTGGTAATATGCATCCACAATCCCACCCAACACCTGAATACCCTTTAAGGCTAATCCAGATCTTGGGGCAATCAATCCCATATGGTCAGAGGGAATCTGTACTCCAATCCCCATATCAATCACCACAATTCCCCTGGCTTCCAATCAGATGTATTCCCTTGCATGCAAATCCACCCCAGCAGACTCAGGAGTTGCTCGGTAAGGAGCTAAAGCCACAGGAGACATTTCCCAATACAACAAAGTTTCCATAGCTCGGTTGGGTTTCATTTGTATGGCTGGCATTAACATGCACATCAGAGGAGTCTCCCTGTTTGCAATGAGGCGATTATTAAGGATCTGGACCGCCTCCAACACATGCTTACGCCACCCCTTCAAGGTACCATCACCTGTTTTACGCAACTGTTGTTTCAACAATCCATTAATTCTCTCAATCAACCCTGAAGCCTCAAGGTGGTATGGGACATGAAAGATCCATTCAATGCCTTTCCCCTGACTATAATCCAGGACCAATTTTCCCTTAAAGTGTGACCCATTGTCACTCTGAATCTGCAAGGGTACTCCATAGTACACAGCCACTTGATCCAACAATGTATTTGTATTCAATTGCGTGGCTCTTTTGCATTGAAACACCATTAGGTAACCAGAATACGTGTCCACAATAGTGCACTTATATTGACATCCTTCGACTAATAGGCAAAGGACCGATATAATCGATCTGCCAAATCTGTCCAATTACTTTACCCCATTTCAATATGCCTCGAATTACCTGATGAATAGACCTCTGCTTCTGATACTGACACACAGGGCATTGTAAAATCACTGTTATCACAATCTCCAATGGAAGGCTAATTCCCCTATCTTGTGCCCACCTTCTCCGAGATGCCCACTTTTCTTGTGGGACCACTTAGCAATCCATTCCAAATCATCTTCCTCAAACCTTGTATCCATGACCACAATTTTGGCATGTTCATCTGCAACAGAATTGAACCATTGTTCTAATGAGTCTGTCACACAATGTGCATCTACATGACACACAGTTACAGCTGTATGCGCTAGCATTTCATCAATATCATGCCACAACTCTTTTCCTCATACCTATTTGCTTTGAATCTTCCATCCATTCTTCTGCCATGTACGTAGCCAAACAGCCAGCCCATTCGCAACGGACCATGAGTCCGTGTACATATAACAAAAACCAGGCGCCTCTTGCTCCAAAGCCTGATACATGCATATAGTTCCCCCGAACTGACTACTTTTCCCTTTCCCAGAAGTGTTTAACACTCTCTTAAGTTTAGGATTGTATGCTATTGCTTTCCAATGCCACTCAGTTCCTACATATTTGGCTGATCCATCTGTGAGCCAGGCATGTTCAACTTGTTCACTTGTTAATTCTTCATACGAGAATACCCATTTTACCGGGGACTCACCGATTTCTGTCCTTTCTGTAGATTCCAGGTCTTTTAGCGGCACTCCTGCCACTTGTTTGCGTAATTTGCAACTCTACCTTTTCCTGTTTTGGCACGGTCTTGAATGTACCACTTCCATTTAATAATGCTAGCCTCTTGTGCATGCCCTATCCGATGTGTCTTATGGGAGCTTAATACCCACTGCATGATTGGGATTTCCGGTCTTATTAATACATCATGTCCCACCGTCATCTGCTCGGTATCCACGAGTGCCCAATAGCAAGATAACAGCTGTTTTTCAAAGGGAGTATATCAGTCACCAGCCACAGGCAACTTACGACTCCAAAATCCTAAAGGCACCTGCTTCCTGTCCTGTTTTTGCCACAAGCTCCAGTTGGCATAATTGTCTTGCACGGACACATTCAACTCTACCTCCTCTTCCCTCAGGGGCCATAAATCCAACACTCTGTATGGTATCTTTTGCTAGCTGAAACGCTTTCTTTTGCTCCTCATCCCATTCAAAATGCAATTTCTTGCTCGTCACTCAGTAAAGGGGCACCAATATCTGCCCCACATGTGGTATTGGCTGTCTCCAAAATCCAAACAACCAAATGAACTGGTGAGCTTGTTTCTTGACCGTTGGGGTGGAGAACTTAAAAATCTTTTGCTTGGCTTTTGGCACCATTTCGCAGTGTCCTTTATGCCATTGTATTCCCAAGAAGATCACCGCCTCTGCTGGACCCTGTGTTTTAGCTTCAGTAATTTCCCATCCTTCCTTACGTAAACCTTCCCTGATAAGTTCCAAGTGTGTTCGCACGCTATGCTCATCTTTTCCCTCTATCAATATGTCATCAATGTAATGCACAATTTGCACATCTGGCTTACACAAAATTGTGTCTAAATGTTCTGCCACCAGCTGGTGGCAGATGGTCGGACTGTGCATGTATCCCATTGGCAAACCTTGGAAGGTATATTGCCTCCTATTCCAGGAAAATGCAAATTGCTCCTGACATTCCTCAGCAATCGGCACGGTAAAGAAACTATTAGTCTAACACCATATACCACGCTCCCTCAAACTTCTGCACATTCTCAATCAAAGTAACATCATCTGGGACTGTAGGCATTAATGGAGGGGTGTATTTATTCAACTCATGATAATCTACAGTCATACAGTAACTTCCGTCCGTTTTTCTAACAGGCCAAACTGGGTTGTTCCAAGCTGTCATTATGGGACGTTACATACCGGCTTCCACGTATCCTATAATGGTAACTGAAATCTCTTTCTGTCTGCCCGGAATTCCATACTGTTTTATGGAGATCCGCTTTGTAGCTAACGGAACCTGTACCGCAGGCATCTTCAATTTTCCTACCACAACCGGGGTACAAGTTAAAGCACTCACCCTGAACTGATAAAGTTAACCTTTCAAACCGAGAGTTAAACCCTCCAAAATATCAAATCCAATAATGTATTCCGGTATCGGAACCACTAAAACTTGATAAGTGTCCCTTTTTAAACTCCCAGTTTTCATATCAATTTTAGTCTGCACAGCAGGGGCCTCTTTTCCCCCCAAAACAGTAATTGTGAAATGCCACCCATTAAATCTTGAAGGATTCCCATGTATCATTGAGGCCTCCAGCCCGGTATCAATTTAGGCGCAGACCTCTTGGATATTTCCTGATTGCCAAAATAATGTCTACCTTAATTGGGGCAGTTATCACTGGAGTTTGGCCATAATCCTATAAGTACTTTGAATGCGCATATTTAGACTCCATTCCCACCACTGCACTCACCAGTTTCCTCAAATCTGCATAGGTTGGCTGAAATTGTGGGGACGTACCCGAAGATTCATCGTCCACATCTTTTACAGGTGGCGCGAAAGGTACCGAATCCCTACTGGGTTTCTGCACCTCCTGCCGTTTCACTTGCTTGTACCTTCCTTTACCTTCAAGCCCTCATTTTTTTATATAACTTGTACTTGTCCCATGTCTCAATCCCATCAAGGTCCTCTCGGGGCACCCCATCTTTTAGAAGTGCTAAAAACATATCCTTTCTGGACACCCGTGAATCTCTACTGTCGAACCTCTTTCCAGGGGTTCGCCTTTCACTCTGCCCCTCTCGTTCCCGTTCACGAGGTCTATCCTCAGCCTTTTCCCATTCCCCTAGGTTGGCCAGTTGCTGAATGGCATCCACCACTTTATCTGTCATTCTCTCCGTCATTCCCACTAATAGTGTCATTATAACATTCTTATATGCACAGGGAGCGGTACCGATGATGGCATTTCTAGCCGAAACTGACAATGCTACCACTCCCATACGTCGTTTTTTTAAATGAATGAATCGCTTCTTTCATAGCATGCTCACTTTGTATGGCCTCTCTCAAAGTATACGACTTCTTCTCCTCCGTGGGCCAGTCAGAGGCGATTGGATACTTGCGGTTATACCCTTGGGCCTCCAATTGTAATAAGTACATTTGCACCTCTTCCCCATCATCATCACGGGGAGGGCCTACATGTAACATCTCCTGAATGTGAGTCAAAAACCTAGCGGCATCCATGGCATCAACCCGGAGACCCGCTGCCCCGCCATCAAATAATCCGACCATCCAAGTTAACAAAGATTCACCAGCCTTCTGTTTCAACCTGCTGATAATTTCCCCAACCTCCTGCTGGGAATAATCCTCTAGCATAGTCAAGTCCACCAACCCCCCCTAGAGGATTGTTGGGATTATGACCAGCTTGCCTGCGCATCACTGGTTTAGCTGTTACCCCCGTCTGACCAGACTCTGGCCGAGACGCTACCTCCGGCTCTGAACCACTCTCTGTGCTGGTAATGTCGAAGACATTCCCATCCCATTGATCAGGGTCCAAATCAACCTCTGCGGAGGCAATCACAATTGCTACCTTACGGGTGTTCACCCTCCCTCTTTGCTTTCGATATTTGTATCGAGCAACCTTTACAGCAGCACGCCCGGCTATCGCCTGATATTTATCTGCCTTATCATGATACAATTTCATTTGAAGCTGCTGCATTAACGCAATCTGCTTCGCCGCCATCAGCTCCTTTTCCAATCTCAAAACACTTGCCTGTATCTCCACGTTCTCTTGATGCACCTTTTGGAAAGCATGCAACAGAATCCAACCTCCTCTGCCTAATGCTGAACACTCTTTCCCTTTCTCCACAGGCACCATTTGCAGGCATCACACTACCTCAGCCGGGCTTGCCTCGCCTATGCTATTATCCCAGATCTCAGTCAGACCTGCACCCCACACCCAGGTTTTGCGCAACCTTATCATATGGACTTTTGGTCCACCCTGGGATAGTCACTTCAGGACAGTCTCCGCCTGCGGAACTTCCTTTCTTCCTAAACAGGGAACTCATGAATGTTTCACGTCACTATCAACAATACCACCAAAGACCACTCTTTCCTGTCAAATATTCACAAACCCAACATTGCCTTGCAGAGTCCAATACATCAAATATGTCAATTTAGCAGGGCTTCTTTGGCATCAATAGCAGAACAAAGACCCTGTTTACAGCACCAAATGTTTTGCTTTGCAGGCACATGCAGGGGCCTCAGATGTCTTCACCCTCTTACCCTGACCAAAAGCAAAAATTTGGACTCAGGGAGGCAATGAATCACATAGACTGCTGGTTAGAAAGATAAAATAAATTGTTCGTTATAGGCCCTTTATTCACACCCAATGAACATACATATAACTAATACGTAAATCATATACAGAATTAGATATAAATAGCAATAAAGAACATCACCGTAGCAGTGGTTGCAAAAGACACCTTCAAGACACCTTGCCGGTCAAGTGGCACAGCGAATAGAGCGCTCGCTTTGACATCTGTGCAGAGCCTGCTGACACAGGTTCGAATCCCAGCAGGGCCAAACTCAGCCTTTCATCCTTCCGAGGTTGATAAATCAGCACCACACACCGTGGGTAATAAATAATAAGCAACGCTCAGATACCTGAGGGTTCGTAGCGCTATATAAATGCTGAATTATTATTATTATTATCTCAGGCTCCTCAACACTGCTTAGTCCCAAAAGCAGGTAGGCAGAGGGATCATTCGTGCTAACGGGGTCTGAAGCAGAGCGTCCTCCCTCTCAGCGAGACTTCATCACCCGTGGTCCAGTTCTATCGCACCTCTCTGAGCAATATCTCAGCTCTTTATTGGGATAAATCCCTGCCCCCTCATGGTTGCATCTTCGCTCGGCCGAAGAGCAGACAGCAGGCATTGGGAGCACAGAGTGGAAAAATCCAGAAAGAAGTGGCAATCTCTGCTTATCTCTCTCTCATCTCCATTCCCAGCACCCCTTATCACTGTTCCTGCGAAGCCCCACTCCCTCCTCGGCTCGTCCTTCAGTGGACGAGACAACAAGCATTGCTTCCCACTAGCCCATCGGAGATCATCCTGACCTTGCAACCGTTTGCAGAATTCATGTTTACTTACTGAGCCCACAAAAACATAGGTTCTCATTGCGGTGATGGAAGTGAATGTCCAAAATATCTGCGCTCTGCAGCCATGAGGCTTAGCTCAATTTTAGCACACGCACAAAATAGTGACAGTGAGTGGAGGAGAGTGGAGGTTTTCACTTTGCTCAGAAAGCAAATGTGTAAATTGACTCCCCCCAGGTACAATCCCGATCTGATAATTAAGGCATGCTTGGATTTCAGAAAATAGTTCATGGACCAATTCATTTATTTGGTCAAATATTTGCTCTGATATTTTACCATGATCAATTGGCATCTTTACTTCACCATTATCTGCAATCATGACAGAGCGTGGTCTAGTTCAATTTGCACTAATTCCTATGGTATTAGTAACCATACGTATGGTACTACCACTTCTTCAACTAATGATCATTCTAAGTGGCTAACTTCAGCTATAACAATCTAGCACCACTTAAAACAAGAAGTAGCAAACTTACTAGATTTTTGGCAAACTGCTTTTCAATCAACCACAGAACTATGAGACAATCGGTGTGGAACCTTAAACATATCTGGCTCCACTCTTAGTCCAAGGAGGCTCAACAAGTGTGCCGCTCTGCTCTTAACAATTTTCATCAGACTATTAAAGCTAATGAAACCTCCTTGATTATCAGCCCTATTTGCTCATGCCAAAATTTGCAAAATCTGTGTCTGTTCTCATAAGAGGAGCTCCCACAATGTTGGCCAATTTGGAACGCTTGTAGTTGCACTTTAAGTTAGAAAGGTAATCTGGACCCTTGCTCTCTGTGTCTAGACGGATATACACCACCACACCCACACCACACTGATGACACCGAACAAGGCAACAAAAATGTTTCTGTGGTTTCTGGTGGTGCCTTTGTTTAGAAAATTGCATAGCATTTCACCACCAGACTGTCCTTTTGGGAAGATCCAGACTGAAATAAAAATTAATATGTCTCCTCTGTGAAAGGGGCTCATTGGCTTAACATTCATGCCATATCCTGCTCCTGCCATCATCAGGACAAGGAATGGCTTTTAAATGGACTGCCCTGCTTTCTAACCAGTGTTCACAAAGTGTCTACAATAAAAACACATCAGAACCTATTAAATTCCTATTTGTACAACAGTGTTTGAGTGTCATGATCACTGCTTCCAAGGAGCCAGGACCAGCCCAACGTCCTTGGAAGCAGGCCCCTAACCCTAATCCTAAGCACCAGCCGGTCCCCACTGGGACCTTTTGGACCTTGTCCTGGCGCCGGTGGCACCAGGCTCATCAAAACCATTGGTCCCGGCACTGGAAGCGCCGGGTTCATAATAGGTGTGAAGATGCTTGGGTGGACTTACCTGCAGCAGACCATGCTGCTTACTCACCAGCCACTTAGAAACCATCCGAGAACAGGAACTACTTTCTTACCTGGGTGGGGCAGCTCCACTCCCTGGAAACAGCACTGGAACTCTTCTGGAAACTGGAACTCTTTTCTTACCTAGGCGGGGCCGTGGAAGAAGACTCCTCATCACTCCAAGGCTATTTAAACCACACCCGATAGATGAAGCGTGCTTCGCGTTATTCTGCATCTGCAGCAGAACGCTCACCGAGTCTGCTCCGGCCTTTCTTCTTCCGATCCTGGACCTGCAAGAATCCTACTTACCATTTCAGTATCCAGACATCATCAGCACCTGTAAAGAACAGAAACAACCAGTTAGCAAGGCGAACTTTACACGCAGTGCTTACTTACCTGATCCATCGGCTGCGGCCGTTTCTTCACGCCGCATCTCCACCTGCAAGAACAAAAGCATTGCCATACTTACCGGCACGCTGTGAATTCCGGATTTCTTCGTTCTGCATCGCCGCCTGTGAAGACAAAGTATCGTTAACAACTTACTGGCATTCCGCGGACTCCGGCCCTGCAACCCAACATCTGAAAGGCAAAAGAAAAGACATTAAGCCGGTATTTACTTACGTCCATCACGCTCGACGCAATAAAACGCCTGCGAATTCTCCGGCGTCTCTTTAACACGAACTAAGCTGCAAGGAAAGAGACAGTTAGAGCGCTTGCCATACTTACGAACTTCCAAGCGCTTCATTTCATCTTTCATCTCAAGAGCCCTGCAATACATAAGGGAAAGGCATTATACAGAGTCTGCATATAAACGTTCCACGCATGTAAAGACTATAAAGACAAAGGTGTCCAGAAACTCACCGCTCGTGCAGATAACGACGGTAACCATCCTCTGAATTCAAGAGGCCTGTGTTTCACCAGTGAAGGAACTGGCAACGGCACCCTGCACCAGACGCAGATGGAGAGCCCAGCATTCACCTATATAAGGTGAGCATGTTGACCTGGGGGCTCTACGAAAAAGCTAGAGAGAGAGAGAGGGACATTCAACAACCCAGACCACTAACCCCCATATTCTTTCACCTGCAGAAACCTCACTCTTCGAGTCCGACACACAGTGCGAAGAGGTTCGACCCCAGAAGCCAATCGAGTCCTGCACATCACTTTTCGAGTCACAGACAGCTTCCTGCCAAGACCCGCGCCTCTGTGGGAATCAGGTGAGCGTTACATTGAGAATGACTTAATCATATAATGTCAATTACAATTCAAATTAATTATGGAACAAAGGTGCATACCTTATGTTGCTTGCGTGCACTTGGCTCTATTTTATTACAGCCTGTCTTTACATGTGTTGGCTGTAGACAAAAGATACAGGGCGATTGAGATGTTCAGCTCTATGAAAAGACAATCCATTTTGCTTCAATCATACCCTGTAGGTAAGACAAAACTCTCTCACCTGTCTGGTAATGTTTTATTCCGCTATGGATTGGCGCTCATCATAGATTCCAAGCATTCACCACGACGGTCTTTCCAATACATTCTCAGCTATTCACTGTAGAGTGAGAAAACCAGTGCTTGTAGAGTTCATCAGTGGCTGGCTATGTGGTTCGTGAAAACATCACCTGCAACTCAACTTACTCGCTTAAGATGTTTAATCTATATCCAGTGTATTTCTTAAAATGCTGTATGGGATCCTGCAGATTTTCTTCCAGCACGGTATTCAAGCTCTATGTACCTGAAAGTTAAGGTGCAGCTATTTATTAGGATGCCCCTACTTGGCACTTTTCCTTTATCATTACGAAATACTCAGTCTGGGGCTTCCACTAGATGGATGGTGCCTGTGTGGCATATGTGCAATAAATACCAGCCCAAATGTGTATGATATCATTAATATATTTATGGCATCTCTAATGCATACATGTCTGTATATGGACAGCCTTTGTTTATATGTCGCTCCTAGCTGCTCATGGTCATTATACATTAATGACTCATGTATCTTCCTGTCTGAGTATCGCCCTGCAAAGAGACATTTTCTTAATTATACTGGTTTTTACCAGAGCTATTACTTGTTTCTCTAATGAGACCCTGTAGGGTTTGTATATTTCTAACATGCAGTCCCTGCTTAAAATTCTTCTAACACTTACCATGCTTGGTCTTTCTTTGTCCGTGCATTGCCTACCTCTACTCGGGAACCATTAGTGTGGTGCAGTCACTTCTTTACCCATATTAATAATGGGAAAAGAAAGCAGACTGAAAAACGGTACCGCGTCTACGGCGTGCCAAGTGTGCACTCAATAGCTAGGATAGTTCAAGCTTCTCTAATAGAAGTTTGTTATTGAAATATACATATCTAACATTCATTCCTTGATTGGAATTCTTCAGGTGTTTACCATGCAGGCTGTTTTATTGTCCACGCATTGTCTGCTTCCACTTGGACACCATCAGTATGGTGCAGTCCCTTCTTCACCCGCTTAAATCGTGGAAGTACAAAGCAGACTGATAGTTGCTACCTCTTCTACGGCGCAGCTAGTATGCACTCATTATGTAATATAGCGCAAAGCTTGTCTAGTTAACCCACTATGTTGGGAGATGGTAATGTCCCACGTCTATTCCAAAAGTGCTCCCCTTATATGGCATGCAGGGGAATATATGGCGTTTAATGTTAAGATAATTTTGGATCGGATCAGTGCAGATAAATATCTATGTTATAACCAATAGTTATTTGGTCCTCGTCTAGCTGTTGATAAACTTTCAATTAAGACCTGCATGTAACGTCACATTTTACATGTCTATCTCTGCAAAAGTTTCTAGTTCACGAAATAGTGTCTAAAGAATACACATTTATTTGTTGAGGTACAACTTGTGGTTGTCTGCTGCTATGACCAAACCCAAGCTGCAGAGGTTGGAGCACCACCTCTATTGTCTGCAGAAAAACAGATTATTGCACCCCACCGAGATGTTGAGTCACTGATTGACAGTGTCAAGACGATAGGCCCATCGTTGTTCCAATCTGTTTAGCTGTTCTGCTACATTACTGCCACAGGGTGTGTTTTGATGGTCTGTAAATAAACCAACAGATATCTTGATCTGTATGTCCCTTCCTGATGTAATGCTCAACGAGAGGTTTGTCATTGACTTTATTCCTAATGCATAACCAGTGTTCCGATATGTGTTGTTTCACTGGCCTGTTAGTTTTTCCCACATATAATAAATCACATAGGCATTTGATGATGTATATGACATTTTTAGTAATGCAATTTGTGTGGGTTCGTCTGTGCTCACAGATGTGTTTACTATTGGTAAACTGACAAGCCTCACATTTTCCACACTTATAGTGTCCCGTGATGGGGTTAGGCCCGATGTATTGCGTACTGTTGTCTCTTCCCTGATGCATCTGTAAGTATGTACTAGCTTCTGCTTCAAGTTGAAGTTTTTATATTTTTTTTATAGATTCTTATTGAAGACCAACAAATGCAGAAAAAGACATTGCATTACATAGCTATACAGTGCACTTTTTCTTCCCTCCCTCTCCCCCTCGCTCCTCCCTTTCCCTCCCACCCGCGCATAACGAACATCGAGACTAACAGCTAACATTTAGCACGTGGCGCATTTACATTTGGCACTTGACTTACAACATTGTTCCAGATCACAGCTGGACGGGTGGCTGGTTAAGTTAATGAACGAAAAAACAGACTCATCCGGGGTACAAAGAGAAACATCTTTTGTCACCATTTACAATTGAGGCCTTGGGGATCTTGTTTGTTCTGTTCGCAAAACTCATGAAATGGGAGCCACATGACATCAATGTGCGAGTGTGATTCCATTAGTAATGCAGTGAGGCTTTCCATGTCATATATCTCTTTGGCCTTGCACAGCCATTCCTTTTTTGTTGGGAGTGTGCCACCCTTCCAATGTATAGTTAGACACACCCGGGCTGCCAGGAGCAAGTTTCTGGGCAAATGGTGCAGAACTAAATATTGGCCTTCCACCAGCTCGACCCCAAACAGCACCAGGGGTGGGGTCATGGCCCTCTGAATTCCCCCCAGTAAAGTTGAGCCCTCGGACAGTCCCAAAATTGATGCCAATAGTTGCTAATTTGTGAGCATCCCTCCAACAGTTCAGGCTTATTCCAGGGTACATATTCGCTAATCTTTGAGGGGTAAAGTGCCATTGCATGAGCAGCCTACAATTGTGCATTGTATATTGGACCAAGATGGTGGAATTCCAAACTGCTTTGTGTATTGCAGCCCATCCCTCTTGATTATCCTTCCAGCCCAAATCTTTTCCCCGTCGATCTTGTGTCTGTGGAGTTGGTAAATGCACTCTCTCCAATAAGGCACTATCAAGTTTTGCAATCAACACTTTGGTGCTCATATGTGTGTTGAGAACATTTACAAAGGGGGTGAGTTGTCTCTGGGGCTATCCGTTCCACCGTGGGTCGGTGAGTGCCCCCTTTAACTGTAAGTATAACAGCGGCTGGATCTGCTGGCCTTGTTGGGCGTTTTCAAACTCTTCCCTGGTCAAGAAGCTCCCCTCACGCCACATTTGCCCCATCCTGACCTGTCACTGTTCATATTGCGGCTGAAATTGAATTGGGTCTGCTATTAGATCTCTAATTGGGGGAGCCCAGGTACAGCTTAGGAGAGAAGTCTATGTGGTAACCCCTCTCATGTTTTCTTTCTCCAAGGGGTCCATATTATTTCAAGGATCTTGTGTTCATGCACTCTTAGCGGCAGAGATTTCTAGGGGACCCAAAGCCATTATTTACCCAGCGTGACGGGTGCAAAGTACCCATTCTCCAATGGCACCCATTGCTTATCCAGTGAATCCCTCAAATGATCCAGCAGCACACGGAGCAGAGCGGCTCTGTAGTACTCATAGATGTCTGGCTACCATGCAGCTCCTACCTCTTCTCCTACCATTGGGGCTCCCAAATGATCTCTATCTGAGGATTCCAGTGTTTGAGCAACAGAGGTTTCTAAAAATGTGTCTATGTTTTCTTGAGTGGATGCAGAGTCAGAAGAGTACAGCTGTTCGTAAAACTGGGCAAAGCGGGTTGTGATTCCAGTGGGATCATTCATTGTTGCCCCAGCGTGTTTTTTATTTTGTACACCGCTCTATCAGCTCTTTGCTCTCTTAGTTTGGCTGCCAATAACGTGGCTGCTTTGTCCCCCTTTTCGTAAACCTTTTGTTTGACATGTCGGAGGTGCATCAGCGCTTACCCACTCCACACATCTTTTAGCTCTTCTCTAAGCTCTTTTATGTCTGCCAGTGTTTTGACTGCGTCTCCCACCCCTCCTGACAGGTCTGCTTCTTTATGTCTTATTTCCTCCTTCAATTATACCTCCCGCCAGGTTTTCTCGACGAGTGTTCCCTGCGCTATTAGGAGCCCCCTTATCGTTGTTTTTGCTGCTTCCCACACTACCGCTCGTGAGGGTTCCCCCTATGTCGTTATGCTTAAAGAACTCCCTGATATCGGCATCAAGAGAATCCCTATATCCCCGATCTTTAAAGAGTGTCATTGCAAATCCATTGTTTGTCCATCTTGGTGCTCGGGCCTAAGTCATGGTACATGGTGCTCATGTCGTGGTCTGACCACACCACTAGTTCAATGGCTGCCCCTCGATTCTGTGTTCCAGTGCTGCTTCCAAGAAAATGTAATCTCTGACGATTAATGTTTGGTGTGGGGGTGAATAGAATGTGTATGCTTTTGTTTGCGGGTTGTGGGACCTCCACATGTCTATCAGGAGGTGTTCCTGCGTGAGAAGCTGGAATAGCCGTCTGCCCTGGGACGGTGTGGCTCCCACCCTGTATGAGACCCAGTCAAGTGCCGGGTCCATCACCATGTTAAAGCCCCCCCCCACAGATCATATCCGTTCCTCGATTTTTCTACTAAAGCAAAGAGATCCTTGCTAAATGTAATTCTCCAGCATTGGATCTTTCATGGATTCACATGCTTAGAATATTCCCCGTCGTCAGGCTGGGAATCCCTGGTACATTATATAGACCCTTTCCCGTAGGAAAACTTTTTCGACGCTTATGCGTCCTATCCGCCTCGTTTTGTATCATGCGTGCCCGCGGCGTCAGGACGCCATGATATAAATACAGGCCCCTCCCCCGCGCTCCCTCAGATTTCAACCGTCTTTCAAAGTAGTGGGATCCTCGTGGTTACTACTAGTAGAAATTAGGTTGTTTTTTCTTTCGCTTCGGCGACGTTATATTCTGGAGAATTATGTCCGGAAAAGCGTTATTTCGCCCTTGTGCGACATGTGGACTCAAAAAAGTCTATGAAGGTGATGCCCACATGGATTGTACCTACTGTCTCCACCCGCACCACACGGCGGATACATGTGAGATATGCCAGGGTTTCTCCCAAAAAACCCTTAAAGACAGAAAAAGAAGGTTGGTCGACTGGCTTAACGATGGAGCGGGTGCCTATCCGGCATCAGAAGTTGGCTCAACGGCCTCCAGGAGCAAGTCGGAACCTCCCTCGAAGAAGGTACGGCCAGTCGACAACCTCCCTGATGACAAGCATACGGGGAAGCATGCTGGGTCTTCCTCATCACACAAAAAGTCTTCCTCCTCCTCATTATCTAAGACGGTGAGGCAAGCGACGTCAAAATCCTCCTCAGGGGACCGTCATAGGTCTTCCGTGAGCCGGGATTCTTCAGCCGGGAAATCGGCATCGAAATCGGCTTCCAAGTCTAAAGTCTCGGCGCTGACTACTTGCTCGTCGACACCGGTGTCGTTGACGATGCCTATTACTGTTCAGGCTGCAGCGGTGGGGATTCCTTCGTCGACGGCGACTCAGTCTATGGCTTGGCAACCAGAGGTCTACTACCCGGTCCCACCTGAAGTCTTACTGCAGCCGGACACAGCCTTGTCGGCGCTGTCGGCGGAAGGGGAATGTGGCATGGTTTTACAGCTGTCGGATTTGGGCTTACGGCCTTCCACTTCGACGACGACGACGGCGAGTGGGGTATGGTCCCTCTATCCTCGACGTTGCTGACCCCCCAGACGGTCTTGTCTCTGGATGTGCTTAATACGCTGCAGAAGCTCCTACAGCGTCTGGATACGCAGATCCCTCAACCTGGGACCTCATTGTCGCTATTTCCTGTACCTTCCGTCGACGAACAAGCTCAAACAGCCCGCTCGACGACCAAAAGCCCATCGGCCTCCCAGGTGGTGAAGGATCGTCCTCGAACGCAGGAGGAGGGTGAGCTATCGGAGTCTGATTCTATCCAGGGTGACTCAGGGTCTGACATTTCCCTGTCACCGTCGAGAGACCCAACATGGAATTCGGATGTGGAGGTAGAGTCTACGAGGAGCCAGGCACAACCGTCTCCTCCGGATGATGTGGGAGCCTTCCACGCCATGATGGGAAAGGCGTGTTCCGAGTTCGGCTTGATTCCTGAGGAACAAAAGAAAGACTGTTTTCTCTTTGATCATATGGGTCAACGGAGGAAATCGGTTTTTGCCATCCCAATTCTGGACCACGTGTGGCAAGAAGGCCTCAAGACGATGCGCCATCCGTTCTCGGAGCCGGCTATCAAGGGGCGTATTGAGAAAAAGTTTAAAGCTCCGGAGTCCACTCCAAAATGTCTAACGGCACAACCTCTGTCAGACTCCGTGGTGTCGGCGGCAGCGGCTAGGAAGGCCAGAGTACAGCAAAAATGTTCCACCCCACCAGAAAGCGAGGCCAGGAGGCAGGACGCCTTTGGAAAAAAGGTGCTCTCAGTTGGCGCGACGACGGTAAGGGCAGCCAATTCTTTGGCTATCGTATCAAGATACGATAGAGAAATGTGGCACAAACTAGCCCCTATCCTAGAACATCTGCCAGAAGAACACCGAAAAGCAGCCATGTTACTTGTACGAGATGGCGAAGAGGCTTCGAACCACGCAATTAATATTGCAGTTGACCTAGCAGAGTCTGGTTTCAAACAGATCAATCATGGCGTAGTACTTCGTCGACAAGCGTGGCTCAAATGTACTACTTTCCGTCCCGAAGTCCAATGCAAAGTCCTTGACATGCCATGTGAAGGAGAACATCTGTTCGGAGAAAAGGTAGATGAAGCCTTGAAGGGGAATAAGGAAAACACGGATACTGCTAGGTCTCTGCGAGCCCTCCAGACAGGTAGAAATTTTCGTTCCTTTCGCCCATTCAGGGGTGCTTCTGGAAACTCCCGCTTTGGAGCCTCTAGGGACCGTGGATTTAACAAGTCCTCGTACTCTTCACAAGGTTTCAGACGTGCATCCCAGTCGGCACGAAGAGGTAGAGATTATCAAGCCTCCAGAAGACGTGGCTCGGGTTCCTCTTCAACGAAGGGCAAGCAAACCGGCAACCAATGACGGCCTTCGGAACGTCCTGGGGGGCCGAGTCTCTCATCATATCAACCAATGGAAATGCATCACCACAGATCGATGGGTTCTGGACACGATTCGCATGGGTCATGCGCTTCAATTCAAAGACAAGCCTCCACGTCTTCCGCCGGTGTTTTCGGCCCAGCCCCACCTTCGGGTCCTACGACAAGAGGTGGAGCTTATGCTAAAAAATGGAGCGGTAGAAAAGGTTCCTGTGGCACAGGAAGGAAACGGAGTTTATTCCCGGTTCTTCGTTGTCAAGAAGCCAAATGGAAAATGGAGGCCCATTCTCGACCTGAGGGTACTCAACAAATGGCTAAAGAGCTTAAAATTCAAAATGCTAAAGCTCCAGGAGGTTATCAGGTCGGTGCAACCCAAGGATTATCTGTCGTCGCTGGACCTTCAAGACGCCTATTTTCACATCCCAATACGTCCACGACACAGGAGATATTTAAGGTTCGTCGTCGGACGAAAGCATTTCCAGTTCAAGGTCCTCCCGTTCGGTCTCAAGTCCTCCCCCAGGACGTTCACCAAGTGTCTGGCCCCTATAGCGGCCCATTTAAGAAAGGAAGGTCACCACGTCTATCCCTATCTAGACGACTGGCTGGTCAGAGGTTCGTCCACGGAACAAACACGAAACAGTCTGGGGGCCACGTTGTCCCTCTTACAGAAACTGGGCTTCTCGATAAACTTCAGCAAATCCTCCTTAGAGCCTTCGAGGACTTTGGTTTTTCTAGGAGCGGAGTTTCATACGCAAACAAACCTTGTAAGACCATCCAGCGAGAGAGTACAGAAATTACAAAGCAAGGCGTCGGAATGGCAATGCGGTACCAGGGTATCGGTGCGCAAATACATGTCCCTGCTAGGGACTATGTCATCCTGCATTCCATTGATAAACAACTGCCGTCTGTTAATGAGGCCTTGCCAGGAATTTCTAGCGGACCGTTGGGCGCAGAGTCAAGGTCGCTGGTCCGACAGACTGGTCGTCGACGAGCAACTAGTACAAGCACTCTGCTGGTGGAAAGCGTCTTCTCATCTAACGAAAGGAATGCCTCTGGTGGAACCGGAGTTCCAGAAGACGGTGGTGACGGATGCATCGTTGAGCGGATGGGGAGCTCATCTGGATACGTTGCAGGTACAAGGCCGGTGGTCGTTACAAGAGTCCTCCCTGCATATCAACCTGCTGGAACTGAGAGCAGTGCGATGGGCTCTAAAATCATTCCTTCCTCAGTTGAGGAACTCGGTGGTGCGTGTCATGACGGACAACACAACTACAATGTTTTACTTGAGGAAGCAAGGAGGGACACGGTCCAGGTCCCTGTCGACGGAGGCACAAAAAATCTGGCATTGGGCACTGCAACACAACATGCAAATCTTGGCGTTCCACCTGCCAGGCGTGAGAAATGTGGAGGCCAATGCCCTCAGCAGAGAACTGAACGATGTTCACGAATGGGTGCTGAACGACCAGCAAATACAACACGTATTCAAGAAGTGGGGACATCCCTCCATCGATCCGTTCGCGACGAGGGACAACAGGAAATGCCTGCAGTATGCAAGCAGATGGCCTCAGCAGGGCTCTCTGGGGGATGCGTTCTCCTTTCCATGGACGAACAAATTCCTGTACGCATTCCCTCCATTTCCCCTTATCCGGAGGACGTTGCAATGGATCCTCAAGTACCCATGTCGGGTGATTCTGGTGGCCCCGTACTGGGCCAGACAGGTGTGGTTTTCAGACCTACTGCACCTAGCGGCGGCGGAACCGATGAGGTTCCAGAGGACCCCCAACCTTCTGTCTCGACAGGAGGGGGTTGTTTGGCATCACGACCCGGACAGCCTCAAATTGACGGCCTGGCTCCTGACTTCGCTGAATTTGGTCAGCTAACGATTCCGGAGGAATGTCGGCGTATTCTGCAAGCGGCAAGAGCACCTTCCACAAACACCTCATACTCGTACAAATGGAGGAGGTTCTGTCAGTGGTGCTCGGATCAACCAGGTTTGGTTCCGCAGTCGATCAAGCCGGAACAGCTCCTTCCATACTTGCTGTTCTTAGCTCAAAAGGGCCTATCGGTATCTTCGATAAAAGTACACCTGGCCGCCATTTCCAGGTTTGCACGTCAACGACATTCCACACCATTATTCAGCGACCGCCTGATTAAGCACTTCCTTAAGGGCCTATTTCGGAGTTTTCCTCCAGAGAAGAAATTTCCTCCGGCGTGGAGCCTCAATCTGGTGTTAGCGTCTCTTATGAAACCTCCTTTTGAACCAATGTCATCATCGTCTCTAAAGTTTTTGTCGTGGAAGTTGGCCTTCCTGGTCGCCATCACTTCAGCTCGACGTATTGCAGAAATCCAAGCTCTAATGGTAGACCCACCGTACTTACGTTTTTTCAAGAACAAGGTGGTCCTAGCCACTAACCCACAGTTCATACCGAAAGCTCCGTCAGTGTTCCATAAACACTCCTCTATTGTCTTTTTTTACGTTTTTTCCAGAACCATGCTCGGGAGCGGAGCGTACGTTACACACACTGGACGTAAAAAGGGCTCTCAAGTTCTATCTTCATCGCACGCAACCTTTCAGAGAAACGAGGCAGCTGTTCGTGGCCTATGGGTTGGGTGCTAAAGGCAAAGCCATTTCAAAGCAAGGACTGTCAAGATGGGTGTCATCTACCATTTCGTACTGCCATTCCAAGGCAGGGAAGCCTCTTCTACGACGCCCAAGAGCTCATTCAACTAGAGCGGTGGCATCGTCAACGGCGCTGTGGTCTGGAGTCCTGCTGGGGGACATCTGCATGGCGGCTACCTGGGCGGCTACACACACTTTTACCCGCCATTACTGCCTTTCGCAAAAACAACATGCTGAAGATACCCGGATGGGACAGGCGGTGCTTCGACACCTATTCCAATAAGGTAAGCCCCGGCTGAGGGGTTAGATCCTGTTGCAATTGTGTTTCAATATTGTCCGCTTTTCTATGCTAATGATTAATGATGTGTACACGACCATAGGGAACGGGCATTGTGAGAAGTATGCGGGTTTGCATGCACGCCTCCTCTTTTAGGGATGGTACTGCTCTGTAATCTATTCTAAGCATGTGAATCCATGAAAGATCCAATGCTGGAGAAGGGAATAGTTTCTTACCTGTAACTCCATTTCTCCAGCATTGGTATCTTTCATGGATTCACATGCGCCCTCCTGCCTCCCCTGGACATGCAAACCGGTTCCCCCACTACTTTGGGGGCCGAAATCTGAGGGAGCGCGGGGGAGGGGCCTGTATTTATATCATGGCGTCCTGACGCCGCGGGCACGCATGATACAAAACGAGGCGGATAGGACGCATAAGCGTCGAAAAAGTTTTCCTACGGGAAAGGGTCTATATAATGTACCGGGGATTCCCAGCCTGACGACGGGGAATATTCTAAGCATGTGAATCCATGAAAGATACCAATGCTGGAGAAATGGAGTTACAGGTAAGAAACTATTCCCTTTTTCAGCTGTTGGGTGCATATGCTGTGCACAATGTTACCCCTCTTGATTGAATGGTGCAATTTATTGTGAGATACCTCCCTTCCGGGTTTCTGTGATTTTGTGTGATCTGCAGCCCCAACAATGCTCGATACAAAATGCCTACCCCTCCCTTTTGACTGGTCTTGATGCCCACACAGCTCCTACCAAGTGTAAAACTTGGTTTCTTGAATGAAAAGTACATCTAAGATGGACTGATTGAATGCCCTCATTAGCATAGATCATTTTTGGTGGGAGTAGAGGCCCTTCACATTTAGCTACCCAAATCTCACTCGGTTATCTGCCATGCCCCTAGTTTACAGGTAGTTTCATAAATTGCCATGCCATTAGCCCCCATGTGCGCATTTTAAATTCCGTAATTGCTATGACCCGTTACATGGTACCACTCTTTCGAGTTGCCACTTGTATGCCTGCGCTACTGGTATAATTAAGGTGAAGAACGGTTAGCTGAAGCTTCTTTGTGATTGACTCCTTCCTCTTTCCCCATAAGCCCCCCGCAAGTGCCTCCCCCTCTCCTCCCCCCAAAGCCTCAACAAGTAAAAGAAGGTTTCCCCTTATAACTGGAGATGCCCTAGAAAAAAACATAGAGCCAGGCTACGAGGAACTCCCCAAGATGCTGTTTGCTTCTTCTGCGGTAACTACCCAGTATTCCTTGTTACCGTGTTCGAAGGACAGTGGAAATGGGAAGCCCCATCTGTAGCGGATGTTTCATTCTTGAAGCCATGTTGTCAGTGGCCAGCAATCCCTCCTCTTGGTGAGGGTTGATGCTGAGAGGTCCTGGAAAATTCTAACCCGTGAGCCCTCGAAGTCAATGTGATCTTGCTCTCTCACCCGTTGCATAATTTCAACCTTGTGCTTGTAGTGAGGGCGTTTTGGTAGAAAAGGATCATTTACAGGGCCCCCTGCTCGGTGCACTCTCTCGAATTCCAGGTCTGGTATCAGAGGAGAAGTGAAGAAAGAAGAGTGAATTTACCAGAGATTTCACTTGTCTTTCCAGGCTCGATGGGGTTTCATTTGGTGTTTCCCTGAGGACTTGTATCCATCTATTGGATCTCCTCTCCCTGTTCTCGAGATCCTCCACTTTTGCGGGTAGGTCTGTGTTCCTTTGCTCTAGGTCCTGAAAGCGACCCTCTGTTATCATTTCTACTAAGTCACTGTCATGATGCCTACCCCCGGGCATCCGGATCGAGTCCATCAGCCCCGGGAGCAGGCATCCAGATACTCATTAAAACCCCAACAGCCCCGGCTGGGGGCTGTTTGGATTCAGTCCTGGCGCCTTAGGCGCCAGGCTCATCATAGAAATCAGTCCTGGCGCCATAGGCGCCAGGCTCATAGACTTTACTTACCTTATGCAGACCATGCTACAAATGAGTCCAAGCCAACGTGAGGCCTGGATGGGACTATTTTATTACAGGGACTATTTTTTACTCGGGTCTGGTTTGGGGAACTTCTTACCTGGGACTACTTTGCAGGCTATTTAAACCACGCCAGAACAGCAGCCCATGCTTCGCGTTATTCTGCATCCAGCAGCGTAACGCTCACCGTGTCTGCAAGTCAGCATCCAGTCTTCTGCCACGCCCGCCTCGAATCCAGAGCTCCTAGACAAAAGGAAAAGAAAGGAGAAGAGGTTATATCACGGACATTAGTTGATTCCTTACCTGATTCCGGACCCAGCACATCTCCGAGCCTGGAAAGGACATAATTTCAGCATGCATCGCTTCGCCAGAAGCAGCACCGCGTTATACTCACCAGTCCACTGCATCTTTCGACTCGGCACTACCTCCATCATTTTCTTCGTCGAAACCTAGCACCTGGGGGGAAAACAAAAGGAATAACAAGGTCAGCCGAGAAAACCGACAAAGACAATCTCTTTGCCACCATAGGCTTACCTGCTTTACCACCGGAGGCATTATCCTTTAATTCGCCGCGTCTTCCTATGCCACACCTATAAAAGGAGAGAAAACAGCAAGTTAAACTCATGCAACTTTTACCGGACAGTGTTTGGTAATACAGACTCTTACCTGAACACCATCAGCTGCCTCCAGGCAATATTCTTTTGGACCCAGCTGCAACCTAACGAGGGAATGGAACAAGAGTGAACATTGGACATATTGAACTCTTTGAACTTTATAGACACTGGAGTCAATATTCCTCCGGAACTCCTCCAATACCTTCAAACCAGTGAAGTAACTGGTATCTACGTGCCCCTGCATGCCATGCAGGATGGAGAGCTCATCATTTAAAAACATAAGGTGAGGTTACGAAGAGGGGATATCGGAGGTGATTATGGGGAAGAACGAGAACCGTTGGGGGGCCATCACTAAAATCCACGGGTGGCTAAATCCCTTTCTCCACTTGCAGGAGAATACTTCTACGAGTCCAGCAGACAAGATTAGGCGGGCCAGTCGAGACTGTCATCTCTGCACTACGCATCACGTTGGTGGAGACCGCAGCTGTCCGGGTCCGATCGACGCCCCTGTGGGAACCAGGTGAGCGTAACTGTCGCCCAAAAGTTGGCAGTTCTCCAGGGCCTCTACTTTTTCCTCAATTTTGCCAACTCTGTCTTGCATGGCGTTTACTGTGGTTGCCATGCTGATCCTCAAAGACCTGATTTCGTCCAGGAGTAGGCGAATGTCTGCTTTCCTGGTGGTGTCGTGATCCGCTCCTGGAATACTTGGTAAGTCTGCTTGTGGGTGGGCCACAATTGCTGGGCTTGTGCGACGATATTCCTGCAACTTCTGGGCTGTTGCAGGGTCTAACTCGTCTGGCATGTGCTCCTTGAGTTGGTGAGAGCTTGTGTGGGGCAGATTTCTAGCTAGTTGCTTTGCGCTGACTTTTTTCTAGGCCTTGGCACTCGTGGATGCGTGTTTTGAGGGAGGGTACGTGTGCCACAAAGTGGTTGTGCTCAAGTGCGTGTGTCGCAGTTCCAAGTTTAATTCTGCACGCTTAGCCCACGTGCCAGGAGGGCTGACCCAGCGTCTTGTTCCGTGTGTCCACTTGTTTGAAGGGAGCAGCTGCTCCAGCTCCTTAATGGCTTGTGTCCACTGGGTCGAGAGAGGTACCTGGTCCAGCTTGCTGATGGCTTCGAGTATGGAGAGAGGCTGGGGGGCATCACGGTGCACGGTATGCCCCTTCACTGCCGCAATATCCTTTTTGTGCTGCTTGTGTTGCATGCTTGGGCCTCGCAGGTTCTGCAGTTAGAGTCGGGCGAAGGGATCAGCTGCATGCACAGCAATGATCCCGGGGTTCTGGGGCCCTGCTGCCCTCCTTGTCCTTGTTTGTGTATTGCAGTGTTGTTTTCACCGGCCCATGTGGTCCACCTTCACTGGGGATGGCTATCGCATGGGGATCGTGGAGAGGGTGCTGGCGGCGCTCCTATGCGTACGCTGCAATGCCTTCGATGTCCTCCTCATGGGTGTCTGGACGGTTGCAGCGGATGCCCGGGAGGGGTTGGATGGGGACGCAGCACTCACGGCCTGTGGATCATGAGGCCTGGGGGTCTCGCAAGCCCTATGATCTTTCTTCCTTCATTGTGCACCTCTTCACACCCTGGGGGCCCGGGACTAACCGCCACCCCCACCCCCACTGTCACTGACCGTCCTTGCAACTTGTTCGGTCTGCATAGCCGTTCTGAGCAGTGCCTCCTTTCTCACTCTTCGCTCTCTTGGTCCCTGACGGTGGAGTTGTCCTCTGCTTTTCTTTTGCTCTACTGCAGGCTGGCACCTCGGGGACCCACTCCCAATGTGTCCCATAGCTCCCAACCTTTTTTGTCACCTAGGCGGGTGAAAACACCCGATTTTCTTTTTGGCGGGTTAGAGGTCCATTGAAGTGATTGGGCGTATGAGAGTCTTGGCGGGTGTTATGTCTGCTTTGAAGGCGGGTGACACCCGCCAAAAGCGGGTGAGTTGAGAGCTATTGTGTCCTTTCATTCAGTGTTTCCCTTTCAGGGACCGCTGCATTGGCTACCATCACTGAGCTGCTGATGCGCTCAGACACTGATGTGCGTTGGGGCCAGGCCTTGGGGGAGGACACCTGTCGTGCCGTGTTCAGGAGGCTGCTTCCACCGATTTTCTTCAGGAATCTTCCTGCTGAGTGCTGGCCATTTTCTCTCCTCGATTCTCCAGTATGTTCAGTAAACAGGCTGAGTTTACTTTAATTCACTGAACTTTCTCTACGGGGAAGACGAAGGCTCGGGCAGCCATTTCATCTGCACCCCCTGGTGGTCTCCGAAGTTTTTTTGTTAATGCAAACATGTTTTCTTTTGGCTAAAGTGCCACTGTTTTACCAAATGCTAGTTTTTGTGGATTACCTGTGGGGAACATCAGAACCAAGGCACCAGTCTGCCACTAAGAATTCTATACATATTAATGCAGCATAGCAAATGGGCCCAACTAGATTTATTTTCAGATCTATAGACGTAATGGGCTGAGAAATATCTTATTTCCCGTTTCTCCCCATGATTCTGGCAAAATGCGTGCAGAGGCAGCGGTCTTACCTATTATACTGACCTAGTTCAACCCCTTGCAAGATGGCGGACATGTGGGATCATACACATTACTTCTGGCTTTTCTAGCGCATGCTTTAAGAAATACAGTTTGAGGGCAGAGGCCATAGAGAGTTTGGCGAGCCTCCAGTGCTGAGAGGTGAGTTCTTGATGTGTTAAGGAATCGGTTTACCAAGCTTTTATCTTTTCAAGTGAAGGGTGACTGTGACACCTTTCTCCCTTCTACTCTTTTCGGCCTTCATACCTGTAACGGATATAGGTTGGGCGCCCGCACTTGCGGTATAATTGTTGCCTTTAAGCCAGGTATATTTAGTTCTGTTGGGTGTCTGTGGTGGCAGTCCCAGTAAAAACAAACAGATGTTGTTGGTGTCATTCAATTAAGTAAATGTTTTTGTGCTTTAAATTACATTTTACTTTAAAAAAGGGGTTTTCAATATACAGTGAAGGTAGGTGGACCATGGTTAATCGGTCAACTTGTTTTGCTATGCAATCAAATATTCAGTCACGGTGGTCTCTATCTTTCTCCATTAAGCATATTCTTTCAAATTTAATTAGGTACATTGTGACAGATAATGGTTATACGCGGCATGAATAAGCATGCTTTATGTTGCACTAGGCTCTGGTGTCGCCCATTTGGGTAGAACAATGCGAGTTTATCACTCACATGTGGTTTTCAGTGATAAAGTTTAATCTTTAATGTTAGTTATATAATGTACGATTGCCTACATGTCGATTTTTTTATGGGTTTTCTCATTATGTGTTTATGTGGCTTACTTCCCCTTCTTTTTTGTCTCCCCCTCATGGATTGTTACATGCCATTCTGGTATCCTTTCCACTCTTGCTCACTGTAATCCATGAATGGTTACATTGTATTTATTGTAACACATTGATTGGGCCACCATGTTTTGCTTTCCTCGATCTGCAGCCCTGATTTGTGTCCTTTGGTGCAATTAACCACATTATTTCTTTAATTTCATGTATGCTTGATGTACATTTTATTATTGTGTTACCTAGTATGTGGATACCAGCCTGGAAAAAGACCTTGTGGTTGAAACACGTGTCGGCTATTTCATCTCTATTAAATATGTTATTTACCTTAGACCAACAGTTCATGCACAGTGTGGTTGGGAAACTGCTGTAATTGTTGTACATGATATGGTATAGCGCAGATATTTATTTGATAAAAACAGAAATGTTGATGTAGGTACTGTCACAGAGAGGGAGTACACAGCACCATTAGGCCAGAAATTAGGTTTCCCCACAAGATTATTTTCGGCTCTAATCATTTTCCTTCATCCGAACATGTCATCTTTGGCCATTGTATTGTTGCAACCTTTTCACCTTTCATTTCTGCAGTACTGAATGTCACATTAGGATCAGAACTTAAGAATTCAAGGCAAAAAAATCTGTTTTCCTTGCAACTTAGTCAGGACTGTCTGTTTTTACATGATAGGCTGGTGATTCCTACAACCTCCCTACAGAAGAAGATGCTGAAGCTATGCCATGATAATCGCCTGACTGGTCATTGCAGTGCTTTAATCACAAAGAAGCTAGCGGGTAGATATTTTTGGTGGCCCGCCATATCTAAAGATATTTCACACCACGTTTCCTCCTGTGCTGTGTGTGCTCCCAGTCAAAACCTTCACATCCCTTAAGGGAAACTATGTCAAGATACCATACCTGAAGGAGCATGGCAAACGGCCCAGGTCTTCCTCAGACATAGTTTGTCTGCATGGTGACGAAAGAATATCATTTCAGAATGTGGATCCAAATTCATTTCTAAATTCTGGTTTCACCTATGTAAGTCCCTAAAGATTGACCAAGCCTTGCCGTCTGGATACCACCCACAAACTAACGGCCAGACTGAGCATCTCAATCAGTCTTTGGAACAATACTTAGTGTTTCATGTCAGCAGCTCAAGACAATTGGGATTCCTTGTTGATATCTGCTGAGTTTTGCTATAGCAACTCATATCATTCTGCTATACACATAACTCAATGTTTCAGTTTCTTTGGATGCCATCCTCGAGCCTTCCCAGTAGCTGTGAGTAAAGAAACTCTAATTCCTTCCCTAGAAGCACACCTTGACAGATTACATGAAACTCATCAAACCAAAATTCGCAGTCTAGAAGATTCTAAAACCTGTAGTAAAATCGGGGAGGACAAGAGGTGGCTGGATGTTCCCTTGTACCATCCTGGAGATAAGGTTTGGTTGGCCTTAAAGTTTCTTCCCCGTCATTTGTTTCCTTCCAAGTTGTCTCTGAAGTTTTTTGGGCTATTTGTGATCTTGGAACAAATCAACCCTGTAGATTTGTGTTTATGCCTTCCTGATCACTGATTGACTACCAATAGACCATAGACCATGTGTCCACACTAAAAGCAATAAAAAGAAAACTCACTGGAAATAACGCAGTTAGCGTGAGAATCTCTTTATACATGAGAAACAACATTAACCAATAATCTCAGGGTAACCAGGACAATCCACGTATATGTTACTGTATTTTGTAGAACATAATATTTAATGTGCAAGTGTCTTTGGTGGTATACTGATTGGGCAAGCCTAGATAGATGGGCTTTTATACATTTTTTGTTTGGTGATCATCTTCACCTTATCCCTAACGGCAGTTAAAATAATTATTAATTATATTAATTATATAATTTATTAATGTCTTGCTAACTAAATAAAAATATATATGGAAAATAGATTTGCAGATACATTTTAAATCCACTGCAACTGCTATTTAGCTATGTCCATCGAAGGACTACATAACAATAATTAGGATGGCCTCCTTTTCTAAGTAGCTCAAGGAATGTGATTGGGTCACAGGATGTAAGAAATAACTTGGTCAAGAAGTGTATAATTCTGAATATTGGAGCTCATGACATGTTATTAGGCCCTAAGCTTTCAAAGGTTGCACCCAACTGGGTTAGTATTGAAGACAAGTCCAGCAGAGCGGGCGAAAAACACATGCTGTATTACAGAACAACACTGAATGCTATATCTAATGGTAAAGTATGTGCGTCCTATCACCTAGCTGTATGCTAACTCATCTTTCTGTGCCAACAGGTTGCATCCATTTAGAATTTCCCTCCAGCGGGAATCACTATGTCTGGCGAAAGGTCACGTCCACTGTGCACAATATCATCGTGGGAAGGCTTTGGGTCGACCAGGTCAGTAGGAACAGATGGAATATCTTCTAACAACATTCAAACCTCCTTGATATCCTCTTGAAGGCACAACACCTGGAGAACGCTTTACGGACACTTGAGGGCAACCACCTTTGATAAATTCTATTGGACGTGAAGTGGGTGTGGGGTGTAACCATTGGTAGAAGTGTGCCAAAAAGAAGTAGTGGAAATGCAACTCAGCAGGGGACGGGTAACTGGGATGGAGCAAGGTGCAACACATGTTTCAAAGGGTTGTGCATGGGCCAGGTTTTCATAAATGTTTCTCAGTTGGTCGGTTAGTTGGAACATTTATATATGGCCTTGTGAAATCAGTCGCCTGTACTTGCTGATCGTAACTCTGCTGGAACCCATACTTAGCACATACCTGAACCACAGCAGCTTCAACAGGGGCCTAGAGGAACATGTGCGGTCATGAATAGAATTTGGTAATTTACTACAAAGCCAGGATCCCAAGACAACATCTTTAATCTCCTCTGGTCTGATGGAGTCCAATGGATGAATAGTCTGTGGCTGTATCCCACAGGAGTGCATTACAGTCCAAGTGACTAGTCACTAAGGCTCCTACAGTGGTCAGTGGCTTGAAGGGGCAAATCACATGTAGCCATCTAATGTTAAAATTATATCCTGTGGAAATGGCCTGCATCTTTATCAACTGTAACATCTAAGCATTTAACATGAGATTATAGCTTGACATGTTTTCCAAAAATCAGGAAGAAATGGGGATGTTGCAGGAGATCATTTCTTAGTGTTAGCAGGACTTCCTCCAGCTTCGGGTAATTAAAATGAAGAGAGTAGAGTTTATCCAGGGTGCCATGTCATTCAGGCTTTGTGAAGGTAAAGTGAAACAGATTCCAGTTTAACTGTAACTGCTGTAGGGTGGTAAAATGAAGTGGTATTTTTTAACTTCAAACATAACTGTTCTGGAATGGTGAAAATGGTTGAAAAAAGTAGTGGAATTGTTCACAGTAATAAATTAAAAGTAGTGGCACTGCAGCCCCAATAACTCCACTTCACTTCGACCACTGGGTATAACGGAAACAAAACAGAAAGCAGTAACTAGAGACATGGTGTAGCAAGTGTACTTGTATACATGCTTGGGCTGGTCAATAGGTCAATGCCAGAAGGCTGGCTTGACAGGGTAGTTTGCAACTGTTTTCTTAGCTAATGTGGGTGACTTGAAAGACTTGCTGAAAGACTTGCTGCACTCACTGTGTAGCTTGGCATTTTAATCAATGTTACTTGACAAATGTTTTTTAAAATGTAACATTTTCCACAAATGGTCTCAAAACATTTACTCTCAGATAATTCTCAACTATATGGTTGTAAAAGGTCACAAATGTTGATTCCTGAATGTAGGCCACTTATTTTGGTGCCCAGTATTATTGTTGTCACAGTCCAACTCTACCTGTATGTCTCACAATTTGTTGGCAGGTCAAGCTTGTATCCCTGATTAAAAACGTGCTGCAGCTTTACATTTGAACATCACCTGTTTCTCACCTACTCATTGAATGTTGCATAGCTTTGGGGACATGCTCTGGTCATCCTATCTTTCCTAAATGTGTCTTAAAAATATCCTGTGCAATTTGTGGGTTTTTTATATTTGGTTGAAAATAACAGTTAACCCCAAACAGGTTGCTACTATCAGCCATTAGCTTGCATGTGCCCTTTAGAACAAGTTACAGACTATTCATCAAGTCCTGCAGTAAATCATGAGCAGCAGAATCACTCCAATTCTGTGTCTCTCGCATTGGAAACCTAACACCAATTAATCTCTGTATGCTATGCTTTTAGAAATATTGAAGACTAAAAAAGTTATCAATCAATGGAAATCAGGTCGTTGTAAAACAGTTTTTGTGGTGGTTGGGATAACAATGCAGCCTTTGGAAAACACTTGATAGTGATTTAAAGATGGCTAACACTGGTTAACAGTTTTCATGTAAACCACAGGGATCAAGAAGGACACCAAGACCAAGTATGGTTGCTTTACGCTCTTTATTTGAGGACTGTGTGCAAGTACGGACTAACATAAATACCAAACTGGGATCTCCCTAATAAAAGTAATTCCTGATGCCAATGTCTGATTCTGAACATTTTCTAGAAGCGTTCTTCACCGTCCCTTCTCTAGTGTAGTAGGTATGCAGGTGTCCCAAACTATCTTGTTTCATCTAGGCTAGATGCAGGCTGTTTCGAACTGTACCCCATGACTAACTCAGGCACCAAGTCCTGTGAGCCAAAACTTCTGTGATTGGCAGGAAGTGCTTGAGAGATGTCCCTCAGACAGATTGTGCATACCCTGAATCTCTTCATCTTCACATTTCTGATCTGACCGGAACCTCCTTGATCCTATCCCATTCCTCCTTCCACCATCTGGTCCTGGTAAGGGCTGGCCTGGCCCAGTGGTACCTTCCTATTTGTGCTGTCTGTGTCCTGGCCTTCCTCACTCTCTCTTACACTCTTTGCCATTCTTCACTTTCCTCCTACCTCCGCCGTACCCTTCTCTCACCTGATGTGGCTGGTTCTCGTCCTGATGCCAGCACTTCCATGTGACCCCTGGTTGCCACCAACTCCACTGGGTCACTGTCTTTGACCAAAACCTCTCTATCTGTTCCTGTTGTGGCTTCCACCACTTCCTATTGGAAATGTCATGCTTATGATCTCACCACCTCTGTGTGTCTTGTTGCCTTCTCCAGTGGTACCTTTCCCTTGAAGTTTTCCTTTCTACAACCTCTTTCACCTACTTCTTGCTTTTGGTTGTCATCATCTACTGCTTGGTCTCTTGTACCACCACCTTGTCACTCTTACCTCTTGATGTTACCACTTCCACCTTAACCTTCCTTGCTACCACCAACTCTTTTTGTACACTCCCCAACTCTGATGTTATCAGCGCCTCCTGGGTGTTCTTCAATGCCACCACCTCCTCCTTTCCATTCTACACTCCTGATGTTATTACTTCCTGCTCTCTACTGGCACTACCTTTCCAGCCTCTTCAGCCACCACCTCTTCCACCACTCTCTCGCCTTTATCCTTTACCAAGGACTAACATTCTCCTCCTGCCACCCACACTGAGCAACCTGGGCTGATGGCATTTATACGGTGTTCCTTCCCTTCAAAGCCCGGGTAGGTCTTACTCAGAGGGTCTGCAACTATACGTCTTCATTGACAAGGGCTGTGATTGTATAGTTTCAGTAAGTGCACCTGGGCTGCTTTGGCCTCAACGTATTGAACCAAGCCTTTCTCTGGCTTATCAGCCATCTTGCATTTTAGATTTGCTCTTCTGACCTTACCTGAGGCTGCTTGCACTTGGCTGAGACATGTAATATTTCCAGTATGTGATTTACTGGTTGGAAAAATGCCGGTTAAGCTTCCTGTATTGTTTGAAACACTGTTAAGATAGTGTGCGCAGAGAGTGTGATATTTGTTTCCCCAACAGAAGATTCTATTGTGAGGGAACACTGCAGTTAAAAACACTGCTTCCTATGTAAGTTTATCCGAATTCCAGAAGTCAAGGGTTTCAAACGTTGTGTCCACAGAACTGCAGTGTTCTTCATGGGTTCCGTGGGTCATGAGAGAAAATTCCTTTGATGTCCAGGTTGAACTGACAACAGTAGGATTGTACTTGCAACCTTTGTAGATCCGACAGAAAGGATCTGCCTGTAGCGAGCTTTATGGACTCTCAATTGGTGAAGGAGAGACCTTCCATCAACCTGCAAGCTATTACTAGAGTCTTGGGCCTCTAATGTCTAGGGCAAGCTGTCCCTGACGTGCCAGTGGGCTGGGGCATTAGTGGACCCTTGTGAGTAACCTTTGGTGAGAAAACGTGACTTTCCCTGCTATGTGCCGGAGACCAGGGCAAAGTGACCAGGTGATCCTCCCCATACCCTGCACCCAACATCCGGTGGCTTGTCATGGCACCACCTTGCCCCTCCTCTATTCCGAGTTACTGCTCCAGTGGTTTCCAGAATCAGGCAGTGTAATCAGTCACACAACCATCTTACACAGGTGGAGAGGCACATATACACCACTATCTCACCCACATACTTGGCACTGAGTGAGGCTTTGGTGAATCCCTCCTTTCAGAGGTAGACACTACCACGCTCCAGTATCCAGTAATTTATAGTATACTGAAAGTCTCAGTTCTTCCTGAGTTTGCTCAAGCTCCACCAATATCCCATATCAGAGGAGTATTCAGCATCACATGAGTGGGGTTGTGCAGTATGAAAAAAGTCCAGAGTTGTATCCCTACATAGGATTGGCTTGATATTCATCCCATGGAGAGGTGGGGTGGAAGTAGGTGGCTAACAACCTATGTGCTAGAGAAAGAAAGGTGTTACCCACTGATAGGTGTGTTTGCCACCACTGCAGTGCACTCCAAAACTCCTATCCATAGAGACTCTGCTTCAAGGTGCTCCATTACAACAGTATCCACATGGCCACAGAAAATAAGGTGCTTCAAATGGCTCCAGGGTCTCCTCTGCAACCTCCCTTCATGACCCTTCTCAAATTATACTTACCAAATCATAATCTGCATACTGTTTAAGCTACATGACAAACATCATTCCCACACACACTGAGACAAACACGGCACCTCTCCCACCAACTTGTATAGCACAATTTGAACCAATGCGCCCTTGCACTATGGGTGCACAAGGCTCCCCACTGGATGCACATACCGCGCATGCTCTCAAAACACACAACATAGAAACACATCCACACACAGAACATGGGCACTTCTGACCTGCATGCCTATCTTGCCTTTTACCTCTATCCCTGCTTATCAAACCCACCTTTCTTTTTCAGGGTATATTGCACGAAGAGACCATGCAAAAGGCAGCAGAGCATTGTATAAAACCCAATAATATTACAGCATAATTTATTTCACTTTCTGTGCAGATAGACCCACAGCTCACGAGTGGTGTTGCCATGAGCAAGCTAGGAGGCAGTTCAGCTTGTGGTGTGTACTATATACATTATCATTATTATGATGTCTAGAGCCAACATTGTTGTCTTTTAAACTAGTGAACCTTATATATAACATACATAACTGACATGGGCTACACATTTTACCTCATGGCCCAAAGTACACACTTGCAGCTGGAACTTTTCTTGGCCACTCTTGGGATCAAATAGAACACAGCAAACAGTGAAAAACGTCTTAATCTCTGACCCTTAATCACTTGACCTCTCGATGGGCCACCGTATAACTCTTTCCTTCAATTTTCACCCGAACAGCTCATACCTCCGGGAAGATACCTTCAGTGAAGAGATCACTGCTAAAATATAAGAATCTATAAAAAATGACTGAGTAGGAGAAATGTGTGATTCTATCATATGGGAGGCCTTCAAATGCTACAAGAGGGGCTACCTTATGAGTGCAATGGGACAGTGAACAGAAGCAAAAAGAAAAAGGAGGCTGGCAAAAGAGGTTCAACCGGCAGAAGAACGATTCAGGAATTCGTGATCCGCTGAAGGCAGGAGATGTTAAAGTCCCTGAAGTTCGGATTAAACATGATCCTGAGCGACAGAGTGGAATACGCTCTGTTCAGAATCTGCATGAATTGCCTTGAAAATGGAGACCTCTGCGTCCGGCTTCTGGCACACAGACTCCGCTACCTGAGGAGGGAGTGGGTGATGCAGAATTTGAGACCTTCTATCATATGTTATATAGCACAGAACTGACATTGGGGACTCTTGCAGGCTGTGCTCATTGATTCTGGCTTGCATGGAATACTCCCGTGTTCTACGCCCATGCAATTATTATCCCCATGCTAATACTGGACAAACCACCACTCGATTGGAGGAGCTAGAGAGCACTCAGTGTACTGAATACCAACAAAAAGGTGCTGCGAAAGATCCTGGCCTAGAGTCTGGAAAGAGTGCTGCATAGATTGTTTCATGAGAACAATAGTGGGTTTAACAAGGGCAGAAATGTCAGGGACAGTATGAGGAGGGTGCTTCACTTGATGGTGAAGAGTGGGCAATTGGGAACATCAACAACAGTTGTGTCATTGGACGCTGAAAAAGCCTTCGACTGCATTGAGTAGAACAATCTGTTTGATGTACTATGAAGTATGGGCTTCAGTGATAACTTCATTGGACTGACCAGGTTATTATATTGTCTGTTGGTCTCGGTAAGGACCAATGGTCTTATCTCAATTCCCTTCGAGCTGGAGAGACGAACAAGACAATGATGCCCTCTGTCGCCATTGCTGTTCATCATTTCCATGGATCCCCTTACAGCAAGGTTATTTGATGAGAATGGGGTGAATGGGCTATCATTCGGGGGCCTTCATCTAAAGTTGTGGCTGTATGCCGTTGACTTGCTCCTTCTCATCCAGAACATAGCAATTTATCTAAGTGTCCCAGTCCATAATTATTTTAATAAAAACATATTTTTATTGAAGCTTTTAACAATAAAAATTCCATCCACATAATATCAACCATCTCACAGGACTCTTTTTTTTGTGTTAACCGGGTCATCCACCAACCACCATCATTATTTTCTAACATTGTACCAACATGTGTTTGTCTCTCCATGGTTGCCCACAGAAGCATTCCAGGATGAATGACTGTGAAATATCCCAATGCTAGTCTGACTAGTTGCACAACTTCAGCTCCCCCTCCTCCCCTTTAGTCCTGAGGCATGCTGTTCCCAGAACAGGAACTGCCTTATCACCATCCGTGCACCTTAGAAAAGCCCTTAGCCTCACAATAGCTTATTAAGTGCATGGATGCTTAAACAAGAACATTCTCCCACTTTTGAACTTAACTAAGAACATTTGAAATCTCATACCCCCCCCCCTCCCAATACCATCCTCTGAAGTTGCCCAGGAATCGACCCTTAACCATTGGGTTTATCTGCCCGTGTTTAACACAATGTCCGTACGGGCATCAGGGTCCTTGAACTCTCATCATCCACTTCCCCCAAACCTTTTCATGTTTCTGCTGATACAATTATTCTTATAAACTAGCTTTTCTAACCCCATGCATCTATCCACCCATTCTTGCCAGGTATGTAGAGGGGGGCCATCTTCCCCTCCCCATTTCATTGCAATACCTTGTTTAACCATGTCAAGGTAAGCTTGTTAGGGTTCTGTCATGAGCCACGAGCAATTAATCCCCTCATATTCCAAGTATACGTACATAGTGCCCATGGCCAAGTCGTCATCAACCAAGGAGTTCAGGATTTCAAGTACTTCCCCCCACAGTGGGTACTTATATTTGGGCAGTCCATATCATGTGAAAGTAGGTTCCCACTTCTATCTTACACTTGGGACACATATCATTCTCTCTTCTCCCCATTTTATGAAGCAGAAGGGGGATATGGTATACACTATGCAAGATCTTATATTGGATGGCTTTTAGTCTGGAGTCGATTGCGACCTCTCTAGCCATTCCCAAGGCTCGTTCCGAGTCCACTTCCTCGAGTGAACCCATATCTCTTTCCCTCAGCTTAGTCAGTGGCTTTGACCTGATACTGTCTATCTATCTATATGCTGTGGAGATCGCCTAGTCCACACATTTTTCTGCTGCTTACAATCTCAACAAGGGGGAGGCTCGGGGTAGGGCAGGTTCTTCAAGTTGTACCCTGATGGCCTGTCGTTGTTCCATATACTGGTAGAACATGCTCGGGCTCACTCCAAATGTGGTCCTCAAATCTTGAAATGATATACCTTCAGCATTTATCTTGAAATGATATACCTTCAGCATTTATCACATCTCCCACCCTTGATACCCCCCTTTCCATCCAACCCCGGTGTCCTTGAAATGACTTGAGCTCAGGGATCAACTTGTTGCCTCTTAGGGGTTGATCTAAGGCCAGTCTGTTTCCATCCCTCATCTTGCTCATTAGGGTGTGCCATACTTTGACCACCAACTTACCTGTATGGGGGAATTCTTCGGCACTCTTCCCGTACAAAATCTAACTAGGGGTCCAAGCTCCCATTCAGCTTTTTTTCAAGCTCGTCGCTGGGTCCTTGTGATGCTGGAAATGCATTGGAGGGACAGGGCCTCCCTGTCCTTGTCCTCTAGTCCTTTTTCATATGTGTTCTGCATTGTTTTCTGCCCCAGAGTCCACGTGGGACTCCTGGCAGTACAGCTCTTCCTATTTTTGGTTTGGTGTACAGACCCTTGGGATTCCCTTATGGCACCCATGGGTGGGGGTACAACCCTGTGCCCCTGGTGTATGTTTTTGGGCACCCATGTGTGGCCCACAGAGCAGGGAATGGGCAGGTGGCAGCTCAATGCTGAAATTGACATGTGTTCTGAGTGCCCTCCATTTTGGGGATATCTAGGCCCTGCCATTGGAATCAGTTGTTTCCTGATAGGAAACAAGATGGCCCCTGTGACCTCTTGCTTTCTATTGCCTGTTACCTTGTTTTCCCAAAGTCCTGGGAAGCCCTGACACTGTCCCTTCGCCCTGACTGGCTGTTGGGTGGAAGTTCCATATAAGGTATTGTGGAGAAATCCAGGCCAGACTGGCTGGAGCCTTCCCAGTCCCTGTATGTAGTGGGTACACCCTTGGGGTGGGACCTGGGTGAATTGAGTGTGCGACCAATATGCACTTCTTGTTGTGGATGTCTGGTTTCTGGTATGAAACACAATGACTGAGACAGCCCTTCCCGAAACTGGTATGAACGCAGTGTGTAGTGCTGAATGGCTGGGTACTTGTCCCAATACACATTCCTTGTTGTGAGTGTCTGAGAGGGAGGAGAATGGCCTGAATGCACTATGCCTGATTGGCTGATTGACTGCTGAATGCCCTTCTGAGTGATTGGCTGCCTAAGTGTGACCCAGCAGAATGAATGAGAGACAGAACAGGATATCTGGGGGGCCTCTCACTGCTAGAATTTGTTGAGAAGCTGAAGTAGAAACTCACATCAAAACTGACGCCGTTCAGAAGGTGAAGGTAATACTTGAAGCTTATCCTTGAATCCCAGCTGGAAGAAGATTTGCTGCTGCATTTGCTTTGACCCGATCCGAAAGCTGTGAAGTGCATCGAGGACTGATCCGAGAGAAGACCTGGTTAGACGCCCTCTTCCCGGGCTCCGAGAGACCATTGAGCACCGCTAACCTTTGCCAAAGCTCCCTGGAAGTCAGACCCTAGACAGGCTGCCGACCGGAGATGGGGACCAGCGAGGAGAACAAAGAGAAGCACAGGACCTTCCGTCCACCGTCGTTGACCAGGGTCCACAGGTTTACTATAACCGCTGGAGGCCTGTTGAAGCTGTGTTGCCCAGAAGCTTTGCCGTTGATGACCAGAGCCGCAAAGCTCCATTGATTAAGACATTCGAATCGAAGGAATCACTCGCCGGCAGCGCCGACTGCTTTGTCCCGCCGGAGAAAGTCAAGGCCGCTGACGTACAGACGAGAATCCACTGGTGGGTTTCCCGTCACCCAAAGACCACAGAGACACCAGATGACTCGACGCCCTTGCTGAGCCAAAGTTCCTTATAGACTCTTTGTTGTCCCAAACTATCGACACCGAGGTGCCCCGCATGCCTCGTCTTTGCAGGACGTCTTCGACTCATCGTCGACGAGCACCGCCAGGACCGAAGCTGCTGCCTCAACAGCATTAAACTTTTCATCGAGGATCATCGACGCCAAGTTCACCTTTTTCGAGGCACATCGATGATCCGTGGCCTCCTCAAGGAACTCTGCTACATTGGGGTGGTAGAAATATTTTAGAAGGTAATAAGACTCATTGAACAATAAATGGACTGGGCTTGTAGTATATCATTATTTTACAGGTTGCCCAGGTGGGGGATCTCCACACAGAGCTGTGTCTAGGGAACAGGGCCAGTATTCTGCCTGTTGTTCGAACCAACTGCTTTCCTCCTATGTCTATTGTTGGTTACCTTTATTAATTGATTTGTGCGACATTTGACCCGAGTACAGTTGATGCACTTTAATGAAATCTTTTAATAATTGTGGTACCACTTAGAACTGTATTTATTTGCCATTGTAGATTAACTGAGCACAAAGTGAGTTATTGTGATTGTGTATATAACCTTGAACCTTAATTATATAAAGACTGTGTTTTCACTAATACAGTGTGTGGACATTCCTTTGTGGGTGCTTGGGGACTACACTGTACTTAAGAACCAGCCTGCATCACCTCCTGAGAAGCTAGGCCTTGATTGCTCGTCCATTGCTACCATAATAGAGAATCTTGGCTGGGGAGCTTTGTGCCGATCCTCTGCCGTATAGAGAGCAGGAGTACAGACACCCCTTCCAGTCTTTACAGTCCTCATCCTCCAGTAAGAACCATCCAGTTGAGTGGTCAAAATATTTCTACAAATTTGGGTGGTTCAGTCCACCCTCCCATACCGAGTTCATTCAAGTGTTGCATCCTTATTAGTCCCCGGTTCACTTTGTCGAAATCCTGATTGGGTGTCTCGTAGGGCACTGGTCCCTTTCCATAAATAACGACTTAAGGGGAAATCGGGGTATATGATCAACTGGCCCAAATCTGAAGTCCTACCCATTTCCAAGACCTGTCTCAGGAGTGATTTTGAAAATATGGGTGGTTCTTGCATGATGCTCAAGAAGACTGAAAAACCTGGGTGTTTGGCTGCAAGCGGACACGACTGGCATAGTGCATCATATCAGTACAATATGGAATACACAATAGAACAGATGAAGAACTGCGCAACAGATGGACAACCATCCACCTCTCGTAATGGGGACAGATTCTCACAATCAAGATAGTCATCATGACCAAGGTTACCTATGTCTTGCAATATGCTGGGACATTTTTTAAAGATCTTTACGGCCAGACACAGAGGTTCCATTATGGTAAGACGACTACAAATAGCCGGAAACTTCTACAGTTAACCATTAACTCAGGCAAATTCAGCCGCCCAGGCGTTGAGACATATTATTTGGCCTTCGCATCTGTTAGGGAGAATTTGTATAAATGTGCTAATTCCCTTCACCTTAGAGACCCCAAGCAACTTTGCTGGATTTCGAGGACTTAATTTCTTTCCTGGAAAGAGCGTGAGCCTTTTTTCCCACTCTTAGATGTGTTTTGTTGTGTGTTTTACACTTGTGTTATTTGATTATGGAGTTTTAGATAACTCCATATGCATCCTCTTTTCATGTGTGTTACACAGCACCCTCAGTGCAGTGACACAGGGATGTCTTTTAGACTTCCCAAAGGTTTAAATAACTTCTCTGGGATGAAATACTGTTTCCCAGAGAATGTAAAGTGAAATTGACTTTACTAGTCTTTTCCAAATTCATAGACCCAGCACACACCATTTTATAATGGAGTGCTGTATGGGTTACATAGTATCCGCGTTCTAAACACTCATGTAGCAGTCCAATGCTACCCTTTCCAAGTGAAAAGGCTAGTGGCAGTGGTTTTACAATGAACTACCATGACTTTTCTTGCCCGCGAACACCGGTAGCTAAAAATCACGGCAGCCATGTTTTTCAAGATGGCGCCTTAAAGCCCTTTGTTAAAACAGGTCCCGGTCTTCTTTTTTCGCTGTTTCTTTTTAGAAACGTCCTTCTAGTGTTTGTCTCTGCACTCCAAACCAGGTTTGGACCCTTTGTTTGTGTGCATTTGGCGGGCTTTAGGACAGAAGACTGCCTCTGGCATCTGAGTGTCTGGGGTGGGCAGGAAGAGAGGGAGGTGCCCGAAACTCCCTTTGCTTAGTCGCCTTGGAGACCCAAATGCACTCTGCCGTGATTGGCTGGCTGACTGTCCGGCAAGGACAGCCACGCTGCTGGGTGAGTGACAGCTAGGCTGGAATGAAAGGGAGAAAACTGCTTAAAAGGTGAGTCTTTTGGACTGGAAGGAAAGTCAACCACTGGAACAAAAGAACCAAAGACGAGCTGGAAGAGGACGGCTGTTGCAGCCACTGGACCGTTGGTTTGCCTGGAAGCCCTGCTGCAGATCCAAATTGCCAAACTCCATTCGACAGAGAAGCTCCTTCAAGGACGGCTTCTTCCTCTGAGTTGGTGGGACCAATCGACTCATAAGACACCTGGATACCATTCTCAAGGCTGGTTAGGTTTAACCAGGGAGAGGGACACCAGTCTGTATTCTTGAATCTACAGCTACTGTAACTGAAGTGACTCCATTTTGTTTGCTTTCTTCAACGATCCCGTGCAGTGCAGGAGTCCCCCGACGTCCTCCCTCTTGTCCCCATGACTGAGGCCCAGGAACAGCGAGATCTACAGAAACTGACTGGAACCACGACTTCAGCAACTCTTGTTTTCTTCATATTAAGGTACTGTGCCAACCCGGTTGAGAGATCGTAGCTCTTGCGTGAAAGTTCGTGAAACTTTCCCAACTCGCAGGCCTAATCAGCTTGTGACCCCACAAATTATCCTTTTTCGTCAAAACTACTTCTGAGAACTTTTGCAAAGACTTTACCGTTTGATACCAGAACTGCTCTTTCCTATCCAGAACACTAGCCCATTGACTTTGGCCTGGCCTATTGACATGACTTGAACTATTATGGTGAACAGAAGCTATTTCCACTGCCTAGAAAGTATATCTAATCTATTCTACTTACTTTTGTCCTTTTTGCTCACTGCTAAGTACCTGAACTGCCATCTGGCTCCTTTTTCAAGGGAGCTCCAATTGTCTCAAAAACTTTGTATTGAAGTGTATTGGCCTATAATATTAAGTTGTTTCTTCTAGTGAAATGTTTTATAAATGATTGTATGAATAAATTAGTAAGTGTTTTACCAAGAAACCTAGAGTACAAGTGTCAACTTGAAACACTGTGATTAAAAGTCCTTTGTGTAACTACTGGTACTGCTCACATTCACTCTTGAGATAAGCCTGGCTGCTCAGCTTGCTACCAACAAACTGTGTGGTACAGACTTATACCAAAGGTTGGTCTTGCTTATACCTGTAGTCCTAATTGTGTGTGGTGTTCCCAGAGGGTACTGCATGCAATTCTGCCTAACAGCATCTCATTAGTTAGATAGCTCACTGGCCAATGCAGATTTGCCAGAAGAGACATGGCCTTGGCATAGGTGAACGTAGTGGGTGCCCTCCCGGTGTAAATCTGCTGATCACGGCATCACCAGCAAAGAGTGAGAGGACCCAGTCTTGGGCCGTCTGCATTCAGCAGGATGAAGGTTTTGCAAGCTGAATGGAGAATAACCTCTGGTATTCCTGAACTCGTTGATCTGGCTCAACCCAGCATTCAAGGTGAAAGGAAAGCAATCTTTTGATCAAAATGGTACCTAGCCGGAGTGAAACTCGTGCAAGACCTATGTGGCAAAGGTAGATGGCATCCTTCTCCAAGCTCAGGAATAAGCATGAGGTGGAGGATTGCAACTTTGGACTCTGCAAGCTTCAGTGGCACAGTAGACGAAGACTCAAAGGCATGCATGCAAGAGATCATGGATGATTTAGGAACACTGTTGAGGATAAATGTGGTGCTGGAGGCAGGAGATGAGGTGGACAAGGGTTTACTGGAGGAATTGTCTAAGGATCTGGAAAGACAGGTGGCCCTTTGTGAATGGCTTTCTTGGTGCGTTAGGATTGAGGGCACATCCGTTGACACAGGTGTAAGAACATGTCATGAGAAATTGCTACATCGTGCATACTGCACACCGATAGGGATGTTCAAAAGGGGTTTGATGGAGTCAGGCATATGCTGGCCCTGCAAACACGCTAGGGGCACACCAATGCACATGCTTTGGAGCTGTGAGAGTGTTGTGTCACAGATGGCTCACAGAATACTCCCAACGCTCCAAGATGGTTCAAGGGTTTTTATTGAGTTCTGGATGGGATCTATGGCTGGCAATGTCTCTCTCGTCTATAAAAGCACCTACTCCCTAACCCAGTCGTCCTGAATCCCAGGTTATTATATCCAGCTTGTATCACCCTATTTTCGTGTTTCTGTCTAATACTGGAGGTGAGGACCCAAAGGCAGAGCAATTTCTCTACCTAGTCTCCCTTGGGGCCTTCCCGGGCTCTCTCTACTGTTCCCAGTGTTTAGTATTCTAAAGGGATAATGGATTGTGCCTTACAAACACTCTGCCTGACTCAGCCTCTTTCCATCCACTCCCAGGTCCTCCTCGCCCTCTCACTTCCTGATGTTCTTCTCTCGCTACTCTCCTTCCTCCAACTCCATTCTCCATTACTCCTTTTACAGCCTCCGTCTTCCTCCTCTGTCCCTCCGATCCCTCTCACTCTTTCTAAGTGTCAGGCCCCGGGTTTCAAAACTTGCAGAACCTGCTATGCTCCACTAGCCCCCATGTGGCTTCCTGTTTGACACACTCTATTCACGGTGCCAGTCAAAACCCAGGAGGGGGAAAGAAAAAGTAGATAACATTAAAAACTCAGGCTGCTGAATCTTCTGACGGATATTCTTCTTCTCGCAAGAGCCTTTAAAACCTGCACACCCTTCTGTAAGTGTTGTACAATTTCCTAAACTCAGTTGCTAAATTCCCAGATAATATTCCTACCGTTACCTGAGAGTCTCCACTGTAGTGCTTGGAGACTGCTTAAGTAGTTGTGGAAACCTACTCAACCCTTTATGCTGCTTTGAATACTAAAGAAGAAACTGGGCTTTGGTCTTCTACCTCTCTTCTTTCTTGGTATACTCATTGCTATTTTCTAGAAACTAACGTAACTTATCTTTACACTAGTTTTGTTTAGATTCTCATCCGCAACCTCTTCTAGTTATGGAATTTAAAAATATAGTTCATTTACATGAAGAATATTCACCCTTTTTATTTGACTGTTTATTGATCAACCAGTAGCCAAATCTTCTGTCAAAAAAAGATTCCTTTCCTTGAAATGTCTATGCTGCTTTACAAAAACTCCAGGGAAAACGCGACCCGTTCTTCGCATAGCTAACACCGCCACATCACCATGGACACTCCTTACAGGCTGTAGCTGAAAGTGACGTACTCTTCATCCGCTGGTCATGTCCTATGGTACCTTACTCTAAAGTTGACACACCCTCTCTCCTTCGCTCGCGCTTCCAACAAGAAAGCTCACTGGGTGCATTAAGTCCTTGTTGGAACCGCCGCACCACGCTCTTCAATCTCTTCTTGTGGCAAAGATGTCAACAACCACATTACACTGAGCCAATTTATGTCACAAACCGTACTAACAAATGATCGCTTTAAGCTTTCATGCTTATTAAATATTCTTTTAGTAATACAATTTTGTATTTCTAAAACACAAACTTTTTAAAACTAGAATTTTACTTTATACACAAAACCGGAAAGTTCCCACCAGGTTTATGCTCCTTGAGGAACAGTTTCCGCCTTGAACTCCTGATTCTTGATACAAAAACCTGTTGGATAGGGTTGTTGCTTTCCTAAAGTTGCAGATGAAAGGCAGATTTCAGACTGCATGAACAGGGTCTCCAACCAATCACTTCTCACCTGCTTTACAACCATCTTGGCATGGGCTATTCATTGCATCCTAGTAGGAAAAGTAGTTCAGGAAAAAGGTTCAAACATTTCACCCAGAAATGCCCAATCACTCAAGACGAACCACTCCTACCTCACTCTATAAATATCTCCAGTACCTAGATCTGACTCTAGACATGACACAGACAATTACACATCTGTCAACAAGGCACCACTCCAGACTTTGATATTACTACTTGCCACTCAACAGTACTTCTCAGATCTGACACCAAGCCACGACTCCAGACTTTGATATTACTTTTTTTTATTGTATGTGGTTACAAAAACATAACCTTTCACAAATTTCAAATTAAATACATAATTTAACGGAAAAAAAAGAAAATGTATACAGTTAACAGACAAAAAATTTCGCATCCAAGCCAGTTAAAACAAAATTTGAACAATATTTAAAAGGATTTTACAATTCTAACTTACAGTCCTCAAGCATCTTAACAACAGCAATCGTCTTTTGATGGGAATGACCATCGATCAGGCTTTCCCAGAAATGGTGTAGGTACCTTTCCCCAGCTTACTACGTGTGAGAGAAAATAAAATAGCAGATACAACCCCTTGTCGGGGAAAGAGACACTTAGACCCGGCAGCAAGAGTTCAAAGGATGGTTTATTTCTCCAGCTAGAAAATAACCCAAAAAACCCTCTAGCCCCTCATTACATCACACTTATATTTATATTAGTTAAAGTAACTCTAACAAAACATGCTAAATGGACCCGATTGGCCAGGCGGTGTGGTGCTGTAGGTGTGGGTGGCATCTCTTCCTCCTGGTTGGCTGAGTGGCTGATGAGATGACGGACGTCAAACATCCTGTGCTCCATGCAGGTCAGGGTCCGGTCACTGTGGTCACTACCTAAGCTAATATGTTACACACTAAATAACAAATTATTTAAAACATTTTATGCTACTTGTCACATTTCTACATAAGTCACACACAATGATTATTATCAGTACAATTGGGTCATTCGTGGCTTTAATTGGAGGCCTTGACCCTATTGTGCATGTAGAAGAATCAGGCTGTGTTTCGCATCTTTTCCTAGGTTTCAAACTCATTAGTACTAGTAAAAGCATATATAGTAGTAAAAATGCTTAAGGTTAGTAAGGAGTGTATTGGGTGGATTTTGCAGCACAGGCGAGGGTCTGGCACTTGAAAGAAATACCTTACAGGGGGTGCAGGGTCAGGATGGCAATACATTGTTCTAATGGGGGAGGGTGGCTTGCACGATTATGAGGACGAATCGAGCAGAAAGTGCTTAGCTCATCCTGGTTCACATGCCGGTTCTCAGACGAACAGTGATCTCAGAGGAAGAAAACTGTAGCATATTGATTGTTGTAACTTTCTCCAGCTTCAATGTAAGAATGGAAGCGCAGAGCATTCCTTCGCAGGGGGAGTGCAAGGGTGGGGGCCAGCCAGCTGCCTGCGCGCCTTGTGTGTGTGTGTGTGTCTCTTTCCTTGGCTGCTGCGGTGGAAAGGAAGCTGAGCATTGCAGTACTATCGCAGTGAGGCCTGTTTACCCAAGATGGACTCTAAAGGGGGCACAAAAGATGGATGCCCCGTGTCCTGCCCAGTAGTCCCATCTATGCAGCAGTCAACCGTGGTTAATTTTACGTAAGGGCAAGGGGCAATCCCACTACCGGAGGCACGTGGTCCAACCCTTGTACTGAGGAGCGTACGACGCGAGGGGGCCTGAGGACCCCTCGCTCCCATACAATGGTCATGTGCCCAGTATGTTAAATCGGACATGAACCTTCCGGAAAATTGATGCCTGGAGTTTCTCGTGCCCTCACACTCCAACATCAGATGTTTGATTGATTGGTTTTCTGGCTTGGCACACGACTGACATTGACTCACTGATGAAGCCCCCAATCCTCTTCTCGCCAGGATTTCCCCAGTATGTACTATGTTCAATCTCAGTCTAAAAAACGTATTCCTAAATCTCCAGTCTGGGAATTTTATTAGATATTTGCTGAGGAAACTCAGTTTTTTTTCCGATCTTTGTAGGGGATTTGGGTCTGGCCCTGATCTTATTTTCTCAAGGGTCTTAATCCAATCCATTTCCTCCCTTTTTTGTTTGACCTTTAATGGATTTTCCTCCAACAATTTAGAGTCTATGTCCGCCCACTCCTTCCATTCCTTCGCCAGCGAGTCAAGTCTATCCAAATGGTCGGAATTACCAGCCTCCAGGTGTTTTCTCATATCTGTGTATAAGGATTGTTCTTGAGTTGTCGTAATACGGTGGTGCAGAGTCAGCAGTTTCCATCCTGCTTGGGATTTTAATGATCTTAAGCCCAGTTCGAATCTGATATTGTCCATCAATAGACACATTTGTAAACCCAAGGCATGTTTCCCAACAAGACCTTCCCATTTTTGCCAACACGTGTTCCATAGGTGGGGTTTTGCTTCTAGCCCATATAATAAAACGGGGATGACTTTGGCCTGGTAAAACCTGAGGACAGGTATGAATGAAAATTTGCTGTATTTCCAAATAATTCTTTTCATCTGGGCTGCTAGGGGTTTTATTTTTGTCTCAAGGTCAGACTCCATCTTACAAAATGCCGGTGTGGCATAGATTTTGTATCCCAGCTAAACCAAATCCTCCACCCTTGTGATTGCCTCGCCCCCCATTGACCACCTGGGGAAAACAATTTTTTTATTTCTTTGCCTAAATACCAACACCCTTGATTTGTTAGGATTGAGGGAGAGCCCATTTTCAACTGCGTAATTATGAATACCTGTAAGTAAACGTTGCAGCCCAATGGCTGTTTTGTCTAAAACCACCACATCATTGGCGTAGGCCAGCCAGTGTATTTTCTTACCATTTAGGGAAGGACTGCCCCACGCCGAAGATGCTAGAAAGTCCCCCATATCAGAGGTGTACAAGTTGAAAAATAGCGGGACCCCGAGACAACCCTGTCTGACCCCCCAAATAACTCTCACAGGTTCTCACAGATGCCCCTCCGCATCTAATCTCACTCTGATGTCATTGCCCTTATGGAATTCTATGAGCATCGCCAGGAGCCCCTCTGATATTACTACTTGCCACACAACAGTACTTCTCCCTGCTCCATACTACAGTTCCCTCCTCCAAACTACAACACCCTCCTCTGCACTACAACTCCCTCCTCTGCACTACAATTCCCTACTCCACACTAAAACTACTTCCTCCTCATTACAAATAATTCCTCTGCACTACAACTCCATCTTGCACACCTACAACTCCCTCCTCCACACTACAACTACCACTCCATCCACCTTTCTACTCAAACACCCTTCTTTCACTCACACAAGCACTTCACATGCACTCCCTACACACTTGCTCTCATTAACCAATATTTCACCTTTTCCAGAAATCGCTGCTGCAGTGTACTTCTCGTTTCTTCCTCCTGCTGGTCTCTTTATCTTTCACCTCCTCCTCTGACCTCATCCGATTGTCCCATAACATTCTGCTTCCTCCCACCCTCTTCATGCTCCTGCTCTTCCTGACATTGGATCTCTTGCCCTGGACAATCTTGACCGCCCTTCTGCCGCCCAGGAGAGGTTGCAAGCAGCAAAGATCAGAAATAGTGGTTTAGACTGCCACCCATTTTCTCTGCACGGGTCCTCCATGGAAGATTGATGACGGTTTGTTTAGTTCAATGTCCCGGATCCTGTTAGGTGGTTTTGCTCTGAGCTCCCGTAAGGTAAGTCATTCATGTGGCGCTTGGCCCCCATTCGTTTAGTACCTGGTGGGGTAGGGGCCTGGTCGCTCCCCTGGGGGATTGGTTTGTGCCGCTGGGGAGCATTGTGTGGTCTTCCTTGCTGCCTCGTATGTGTTGCCATAGTTTTCCCCACTCTCTTTCCCACTGCTTCATGCGTATAAACTCTGTCAGTGTGAGAACGGGAGGGCTCTTCTATCTTGGTTGGATTTCTAGCTCAAAAAGTGGGTAGTGTGTGGTTCTGTAGGACTGCTTTCTCTCTGCTGGTTTTCGCCCAGGTCCTGAATGTTGACTCTACGAAAAATAAAGAGAGAGTGGCAGGCAACTAGTTTTGGAGCATGGTGTAAGACAAGCAGGTACTATAAATAAACAAGCTGGCACAAGGGGAAGGGTAGGAATTTAGGTGGGCCATGGGTCCTCTCAACTGCTGCTGCCTTCTTCACGGGGTGGGACTGTCTCTGGAATTTTCCCTGGCAGGCCTACCATCCCATGTTAAGGTGGTCCCCATCCTCTCTTGACAAAGCTAGGCTATTGGCCTTGTCACATCACTCAGTTCTGAAATGGATGAGACATGACTCTAGAGTCCATGGAGCAGATGTGACTAACACATATGAGGTCCTGGTACTAGTGGTGAATGAGGAACTGGATGATTTGTCACAGGGGGAGAAAATCTGGCACGGAAAAAGGTACTGCAGATTTGTAAGATGACCCAATAGTGTTTGTAGGGAAAATTGCACACAGAGATGTGCAAGGCCTGTGTTTTGGAGACAGCAGCTTTCAAATACAGAGAGGAATTGAACAAATGTAAAAAGTCTGAAGCTTTTTCGAGTAGTGTTGCAGTTAAATGATGCACTATTTCACCAGTAAATACTCCAATGGACAGTTAAGTATTAATGCTACGTTGATAATCTATAGCCTTCTACCATTATTCTTCATTTTGTGTACTTTTGTGTCTAAAACTAAGTCTGTTTTGTTAGCCCAAAAATGTTTTAAATGCAGAATAAAACGTATGAAACCATATGTGAGCGAGGAAACACTTCACAGTGATCTTGGTTTTGCCAGATAAAAAACATTATATCATTTTAAGTTGCATTATTTACCGAGGATAAGAAAGATTGGTCAATTTGGGAAAAGGCCTGGATGTGAGCACAGGTTTTCTAGTTGCACACTTTGTAGCTTTGTAGCCTTCCTGTTGGTCATTTTCCCATTTCATCTTTAGTTTCATGTTAGCATGCAATGTTGTTTGCATAGTCGTCTTTCGTTTTTGTCGCAATGCTGAATGCTAAAGCACAATCTTGTACTGAGCCAGAAGGGAGGTCATAGGACAGGCAGATCGACCCCAAACAAGTTAGGGTAGGTTTAAAACTGAAGATATGTTCCTGTATTCCAAATGAGTCCCTTGTCATCAGAATTCTCAGTGGTTCTCTATCCAATCAGTTCCGAATATACAGTAATGCTCTGTAGGAATGGAAACCAACAACATCCCCAGAAAGTGGTGATTTTATTAAAAATTCCCAGAAGCAGAGTTCTCATGTTGTCCTGTGTAAAAGTTGAGATGTTTTCCCAAAGGTCGACGTTTTAGCTGACATTGTTCTCTATTCTAGTACAGTATTTGTGTTTTCATTTTACCACTATAAGAGCAGGACTAGAAATAACAGATTGCAATGAAAAGGTGAAAACCAGGACTGGCAGAGCTTTTCGCTGACAAGAGTCTACTTGAGACGGCTTTAATATCTCCATAGGGGTACTCTTATCAGAAAACATCCCCTGCTGTTATACATTGTTTCACAAAGTAAATCATCTAATTATAAGGTGTAATGTGAGTAGAAGATTTTCAAGTGATGCTGCCGTGCTCGGCAGTAGCGCCCCAACAGATTTCCTCACCCATCCTGCGCACATATAAGACTACATTTTTTACTTTACAGCAGTTACAACACAGAAAGTTGCTGAAGCAGTAGCAGATGCATTAAGATGGCAGAAAAATAGCAGAAGGCAGTGAAGTAGAATGGCGGTATATGACAGAGTATGATGTGGGCAAGAATACCTTACCTTCCAAAGGTATTTTATAATATGTTTTTAGAGGAGTAATCCTGTTTCTGCACCTATAGCTGTCATCCAAAAAACACATCTCTTTTGGTATGTTCCCCTGGCTGAATTTCTACAAGCGGGCGGCACCCTTGTTGTTCAATTGGTTATTTCTGGAGATGATTCACCACTAGTAACATGGATCCACCAGAACAAACTGCTGCTCCAAGTCCCAAATCTATTCCATGTGCCCCCAACCTTGTACCTCCTCGATTGACAATCTGCAATAGTTTTATTCTTAAAGGGACTTCTCTTTTTCTTTTCTGCTCTTCTCTCCCTTCTCCTGTCTCTCTTTTGTAAGGAACCTGAAGGTGTCTCACCCGCTAGTCCCCAGGAAATCTGTCATCCAGGTGGCCAGGACACGGCCATCACTATTGAATCCAGTTCCTGGGGGTGGACCAGTGCGAGAGGATCACCTGGATGAGGGGTCTTTGGGGAGTGGAAGTGGGACACTGAAGGGTGAGACGTGATAACCCCTGCCTTATAACACCTTTTCCCCATCCTACCATTTAGGATACCGAGAAGCTCAACTCCGTCCCCTTTTCCGACACAAACACTTTCTCACGGACAGTTCATCGTGAGCGACAACTGACTAATCCCGGAACCCTATACCTGACATGTGCCAACAAAAGGGTAGGCAGAGTCAGGAAATTACTGATAATTACACACACCTAACTTCCATTCTACTTCCCCACACGGATAAAAGCCAGAGCATGTAAGCACACTCTTAGTAAGGCAAAGTGCACGCGCTAGCAGCAATTCCGAGATGGCAGTTTAAACCAAGGAGAAAGGTGGCGAGACCAGAGAGGACGACAAGGAGGGAACTACCTGGGCCCTTTTCGGAAAGACCATGACTTTCAAAAGGCCTTGAGGAAGAGAAACATAAGACTGGGAATTGCAGCTGACGAACGGTGCAGTGGGTGTCAAGAGTACACAGGGCTCTCCCGCATTGATAACCAAGGTTGCAAGTGGCAACATTGTATGAAGAATTAAAACTTGTATGTGATTGAACTTTATAAAACCGAAATAGGTAACAGATACAGAGTGGTCTGACACATAGTGGGTGCTCACTCGAAGGTCTCAGTTTCATATCCAACTGAGCATGTAAGAATTATTGAACTGTGAAATCGGAGTGTACCTGCAGTGGGTTAAGTTGGATCCTGTGCACATTCGAAAGTCTTTGATTGCCTGTGAACTGAAATTGGTCTGAGCTCAGCTGAGGGGGACTAATTGTATAAAAAGGGGATCTGAGCCCAGAAGAGGGAGGTCCGGGGTGAACCACAAATCACCCGAGAAGATTTTGATGTGCCAAATGTGAACCCGACTGAGGGATGCCTGTGTATTGAAATTGGTCTGAGCCCGGCTGAGGGGGACTAATTGTATAAAAGGAGATCTGAACCCGGAAGAGGGGGTCCTGGGTGCACCCTAAATCACCTGAGAGGATATAGCCGTAGCAAGTCTGAACCCGACTAAGGGATGCCTGTGAACTAAAGTTGGTGTGGGCCCGACTTAGGGAAGCAAACTGTATGAAAAAGGATCTGAAGCTGGCTGAGAGTGATCCAGGGTGAAGAGTGAATCGCCCGAGATGGATATGTGGAAAGGAACTTTTTTTGTTGTTTCTGCTACATCAGGCCCTCTGAATCAAGAGACTTTGAACGTAAGGAACTGTGACCTTGTGCCGAAGAAGCTCAAGAGCGTGCTGTGCTCGAGTGACCCGCCTTGTCATGTGCTAAAAATGTGGGTAAGGGGGGCCAACGGCCTAAACATCCTGACTTATCATTTTGTGAACACTTCTTTCTTTTTTGTGAACATTATCCCACACTATTGGTAGCATAGCGGAAAGGATTGACAATAGTTTTGTTAGTATAGGCCCTTTTTATTTGACTTGACTCCACCAGGACTGTATTATTATTTGATGGTTGTAGCTTGCTCCCATCTTAGATTTAGGGTTAGATAGGCGTTTTCCACCCCCTTGATAAAGTTCAATAAACACTCTTCAACTGTGATCACTTGTCTGTCTGACTTTGATACCATGCCTTCCTTACACCTTCCACACCTTAGCTGTATCTCCAGCCTTTCATGCATGAGTCCTACCACCCTCCTTCTCGTGGTCCTCTCTGGTCCTAACCTTTTGGTTTCATAAAACGTTCTGCATGGTACTCCTTTGTTGCCCTCTCTCCTTCCCACTCTCCTATCTCTCTTGTACCCCCTCACTTCCATCTCCAATCACTCTGACTGCTTTCTCTTGCCTTCCTATCACCTCCTCTTGGAATTCTCCTCGCCTTCCTCCTGATATTACACCAACCCACCACCTTTCTGTCCTCTCCTCCTCATGGCTCCATCCGCATATTTCCTTGGCAACTCGGCTAAACGTTTCTCCATTGTTTATTACCATCACCCTTCACACAACTCCTAGAATATTCTCCATACAACCCTTGGCAAAGTTTTCTCAATGTTCTTTGTGCTACTTGCCTCACAGCTTCCTCCTTAATGTTCCCTAATAACTTCCTTCAGATATTCTCTCCTCCTTCTTGCCCCTCTCCCCAGCCAACCTTTTGCCATTGTCAGGATAACATTTTCTTGAGTTCATCTTTATACGTACAATAATACTTCTCTTTGAGCTTCACAGTTCTTGGGTGTGCAAAACTTCAATACAATTCCTCTCCCAGAGAGAATAGTTGTTTCATCATCCACTGATTTTTTTCAGTGGGACTTGGTAATCTTCTTCATGTCATGGATACAGCAGAAGATTTTTCCTAACGATCTCCAGGTCCAAATGTGCCTGTACATTTGGTCTTCCACAGACAGGTGGAAGTTGTTGAGAAATGTAAACTGTATAGAGCGTCCATCAGGGAATTGACAATCTAGACTTCTCTCCAGGGTCCCAACTCTATTCCCTGTGCTCCCAACCTTGTACCTCCTCGAGCGACAAGCCACAACAGACTTATTCTAAGGGGTCCTTTTTTGTCCTTAAATCCGCTCTTCTCACCTCTGCTGTCTTTCCTTGCCTGCCACTCTGGCTCTATCTCCAACCACCCTTACAGTAGTTCACCTACCCTCCTCCTGGTGTTTATCTCTACTCTTAACCTTTTGGTTCCATACAACCTCCTCATTGGTACTCCTTTCTTCCCCTCTACCCTTCTCCCCACTCATCTCTCTCTCTGATACCTTTCCAATCACTCTACTTTCTCTTGACGTTCAATCAGCTCCTCCACTGTACCACTTCCCTCCTTATATTCCACCCAACCTCAACCTTGCTGTGCTCTCCTCACAAACTCCTTCCAGCTATTTCCTTGGAAATCCTGCCAAACTCTTCTCTGATGTTCTTTCCACCACCCTCCTCACAGCTTCCAGCTTCCTCCTTGATGTTCCACCCAACCATCCTCCTGATACTCTCTGCTCCTTCCTGCCCCTCTCCCCAGCCAGCTGTGATGATTCCAATGAAGTCATCATGGATTGCCTGGGGGTAGCCTCCTCCAATGTGGTCAGGGGACGGCAGCCACTACCTGATCCTGACCCTGGGGGGCAGCTATATGAGGTAGGATCACATGGGGGAGATAGCCACTGCAGAGATGTCATGGCCTCACTGGATGAGGCACGGTATACCCCATTTTACCATGAGGAAGACCCCCTATTATCGAATACCCTAATGGCCTATTGCCATGTGTCTGTTCCCCCTTTTAGGAAAAGTAGAAAAGCCCTTTCTCAACATCGTACAAATCAACCTCTCATTCTTAGTTTAAGAACAGACAGCCCCATGAATACCTTGTCTAAAAGCTCCAAGAATGCCTTTGCCAAAAAGAAAACCTTCTTCAGTGCTAGTCCCCCTTCAAATAGAACTTATCTTCCATGTGACATATTTGGAAAAGATCCTTCAGCTATTAGGCATCAGAAACCATTAATGAACTTCAGTTCCCACAACCACCTAAGTACTGAGATGAAGAGGATGAAGGAACTGACACAGAGCAACAAGCGTATTGAGCATGCTAGTTTTTGGATGAAGGCACTGGTGCGCGTGACGTTTACATTTGTGAACCAGATGGTAAGAAGCAGCTCAGGAGAAGACGTGACTGCTTCAGGCAAGGCAGACAGAGGCTTGAGGCATGAGCCGGTGCGAGGAAGCTGGAGGCATGAGTCGGCGTGCAGAAGCTTGAGGCAGGAGCCGGCATGGTGGAGGAAGGGAGCTCACCGGCACAGAAGGTGTAAATGTGATACTAGCAGGTTCGAGCAAGGACAGTTGAATAAGGGTAGGGTTCTTCCTCGGTTTCAGGCACATCCGAATGTGCATCGGAAGTGTCCTTGCAATTGTGTCAGTTCCACAACGAGTACACCCTTACTGGCATTATGCGAGTAGACTGCATCATGTTTGTGAATGCATGCACACAGCCATACAAAACAGGCAGATTCATTTGAATCAATGCACCTTCAGAATGCTGATGTTTTTGCCACATTGTGAAAGGATCGGGTACTTAACTCTGTCAGGTGAGTTTAGGGACCCCTCTAAACCTGGGGCCGGGGACCAACCAGGGTTTTTATCAGAGCCAGTTCTGCCCCAGACACAGAGTTGGGAGAGCCCCAGTCACTATACCCCCTTTATGTGCCTTGTTACAAGTGGAGGGTACCACTATCAATCTCCCAAGGCCTGAGATACTTTGTGCAGGTATGAGTTCTTTCATTTCAGGACTCCATGTAAGCAGAAAGCACACAGCAGATGGAAGTCACTGCATGCTGGAGAAAGACTTTCCCCCTTCCAAAATGGAACTGCAGCATCAGCAAGTTTCCCAGGAACCATTTCCACAGTGAAAAGAAACTCAACTTGTCTCTGCAACAGCGACCCGGTTAACCGAACCCTACGGCCAAGAGACTAACACGAAAGCCATGAATGAAAAGTGGGCGGGCTGTGTTGGGATTTTGAAACTTCCTGCGGCTGTGGCACTACCCACAGGGGGAAAGTAAGATCAGATTGGCCCCAGAGGTACAGATGAACACATGAGCTAAAGGGAAGGGCAGGTAATGACCACCACAGAAAGACAGGCGTATAAACTCCCTGCAGTGGACAGCAGGAGTGTGGGTTGTTAGGGTGAGGTCAAGTGGGGTGGATGAGGACCAAGAGATCAGGCAGAGAAAGGACGGTGGAGCAGAGTGCTGAGAATTCTGTGATGGAAATTGTTTTGGATGGAGTGTTGATTGTGAGAGAGAGCGGTACCTATGTACAACAGTGTTTGAATGATTGTTGGTAGTTGTGAGTGGGGTTAGAGAGAGCGAGAAAGAGAGAGAGAGAGAGAGAGAGCAGGAGGATAAGTGAATGAGAGTAAGAAGGGTGTATGAGAAAGTGTAAGAGGTGAATGGAAGTGAGAGGAGAAGGGCGGGTGGAGAGGAGAGTGGATAGTAGAGGGCAGGGGGGAGTGGAGAGTTAAGGGCAGAGGAGAGGAGGAGGGAGGAGAGTGTTGCATGTGCAGAGCAGAGGAGAGAGTAGAGAGGAGAGTGGCGAGTGGAAAGGCAAAGTGGAGAGTAGAACAGAGGAGCAGGAGTGGAAGAGTAATTAATTAAGAGTTTGTGTGACCATCAGAGGGACAAATGGATGAGGTACAGAGGAAGAGGAGGAGGAGGAAAATAGAAGGGAGCAGAGAAGGCAAGAGAAGGAAAAAGTGAGGAAGGGAACCTTAGGGACAGGAACGCAAGGGCATAGAGGGGTTGAGTGATAGGAACTATTCTTTTGTAAAGGCACCAGATCTTCTTGAATCATGCCCTGTGTAATTGTTAGGATAATCTTCCCCAAGAAAAATCCCAGATGGAGTGAGATAGAAAAGCCTGAGGAAAAAATAAAGAATAATTATTCCAAAAGAACATGAGTAAGTCCTAAAGAGGACATCACTCTTGTCAGAATTATATATATTATGTGTTACTGATCTCTAGTTGACAACCTGTGAAATGGGGAAGTCTGGGCTAGGGAGGTGTAAAGCCCACATGAGAAGAAAGAGGGACTTACCCAAGTGTTCCACATTGTCTTTGCATTCCATCAAGTTTCTAAACCATTTGAATTTTACAAAATAAATACCCATGAACCATTCTCTGGAGTCTGCATATTTTTAAGACAGTCTGTGACAACATACAGGTGCCCTATGTACAGTTAAGCGGATAAAAAAAAAAAATGGGAATCGGTCCCTGAATGTCAATAAGTAACAAGGAAGGAACGCTGTTAGTCAAGCTTGTTCTCCAGTTCAAGACAGCACATCCAACTTGTATGCACCTGACACTCAAAACACAACTATCCTTATAAATCTGGAGGTTTTTAGTTGTTACACGCCTTCTAATGTCATCTTGTTGGCAGAGCTATGGTCCAGGCTACACAGAATGGTTACTGGCTCACATCCTACACATTAGAACTATCCCTTGAACTGCAGAGTTTGTGCAGGCATATCTTAGCCTCTGGATTCCTCATCTCTGTGTGGTATGTTTACACTCATGAAAATGTGTCTGTGTATTATTTTAACATGATACAATTATGAAAACCTAAGATTTGATGTGTCTTTTTTTCAGTCTGGCGACATAGATATTGTTAACTACAAAACAAAAGACATGTGTCATCTAAAATTTACGCCATACAGCTACTTCTCCAGGGATGTCCCAAGAAAGGTAAGTTCAGACGTGTTTAATAAGTTCCGCCTTATGATGATGGGCAACTATGAAAGGGGATATTATAGTGTTTCAAACAAGTACTAATGGATTTCTTCATCTCCTTCAGAAAATGCTTCTTGTATTGCTGTCTATTTTCCATTCAGACCTACAATTGTGGACACTGCTGAAACGCTTCAAACCTATACAAACTGTGCACCTTATCGACTGTTAAGTCTTACATTTCATCAAAGTTTACCTTTATCTGCCATTTAAAAAAAAACTAAAGTAAGCCATTTTGGTTTTCAGTCTGTGTGCTTCAGCCTCTTGATTCCCTGCTTCGTTGCCACTGATTTACAGTTCAACAGTTGGATACAGGAAAATTGGAAAGACAACATCCCATTGGGCAGCACCACTTAGCGGCTGTTGACCCTGACTGGACCTAAAGTTTGAAATAAATGAAATATTTCCAGTAGCCACAGTCAACTTGCAAAACACCATTACAAGTGATAGCCACAACAAGCAGAAACACAGCGCGGTTGTGTTTGAAAACGCTGCGGTTTTTCTTTCCGAGTTTCTCAGGCTCCTCCGAGCCGGAGGAGCCTGAGAAACTCGGAAAGAAAAACCGCAGTGTTTTCAAACACAATAACGTTGTATTTATGTGTGCGGTAGCTTCAAAAGCCACCACAAACATAAATACAACGTTTTTAAAGCTGCGGTTTTATTTCTAAGTTTTCCGGGCTCCTCCAGCCCGGAAAACTTAGAAAAAAAAACGCAGCTAGTGCTTATTTTAAAAAAAAAATAAATAGCACTTACCGAGATTCAGCTGCAGCTTTCCTGCTCTGGTCTCCGGTCCCCGTCCTCCGCGTACAGCACCAATGAAGGAAAAGCCACTCAGCGGTAGCTTTTGTTTACTACAGCTGGCTGGCTTTTCCTTCATAGTGCCGCAAAAGCAAAAGCCAGCACAGGCGGGCATCCATTTCACAAAATGGATGCGCCCATGTGCTTGCTTTTGCGAATTTTGAACTTGAATAGCTCAAAATTTTACATAGGAAGTTTTTACTCCATTCCTCCCCCGCCAGTTAACATCTCTGACTTTGCGCTTGCATCCCATTGGGCAATATCACTTACCGGCTGTTGACTCTGACTGGACCTAAAGTTTGAAATAAATTAAGTATTTCTGATAGCCACAGTCAACTTGCATAACACCATTAGAATTGCCATTGGGCAAATATCCATTCAACTGACCTGTTTGGGATAGAGGACAGCGTCATTATTCTATGCTGTTGTAGTGTGAGCTTGTTCCTACTAAATGGAAATGCAGTGAATTCCACCTGCGCTTTGTGAATGTGTTTGCTGGTATCAGAGGTACAATTGTGCAGTCCGCTACTCTTGTTACCATGACCATCTCAGCTGGGCATGACAAATCGGAAGAGTGAAAGCACCAATTGTACAAACTGGAAATCCAATCACCAAGTAATCCAATATGCAACCCCATACTGCAAAGGTAGAGAAAAAATCTATTTCAATACATATGTGCAGAGGAGGACTGGGAAAATGGGAGAGTAGACCCACCCCGGGTTGGGAAGAGTGGTATAAATGTGGCGGTAACGCTATTGCTGTTGCATTACTGCTCCGCCCAATCCCGAGTTAGAGCGGAAAGTAGCAGATTTACCTCCAGCTTTGAGCTGGAGTTAAATCTTGCCACTTTCCGCCTATTTTCTATTTCCGTGGCGCTATTAGCGCCAGCGGTAATAGCGCTGATACTGCCCCATAGAGTCCTATGGACTCCTAACAAAATGGGGAGTGGTAGCCTTGCCACAACTCGGGATCCGGCGCTAATAGCAGACCGAGTTGCTGTAACACAATGTCGCTGGTGGTATCCCAGCGGATTTACTGCTGGGATACCGCCAAACATCTGATTCTGGTGAGGCCCTGTATCCTTGCCAAAACCTTGTTTCATTTCACCAGGAATGTCCAGTAAATAGATCATCTCAATTTAGGGAAGTCACACCCTCACAAATTCACTGAAGTGAAGAGGCTCAAAAGAAAAGCATGTTCCTCTGAAATATCACCTGTAGTCACTGTCAAGGGCTTTGTAACAAGGTGTAACACAGAATTATTGGAACTATGAACTGGTTTTACAGTCGTAGAAGAAAGCGGCAAAGCAGGAACATCTTTCGGCCTAATTGCACATTGATTGTCCCCCAAATCTATTAGATGGTGGACAACCTTTCCCCCAATTTCACAGTCAACAGAGAAACCCTCTTTATGTATGATTGTCAATGCTTCCATGACATTTTCACCTTTCCCCTAGCTGTCCTAACCCCCAAGCTTTACCTGAGGTGTAAATTCTATGTGCGCATGTTTGGGACGGAAGGGACAGTTGGGTTTACAGCAACCTCAAACTGGGGTATGTTGGGACACTTGAAATTCCAGTGCCCCTCCTGCTTATGGTAATGGAATGAAGTAATACTTGTCACAAACCCATTTTGAAAGCACTGCACAACTTGAGGGTAGGGGGCACCACCACTCCATCCTGTAGCCTTAGATTTTCCACATCTATGTCTCTAACATTCACCTGTAATCCTCCATTCACATTTTCATTTGTGTTCATATTCTCCCCTCTGCCTCGCCCCCTGCAACCTTTTTAATTCAAGGGACATTCATTTGCACTCGGTTATTTCATGCTTTTGCTCTTGGCAAGAAACAGTGATTCGCCACTGCCAATAGTTTTATTTAAGGGCTAGGTTTGCCACCCAGCACAAATAGCCTTCAGTTGTTGCTGAAGTTTATTCGTGAACCCCTGGATAAATACTGCAGCCACAGCTTTTTGAGCCATTTCTGCCAGTTTGGTAATTCCAGAATGCTGCATTAATACAACATTCAAATGATGAAGGTAGTTGACTGGAGACTCATTTGTATTCTATTTAGTTATTTATTTCAGAGCAATTTGTTTTCCTTGGTCACACCAGCAGAGTCTTTCCCAACAAAATCTCCCTGGCCTGGGTTAATTCTATCCCTAGCCCTGGGTCTTGGGGGGGCTGACCACTCTCATGAATTAAACGCTTGAACACCTCAGTGGGAATTGTTAGTCTCATCAGAAATATTCTAACACTATACCACAGTTTTCAATCCTTCTTTGAGCTTCTCTGATTGCTACCCGATATTCAGATAACCTTTAGACAAATTCCTTTAATCTCCATTAGTATATGTGGCATGTATTGTTAAACCGAAGGGATTTCCCACTTGTCCTGGCTGTGGGCGAATTGAATTTACAATATGAGCACTTGAACGATATTGAAGGACTGTGGGATAAACAGTATTTAGCCTGGGGGATTACACCCTTAGTGGCCGATTATCCACATAAATCCCACCCTCAGGCAATAAAGACCGCATGTATACTACAAGATCTGAATCTAAGAGCCAGCAATAGTAGAATTGAACCAGACCAACCAGCGAAAAATATATTTTTTGGGCATAATGGTATTTCAAGAATAGACTGTATCTTCATATGTGCCAGGGATTGGGATCTGGTGGTTAAATCCGAAGTTCTCAACCGCCACAAGAGTGACAATAAGCCTATTATGAGTACTATATGAAGCTGGGATTTTAATGGAGATCAACGGGAAGACAAGGGGGTTCAAATAGCACTGGGGGACATGCTAGGCACAAGTGGTTTAATGTACCAGCAAACCTTGTATTTATGGTGCTATTACAGGCAATGTTGCTGCTATATGTGATAACCCAAGTTCTGACCAGAGCATTCTAGAGAATTATCAAGTAGTGACCTAAAAACGGTCCCCCTTCTTTACAAAACCATCCAAGAATATAAAGAGTAATGTGTTGAAGAAAAATTGATTGTTCGATGACAAATGTAGATTAGCTAAAGCCAGTGTGGTATCCTGTTTAAAGGATGGGGCCGCTTGTAGATAAGTCCCAGCTTAGGTTTTTACGGTCTTCTTAGAAAATCCTAACTAAGCTGAAAAAGAGCACTTTACTGGCAGTAGATGGGATGACATGCTCAACGCATGCAAAAAAGGTGATTCATGCTCTTTTTGGAAATTGTTGATGAGTAAGGACCTGAATGAATTTAACAATTTACAGTGCACCCCTGATGCTTGGCATAACCATTTTGCCAGTGTATATTGTCACCGTCAAGAGTACAATCTTGAAGCCCAATCAATTTGTGGGGGATCGGTAGAGGGAAGGGAGACTATGAACATCACAGTGAAGGAGGTAGAGAGGGGAATCAAGGCTTTTGTGCAGGGAGGAGGGTGTCAAAACCCTGGGGCCTGATAATATGCTGATCGACTTATATAAGGACAAATTCGTTATTTGGGCCCTGGTACTATGCCATATCTTCAATGCTGCTATAAGTGCAAGATTTGTGCCGCAGTCATGGCGCAAGGGTTAAATAATGCCCATTTTCAAGAAGGGCACAGAGATCTACCAGGGAACTACCAATCAATATCCCTGTTAGATACAGTGGGAAAGAGTTTTGCCAAAGTGATTCTAGGGCACTTGCAGACCTGGGCTTATTGTTCTGGGATCATACATCACTTACAATATGGTTTTGAACATGGGATCAGCACTATCGATCAGAGTTTTATACTGATACTTGAAAAATACACTATACCAAAAAGAGCCAAGGTATATGCGATCTAGAAACCTGGCCATCCTTAAATCGCTCTACTCAGGAAATAAAGCGTCATTTGTTGGGGTCCCAGGGGTATGGGGGTGGGGGGATGACAGAGCCAATAGAGGTGCAGAGGGGAGTACGGCAGGGGGGCGTACTTTTGCGCCTTATATAAACAAAGTAAACAAGGAGCTAGTTGAATGCTGTTTAGACCCACCTAAAATGGCCATGGATACATTCCTGGAGTTGTTCTTCGCTGACAACACAGTTTTGTTAGCAACCACCCTGAGGAACCTTAAACACACTATGACTGCTTTTAATAGAAAGTGGAAAGGGCTTTGTCTAGAGCTAAACAAAGAAAAAGCAGAAATTATGTCGTTTAGACATAGACTAGCCAAGAGTGTGGCAGTGAATATTGAAATTGATGGCATTCAATTAGAACACCTATGACTACTTGGGCATAACGTTCTCAGAAAATTTCCTATGGTTGAAACATGTGACCAAAGCCAGTGACCTTAGGTAAACTTAGTGGTGCGATCAGAAAATGATACACAACCCATGGTGGGGGGTCCAATTACTCCAGCGCTTTAAATCTATAGGCTACATGCTCTTTCCTCATCTCTGTACGGAGCAGAGATTTGGGGGTCATGGAAGGGTTAGCCTAAAACCATTACTCTATTGGGTAAGAATATGGTCGACTCAGAGTCTTTTTAAATTTAGAGTGGTATTATATCACCTAATGACACTGGAGGGATCAAGATCACTTACCTGGTTCAATCATGTGCGACTCGGAATGACGCTATTGTACCTGGGTAATCTTTGGAGGTCACCACATGAAATGACAGAATGTACTAAAGAACAGGTCAAAAGTGCTTGCACAGAAGCAGCAAGGCATTTTATGGAAGAAGCATGTCACATTCTTAGTACAGGGCAGCCTTACTTGAGAGCATGACAGGATTTTGGATATGAAGTCTCCCTGGATATTATCAGGCCACGTATAGCACAAGCATTCTATAGCCAACTTCGTATCAACACTCTGAAAGTGGCATGGTCCACAAAGAACTGGCATGATTCCAATGGAACAGCTTGCCTGGTATGTGGAGCACTGGAAGAGACCCTTACTCAGTTCCTGCTGTTTTGTGTAGGATATAGGGACTTAAGATGTAGTTACGTATTCCCAATGTTCAGAATGGTGAATATTCGGCATGTAGATGTGGCAATGGCCTATTGCAAAAACACTAACAACTTAAATTCTGTGTTTTTTTGCCTCCACATTTTTGCATAGGGCCTGGTCAAGAAGGTCCAAGTTTGAAAGTATTCTGTTTTAATGGTGGGACACTCTAGGTGTATGGCATGATGCATTATTTAAGAAATGTGCTGATTTTAATATATGGCTTGGGACCAACTATTGTTTGGAACCTCTACAAGCAATACTGGTGTCATAAAATGCCCCAAGAATTACCCCGCCCCCTGCCCTCCCACTCCCACCTCCCCTCCAAGTGCACAAATATATCAAACAATGTCTGAGTGGTCTCAAGAGCTCAACTCACATCAAACTGTGCTTTGTAATGCTCCCCTATTGTCTATTGTCCACCCGGGCAGGACTGCGTCTCACTTTATAGTCCATATACCCTGTTCCACCTCACCCAAAGTTATTACGGAATTGTTGCCAGTCCATCTCTATGGATGCACTCCTTTCGTGAATCGCTGCAGTGATATTTTCCATCAAATATATGTCTTTTGCTGTGTTTGACCGGTCCTTCAAGGTAGGAATGGACGTCTACTTCCAGTACCTAGTACAACATGCTCGTGCTGCCAGGAGGAGGAAGTGCACCAGTGGTAAGAGGACATGCCACTGGTCCCCCTGCCTTTCTAAACCAAATAGCACCAACATGGGATCAAGCCTGCATGCCCTCCCCACCGTCTTTGATCCAACCCAGGACCTCCGCCCAGTACACCTTCACCCTGGGACAGTCCCACTACATGTGCCAATAGTCTGCTTTGTTACCACAGCTGTGCAAGCACTGGGCGGTCACTGTGGGGAAAATCTTAGACGCGTCGGATCGTATTGCCAGTGGTGTAATAACTTCAGGCCGTGGAGCTTATATTGGCATGATATCAGTGTCATAAAAACTCTTCTACACATCTGTTGCCAGAGTTGTTCATCCAGCTCCATCCCCAGTTCCCTCTCCCACCCCCTGCGAAGTCCCTGTACTGCCCCTCCTTTTGGTTCTAGCAGGGTCCCATAGAGGGCTGGGATGAGACCTTTCATTTCCGTGTACCCGTCAAGGACTTTTTCAACGGGCCTCTGAATTCACTCCTTCTACTTTTCTGTGGCAAATATTCCCTTTAGCCTAAGGTACAGGAGCACCGATAATTCTTCCAAGTCCTGTATACATATGAATTTCCCTCTTTTCCATAGTTGACCCACCCTGGTTAGCCCATCCTCAAACCATGACTGATACATTGCAACCTCTGGTATGGCATCTCTTAAAGGTGGGGCCCAAATTTGGCTCATCAGGGAGGGCCATGTAGTAATCCTGCCCGCTCTCCCTCCCATGCTCAACACCTCCCAATGGACCCTGAGGATCGGGTGTTCTCAAATTCTCCTCGGGAGCTTCCCCCTTGGGACCCAGAGCCATTCCCCCACAATTGCTAGGAGCATATACTGATTTTCCAAGTATACCCACTGTCTCCCGGAGTCCTTCCTCAGATGTGGGACCATTGCCCTAAATTGTGCCGCCCTGTAATACAGCATCAGATCCGGGAGCCCCACACTTCCATGATCCTTCGGCAGTATTAATGTCTCGTATCCCACCCAGGGTTTCTGATTTTGCCAAAGGAACCTTAAAATTCGTGTCTTAGCTTCTTTTAAGAGTGTTTCCGGGGCACGGACTGGCAGCATTTTAAACAGGTACAGCACCCTCTGGATAAGGTTCATCTTTATTGTATTGAGCCTCTCCATCCACGATAGCTGCCCCAAGCCGTCATTTCCACGAACAGCTTGCCAAAGAGGGGGGCATAATTAATTGATGGGGAGCAGTCTCATACTCCTGTTACTATCTCAGCTGGGCATAATGAATCAGAGTCCTGGCAGCACCAACTGTGAAGAGCTGTCCAATAAATCCACAAAGGCTAGCATGACAGCAGCAACAGAGTCTGCTTGTATTATTGTACAGCTATAGAGAAATGGCCAGGAAAATAGGCAGAATACCCCTCTCGCAGAAAATGGTCCCTGAGCATTTCGCAAGGATTTTATGGGGGTTGATACATTTAGTCGGTTACTTTAAAACAGTACACTTCCTAAAAGAACACAATTTAACCTTGGTCGGCATGTCTTAATAACATCCAGTTATGTCTGCACAATTCCACTCTGTCTACCCATTTACCAGAATTTCCGCCTTTGGCGGATCGGTCTATCATACATAATGAACCACAGTCCAGTGACTAGCACCCACATGATGTTATGATCTCCCAGACGTTCTTCTTTGCCCCTTTTTTCTGTTAGGATCTCTATTGCAGGTTGCCAGTGCACTGCGATCTCACCCAGATGGTTGCTCACTTATGAAAGTATGAATCTCACACCACCTCCAAGATGGCTGAATTCCAGTTCTAGTCATTTGGAATGCGGAAGCTTAATCGGATCAGGAAGCCAACTGATGGATGCGTCGCATCACGTAAGGCAACTTGTGAACTTATAGCAGACGTTTCCTATCCCTTGCTGTTGTCTCCCATGCACCTGATTCCTCGCCTTATCTGTTGCTTCACTCTTTACATGTTATCTTTGGATACCTTGTTTCTCCAAAGTCTTGCAGTCCTTTCTCTGGTTGCTTCTTCGCCTTAGCCCATGTTTTTCTCTTTTACCTATTTCCTGTGAAGACCATGGAATGCTTCCCTGGCATGCTGACTGTTGTCCACTTGTTGCCTGGAACACCACAGAAAACCTACCTGTCTGAGCTTCAAGGAGGGTTCTCCTTTGAGATGTTTTCCTCCTTTTGGTTCTGTGATGAACCATGAATAAGATGCACACACAGAGGAATCATGGTGTTTACCATAAACCTTTATTAAATGATAAAGGTGTTGAAAAATGCCTTACTGTCCGTAACCTAGGAGGTATTTTCCTACCTCAGCAAAAAAAAAGGGCCTGTTGTGTGTCAAGGTGTCCAAACCAAAAATGTCCTGTGTCTGAAATCCTATCCTAAGCCTCGCACTCTACTAGTAACTATATGGCGCTAAGAGTAATGTCTCTGACTTTCAAAGTGCAGAAATGTTCAAGTACAACAAAAAGGTGTAAATCCAACAAAAGTTCCAAATGAATGATGTTCATAGTGCCAGGCAATCACTCCCTTCCCCAGGTTTCTCTCCACCAAAAACAAAAGTTCAAAAGAAGTTTTGGTAGCTCTAGAGGCTAACTCTCCTCCTCTTGATATTGCAACCTATTCCATCAGAAATGTCTCCCACCCCAAAGTCCTTTTCACATTCAACATAATCCAAAAATCCTAAGGGCAGAAATCTTCCTTGGTATTCTCAAACTCACAAAATAACACCTGGTATATTCCTCCTCCAGGTTATTTCATAAAGTTCCTTGATACAATTTGGGTGCAGATTGCAGACTCGCAAAACACTTAGTATACTTTACTGCCAGGTTCTCTTTACACATTCACTACCATTCAGAATACTTTGGGCATGGATCTTCCTTGGGATTCTTTAATTCACAAAATAGATGGTATACTCTCCTGCCAGATTCCTTTTCACATTCACTGTAGTTCACTTCACCCACTTGGCTTTGCCTGGTATACTTTCCTGCCAAGACTTTCTTTAAGTAATTCACTTCACGCACTTGGCTTTGCCTGGTATACTCTACTGCCACGGCTTTCATTTAATTTCAGTCTTTTCTGCCACACTGCTTTTCCCATGTGTACTTTCGAATGTGGCAATGGGTCCCATAATCTTTTCCATAGACTTCTTATTTTGTACCCAAATGTCGCAGTGGCTGTATTATGCTGATCGGGCTTCCCCCAGCTCTCTTTCTGTATTTCCTTCGGTACGCGGTACACCATTTAAAGCACACGGGCGGCCCGTCCCTCTCAGCGGGCTCACCGGGTCTCAGCAGCGGCCTCAGGGTCCCTCACATCTCCCGTTTGAGTCTGTAATTTGTCATCAGGTCTCTGGGGCGCTTTGTTTGCTCATAGGCTTCCACCACGACTCCGGCTCCCCTTCGCAGCTTCTTCTCTTCTCCGCATCTTGGTGGTAGCACTTCGACACGTGAGATTCTCTGAATGTTGTTCCCAGGCCTCCCATGACTTGGCAAGACTGTTTGCTTCATCTGGCTGCTCCGTCCTGCATTGGAAGCAGAGACTCTCCTGCACCACCAGCCGTCATACCCTGGTGTTGCTCCTCGGCTGTTCTTACCCCAGCTGGTTAAGAAGCCAAACTTCATGCTTCTTTTCCTGGTATGGTTTTAAACCATGCTGGGCCAATCGCATTCTTCTAGCTAATAGGCTGCTAGTGTTGGTTCGTATTAGAAGTAATCATTGCCCCTTGCCTCTTCCTCATCACAGTTTATGTACGTTTATTTGCTCTCTGAATTCGAGGACTACTGTCAGTAAAATTGTCAACTTGTTGAAGGGGATGATGGCAGTATGCCATTAAGGCATGAGGGATGGGCGGAATATCCCTAAAAGGGAAAGGGGGATATTGTGCCTCACCTGATGATGCCATGTCACCCCACCCACCCACAATCCCCCTGATGGACGCCTATCCCCATGTGATCCTCTCTCAAGTAGCCGATCCCAGGGTCAGGATCAGATAGCGGCTGCCATCCCCTGAACACATGAGGAGAGGCTATCTCAGGAAAAGAAGTGATGACATCATCAGATTCATCATAGTTCTTCTAAGGGTCATCTACTTTCCAGCTGTTTTCCAGACTAGTGGCAAGAGTGACAGGCCTTATGTTCACTCCTTATGGCTGCAACAAAAGGCTCAGATGAGGAATGTTGCTCACATGTGACCCCTTATACCCATTCTCATGCAAGAATACTTCTTCCGCATGTATGGCATGCGACAGGGTCATATCAATGTCCCTGTCAAAGGGGGGGGGGGCTATCTCAACCTGAGCTAGGCAGTCTACTAAGGCAATGCAGAGCCCGACCTACCCCAGAGGTGGTGTGTGGGAGTTGAGAGGGATCCCCGTTCCTGGTTCCCCAACGTGCATGGAGTCATGTATGTATATTAGTGCCTCTTTCCCTGTTTGGTGCCTATCAGCCTCTGTCCTGGCCAGGTCTTTTCCTTGAATATTTTAGGTGATCTTCCAAAGACTACAACCACCAGCATGCACCACCATCCTCATACTGCTAGAATGGCTAGTAGACCCCAGAAAACAACATATTTCCGAGACCAACAACAAAGGCTGCATGTACCACAATGCACCTGACTCCAACGGCCACAATCCGGCCCAGACCAGAAGGAAATAAAGGGTTGCCTTGTCAAAAGCAGACTTTCCTCCTCAGCTTCCAGGAGCAGAATTGGAGACCCAACGCTTCCTAGAGCATCCTCAGGTTCACAACAGAAGAGTAGGGGATCTGGAAACAGCAGGGAGCTGCACAGCAGTGGGGGAAAACAAGGAACACTCCCCAACATGGAGAGTGTCTTACATGAAACAGGAGGGGAACAGAGAGCAAACTACACTAGAGACTGCATGGCAGGCTGGAAAGAAATGGAGGCTACAAAGTGGGCAGGGCTTAAGGCCCTAATGAAGATTTGCAGAAAGATTCCCAGGCCACAAGGGGACCTTGCGACAGACAAGGCAGTGATTGGTCCAGGGAGGCAGCTGACCCAAGAACTCAACGGGAGCTTGGAAAACCTTTTAGACAGATGGATAATGGCTATAAAAGCCCAGCAGAATCAGTCAGTGAAAGGTGTGAGAGTGCTGGCGTGTTTGGTTAGAATGAAGTTAAATTGTTGGAATTGAGAGAGTGGTATCAATTTTGTTGTATGTCTGTGAATGAGTGAAGATAAGAAAGAATGAGATCAGGAGGGTTGGATAGTAGAGGTAGGAGGAGTGAGATAGAGTAAGATCAGGAGGGAGGAGGAGAGTAAGGATATAAAGAATGAGAGTTGGAGTAAGATCAGGAGAGAGGGCAAGAGTAGAGCTAGGAAGAGTGAGAGGGGATGCTTAGGAGTAAATCCCATAGGAAGAGTAGAGTAGAGTGGAGTGGAGGGGAGAGTAAGAGTAAGAGTTGCAAGGCCATCGGCAGGGAGGAAGGATACAGCAAGACGATCAGGCTACCTTTATGTCAGGTAGATCGTCCGAGAGAGAGAGAGAGAGAGAGAGAGAGAGAGAGAGGGAGAGAGAGAGAGAGAGAGAGATAACCCCCAAAACAACAAGTAGGTAATAATTTGTGAATTTACATACTTTCAGGTAAATTTCCTATTATATTAGTTTTCTATACCATAATCATGTTATTATATAGTACCTCATACCAGATTCCTCCCATTTCTAGGCACTATAATAACAAGTTTTATTTAAAACCACTTAATATGATATTCAATGTATCGACCTTCGAAGGGTTACGGGCTGAGCGTTCCCTGCAAAGTGTAGGCTGGCTTCATGTCCGAGCCAGCTACTTATTAGGTATCTAACAGACATACATGCAGTGACCTCAGTTCCATGCTGCCACCACCCATTTCGCACACATGACAACACATATTCCCTGAAAGGCAGCTTTCTTTATGGAACAGGCAGTTCTTATTTCCGTTTATAAACCAACATAATGCAAACACAGCACTCTGCATTTTAGTATTTGAAGTTACAGGACAATATGTTGAACATGAATTAAACACTTTTAAAACTCGAATGGTCAAGTGTTGATGGTTTTATGAAAAAAGCCTTATCTTTCTTACCTCTCCTGCCATGATTCTGCATAAGTTGTTGAAATGTTGTCCTCCTTCCATCACAAAACCCTGTACTTCATGTATATCTTCCTCCGTGCGCCGGTACTGCTTTCACATTCTTGTCATTTATTGGGCTAGTCATTTAAGCTTCTTTTAGTAATTTTTGGGAAATTCATTATGATCCTTTAGGGTGTCTCTGTGGCCAGGAAACCCGCTATTACCCAACCCCTACTGTCACTGCCAAGCTCCCAAGGAGCACATAGGCTCTGCAAGCACAGCAACGCCGTGAACCATCTAGCAGTGCACCACAAAACAACTGCTGCCAAAGTAGTGCACTCTTTCTTTTAAAATTCCAGAAAAGAACTCCCTTGCCAAACCAGCAGAGAAAAATAGTTTTGAGTTTCAATTAGTCTAAAATTCTTTATTTGTGCAACCTCAAAAGGATTGTGTTTCTGATATGGCTTCAATCAACTCAATGTAAAATAAAGCTTGCTGTGGTGCATTATTAATATGGAATTGTATTATATATGCATGCTCACAGAACAATCTATTTTCATCTGCTGAAAACCCATAGGAATTGTAGCTACCTGGGTAAGTTGTATAAAAACAGAATAAAGTTGTTATAATCCTCACTTCGAGAATAAGAACATTGTGCCCAAATTATTTTTCTTCTTCTTCTTTGGTTTTCTTATCTGTCATAGTTAGGAACACTTAAAAGCAAATTCACCCATGTTATTTCAGTACCTGGACTGTGTGCACTGCATTGAGCAACAGGAAAAAGAGTAACAGTCAGGAATAGTCACTTCTAAATGAGAACATGCAACAGTAGCAGAGGGGATGCAGAGAGTTCTACCTGCATGTCAAGATGAAGCTGAGGTGTATTGTCAACACTGTTTAGGGTCAAGTAATGGAAATGGCCTGTGTGTTCTGGATCGGGACCTTGGTATCACTACTGGAAAAGCATGAGTTCCTGCAGGGAAGTATTTTCGGGATTCAACCTGACCTGGATCTGGCTCTAAGTAATGGAATAGCAGGTGGGCAGTTTAGGATTGAAACACATTGGCAGAGCTGCCAGTGGGTCACAGTATTATACTATTAGGAGTGCACTAGTGCAGGATTGAGACATAGTGGCAGAGATATGTTTTCAGGCTCAGTAGCAGTACCAGAAAAGCAGTGTTGCAAGACATGTTTGAGGTGCATTTGCAGAGGTGTCTTTGAATCGCAGTGCTGGCAGATCTGGGGGTGCTGCACATCATGGCATTAGTACATATGCCCTTCTGCCTACATTTGTCTGTGCATGTATGAACACAGAAAAGCTTTACGTTATACAAGGAATGGCTTTGTCAATGGTTGATTTCATTGATTTGTTTCTGTGTCTGTCATTGGCATTTTACAAGATTCCTAAAAAAGACTGCTGGTATAGTGTCTCCAGCGGGGGCAATGTTGGTCAACCCCTCCCTTTTTAAAATTGTGGTCCAAAAATTATTTCGAGGGGATTGGGTCCTCCGACGTATTCCATATCTATGACAGTAATCACCACAGCTGTGCTGCTTCGGAAACTTTTTTCGGCGTCTGCGTCCTGCGTCGATGACGTCGATGCGCCGCCGTCGAGGACCTCCTCCGACGTCCGACGTCATCCGATGTGATAAGTAGGACGCACGACGCCAGTAGCCTCAGTTCCGTTTTTTCCGCGAACGTGTTGCTTCGTGTTTCTCGGTTCTAGCCTCGACTCTTTGGAGTTCTGTTCTTTCTGGTTCTTCGAGCCTGTTCGTTTGTGAATATTCCTTCGCAGCGATGTCTTCCACTTCGTCTTCAACCCCGCGTCCGGGCTTCAAGAAGTGCGGGGTGTGTGGGTCCAAGATGTCGGTGACTGACTCGCACGACGCCTGCCTCTGGTGCCTCGGGGAGGCCCACGACACGGATGACTGTGTCGACTGCCTGTCGCTCACTTCCAAGGCCTTACGCGAACGTAAGAAGAAATTGTCGGTAGGTCGGGTGTCCAAGCCCCGGAAGTCGAAGTCGGCGGGGCTTTCGACGGATGATTCGAGGGGTGACTCTCCGCGTCATCGTCGGAGGTCTCGTCGGTCTTCTTCTAGGAGTCGGTCTCGCCACTCCTCTGCCTCTTCGAGGCGTTCTCGGAAGCGCCGTCACCGGTCGCCTTCCAGGTCCTCTTCCGAGGACTCTGCCCGGCACGTCGGTTATCCCACCAGCCGTGCAACGCCGGAGGAATGGGCTTCCTTCGGGAAGAAAATGTTGGCGATTCTTGAGTCGCAGGGTACTCAACCGTCCGCGCCCCCGAGTGGGGTCGGCCGTGTGAGGTCGAGAGACGCCGCTCGCAAGAGTGGTCGGCACGAGTCACGGGAGAGGTCCCGTTCGGACAAGGAGGCTCGTTCTCGCCGTACCCGTTCCAGGTCCCGGTCCTCGACGCGATCGAGACCGTGTGCTCCTGTGATGTCTTCGAGGAAGACATCGACGTCTGAGGCGTCGAGGGCGTCGACAGGCTTTCTCGAAGCTCCGGCTCCGAGGAAGTCGTCGAAGCCGTCGACGTTCAGGTCGTCGAGGGACACGCTCGGGGCTCCGGCTTCGAGGGCTGTGTCGACGCCGCCGATATTGGAGGCGCTGCATCTGACGTCGACGCCGATTTCCTCGACGTCGACGCCGATCCTCTCGGCGCCGTTGCCGGTTTTCTCGACGGCGGCGCCGATTCGCTCGACGCCATCGACGCCTTTCGTGTCGGAGGTGCCCCGTGTCTCGGGTGTACCCCCTAGGAAGGCTCTGGCTAAGAGCAGGCACTCTCAGGTGCCTTTCCACCGCTTGGATTATATTTCGGAGGCGGATGAGGATTCGGTTGGCCTGGTTCCTGGTCTGGTGCCGGATGACATTGTCTCGGGCCATAGTCAATTTGACGAATTGAGGCAGTCGCTGCATGATGCTAGTGGTCTGGACACCTCTCCGGAGGTGGAATTTGGTCGGCCTGAGCCTGGCTCCCATGCCGATTCCTCATACCGGCGCCTTATGGCTAGGGTGTCTGAGTATCTGGGATGGTCTGCTCCCCCAGGGGAGTTTGTGCAGGATGATCTGACGGACATCCTTGATGTTGGTCCCCCATCTGACCCGGTTCTGCCATTCCATATGGCTTTACAGCGTAGGGTGGCGGCGGCTTGGACTGCTCCGGAGAGTCTCCCGGCAGTGGGCAGATCCTTGTCGCGGAAATACCGTCCAGCCAGTGGCGACCCCTGCTACTTGACCAGGCACCCCACTCCGGAAAGTTTGGTGGTGCAGGCGGCCACGGCCCCGGCAAAGCAGGCGTCGTACCCTACCATCCCTCCTGATAGGGACGACAAACGTTTTGATGGCTGGGCGAAGAAGGTGTTTTCTTCTGGTGGTATGGCGCTTCAGGCGGCCAACTCCATTTGTGCCTTGTCACGTTTCACGCACACTCTGTGGAACTGTGTTGCGTTAGCGGCTGAACATATTCCCGAAGGGGACGAACGGGATGGTTTCCTTGCTTTGGTCCAGGATGGTAAGGATGCCATGTGTGAGTCCGTTCAGTCGGGTTTGGACTTAGCTGAATGCGTCAGTAGGTCCATGGCGGCGAGCACCGTGATACGCAGGTTTGCGTGGTTGCGGAAGTCGGGGTTTGCTCCTGATGTGCAGTCCCGGCTCCTCAACATGCCCTTTGATGGTGAACATCTTTTTGGCAGCAAGGCTGACGAGAGCCTTGAGAGGTTGCAGACCTCAAAAGCTGCAGCGAAGTCGTTGGGCGCTGCAGTTCGCCAACCTCCGCCTTTTCGTCCTAGGGGACAGCAGTGGAGGGGTGGCTCCTTTCGCTATTACTCGTCCTTTGGTAGAGCGAGAGGAGCTGGCAGTCAAAGGGGCCAACGCAGGGGTACCAGAGGTGGACGACAGGGTACCCGTGGTGCCAAGGCCGCTCGGGCAGTTGCCTCTTTGCCCTCAGGTAACGCCGCAGCCGCTCCTACTCAGTCATGAGGCCTTGTCCCATGGTTCGCCGGTTGGGGGAAGGCTGGCGCAGCATCTTGTAGAGTGGCGTGCCATTACTTCGGATGTGTGGGTTCTGGAGATCATAACCCACGGCTACTGTCTTCCCTTTCGGCACAGGCCTCGCGACAATCCACCGGGGAACCTCTCTTTGAAGTGTCCGGATCCGCTCCTTGCGCAGGAAATTCAAGCCCTGCTGGAGAAAGGCGCCATAGAACTGGTGCCTGTAGCGGAGAGGAACAAGGGATGGTATTCCCCTTATTTTTTGATTTCCAAGAAAGACGGGGGATTGAGACCCATCATGGACTTGCGCGGTTTGAACAAACTCCTCAGGAAGGACAAGTTCAAGATGGTTACTCTCTCTCAAGTCCTCCAGGCCCTTCAGCTTCAGGACTGGTTGGTGTCACTCGACCTCAAGGATGCTTACTTCCATGTGCCGATCCATCCCAAGCACAAGAAGTACCTGAGGTTCGCGGTTGGCGACTCGCACTTTCAGTTTCGGGTCCTGCCGTTCGGTTTGACCTCCGCCCCGAGGGTTTTCACCAAGCTCATGGTGGTGGTGGCAGCGCATCTCAGGCAAGGGGGGATTCACGTCTACCCCTACCTGGACGATTGGTTGATCAGGGGGAGCTCTCCCGAGCAGGTCCTGGATCATCTGTCCGTCGCCTGCCACTCCCTTCACAGGCTGGGCTTCTCCCTCAATTTAAAGAAGTCCCATTTGACGCCAACGCAGAGGCTCCAGTACATCGGAGCAGTGCTCGACACTTCCCTGGGGCAGTGTTTTCCTCCCCAGGTGAGGGCTCTTCACATTCAGCAGATGGTGCGCAAGTTTCAGCATGCCCAGACGCTCCCAGCGTTCGAGTTCTTGAGGTTGCTCGGCCTCATGGCATCCTGCATTCTTCTGGTGCCAGAGGCTCGCCTGCGAATGAGATCTTTGCAGTGGGCACTCAAGATGCAATGGTCGCAGTCCTCCGGCAGGATGTCGGACCCGATTCGGGTGCCGCCCTCGGTCGCCCGGGACCTTCTGTGGTGGGCCGTCGAAGGCAACTTGATGAAGGGGGCTCCGTTTTGGCTTCCCTGGCCGGAGGTGACGATCGTGTCGGATGCATCCCTCACGGGATGGGGAGCTCATGCCAACGGGCTGACAGTCAGCGGTCGTTGGTCTCCGTCGGAGTCCAGACTCCATATCAATCTGTTGGAGCTGAGGGCCGTCAGGCTAGCCCTGAGGGCTTTTCTGCCGACTGTGCGAGGGAAGAATGTCCTGATCCTGACGGACAACACAGTGGCCATGCACTACCTCAACAAAAAGGGGGGGGCAGGGTCACTTCCTCTGTGCAGGGAGGCGATGCAGCTCGAGTTCTGGGCCATCCAGCAGGAAGTTTCGATCTCGGCAGTTCATCTGGCCGGAGTCGAGAACGTGACGGCGGACGCTCTGAGCAGGCAGTGCACGATCTCTCACGAGTGGGAGTTGGCTCAGGAGATTCTCCTGGAGATCTTCGCCCTTTGGGGGCCACTCAAGTGGATCTCTTTGCCTCCAGTGTCAACCGGAAGTGCGAAAGGTTTTGCTCGCGGGAATTTCCTCCAAAAGGAGCCTTAGGAGACGCGTTCGTGGTGGAGTGGTCGTTCCCGCTGCTGTACGCGTTTCCTCCGGTCCCCGTCATCCCGCAAGTGCTGCGGAGGTTACGGAAGTTCGGTTCCCGGATGATCCTCATTGCTCCGGCGTGGGCTCGGAGGACGTGGTACCCGGACCTTCTCGACTTGTCCATCTGCCCTCCACGTCGTCTTCCCTACCGAGACGATCTGCTCTCACGGGAGGGGGGTCTGGTTCTCCATCCAGAGGTCGGATCCCTCAACCTTCACGCTTGGCTTCTGAAAGGTTGAGGTATAAGGATTGGGACCTCCCTGAAGACGTGATGGAGGTGTTGCTTTCGGCCCGAAGGCCCGCAACTAAGTCTCTGTACCGTTGCCGTTGGCGTAAGTTCTGCGACTGGTGCAGAGTTCAGTATGTGGATCCTTTTGCATGTGACATCCCCATGGTTCTGTCCTTTTTGCTTTCTTTGGCCCACAGGGGCCTGCAAGTGGGTACCGTTAAGGGTTACCTGGCGGCGCTGTCCATCTTTAAGCGCTCATCTGAAGAATGTTCTTACTTTAAAATCCCTTTAATTTCACAGTTTCTGAAAGGGCTCACTAATGTGTTCCCTCCGTCGCCTTTCCTGGTGCCCGGTTGGGATTTGAACCTTGTTCTTAGGTTTCTTATGGGTGCTCCGTTTGAGCCGTTACATTCTTGCCCTTTGAGGCTGTTGACTTTGAAAACTGTGTTTTTAGTTGCGGTTACTTCCGCTCGCAGAGTGAGTGAGTTACAGGCACTTTCTGTTAAGCCACCCTTCACTGTATTTCACAAGGACAGGGTTGTCCTTCGAGTTCGTCCTTCTTTTCTTCCGAAGGTAGTGACGGAATTTCATTTGGCCCAGAAGATTGTTCTTCCGGCATTCTATCCTCCTCCGCATCCTGGTAAGGAAGAGGAGAGGCTCCATAGGCTTGATCCTAGGAGAGCTTTGAGCTTTTATGTTTCTCGCATGTCCCGGGTCAGAGTGGACGATCAACTCTTTATTGGTTACGCTGGTAAGCGCTTGGGGCAAGCTGTGACGAAACAGACTTTGTCCCGCTGGATTATTTTGGCCATCTCGGAGTGTTACCGCTTGGCGGGCAAGGACCCTCCGGCTGGCTTGCGGGCCCATTCTACCAGGGGCTTGGCTGCATCTACTGCCCTGCAGAGGGGTGTTCCTATTCGCAACATCTGTGATGCTGCCACCTGGGCTTCAGTGCATACATTTGTGCGGCATTATTCCCTCGATTCCATCAGAGGGCAGGATCTGGCCTTTGGCAAGGCGGTCCTTTGCTCTGCTATTTGATTGGCTATTCTAAATTTTGTTTCTAAATTCTTTCCCTCCTCCTTGATTTGGTACTGCTTTGGGAGTCTGTCATAGATATGGAATACGTCGGAGGACCCAATCCCCTCGAAGAACAAGTTACTTTCTTACCTGGTAACGTTCTTTCGATGGGATGGTCCGACGACGTATTCCATATCGCTCCCGCCCTGCCTTCCCCGCTGCAGAATTTCTGTTGCGTTTGCAGCTTACGTTCCGCAAGGCTTTGTGTCGGACTGGCAGTTGACTATTGTCACACGTTCTGGGGGAAAAAACTACAACTGAGGCTACTGGCGTCGTGCGTCCTACTTATCACATCGGATGACGTCGGACGTCGGAGGAGGTCCTCGACGGCGGCGCATCGACGTCATCGACGCAGGACGCAGACGCCGAAAAAAGTTTCCGAAGCAGCACAGCTGTGGTGATTACTGTCATAGATATGGAATACGTCGTCGGACCATCCCATCGAAAGAACGTTACCAGGTAAGAAAGTAACTTGTTCTTCAATAGTAGTGGTGAGAACCCACCTGAAGGTGTCCATGACTGGATGATATTTCTCTCATCTTTAGGTGAGTTGTTGGCAATGGAAGCCATGCCCCATCTGGTAAGTTCCAAAGAACATCAATTTCATTCCTGCCACCTGCTAAATCAAACATTTGGCCCACATTATACATAAAACAGGAAGAAACATGCTCATCACATATCACAAATAATAAGAATATCTCACTAGTCCATAAGGCTCTTGAATACAATCATAATACCGTAAACTAATTGATCTAAAAATGTTATTCAAATAACCACTAGAGGAAGAAAGTGAAGGATCTAGCTTAATAGCATTTCAGGCCATCTTCTCGTTATTCAGAGTGATTGGGACTACAAAATGTTTAGAAGGCTGTCTCCAGCTTCTACCAGCAACCTGGAAACATAGTACAAAATATGTTGTTTGTTCCTCTAATAGCAAAGATTTGAATGTATTTTGCAGTAGTCAAGCTCTTTGTTCTAAATAATGAAAGAAGCAATTGTTCCCTCAAAACGGCAGAACAGCATAAAATGTGGATTATCCTCTTCGATATTTTCACACTGACGCCATATCTCTACCAGTTTATTTTTCCATCTAGATGTAAAGCTTGCGATCAGGCGGTTGCCTAATCTGAATTTGAGGAATAGGACGTTTGTGGGCAAGTTCCCTGTGGTGTTCATGTAGTGTACAAAATCCTAGCGTTAGCTTTCTTTCTGACTATGTATGTAAAAGGCTGCCTTTACGACATTTTAATATACTTGACAGCTACACTATTTTAAATGCAGGAACCAATCTCCTCCAATTACATCTACACATCATTTACTTTTCCAACCATAGCTCTTCTAGGTTCAAGTTCCTAAACGTTTGATGCAAATATCTGAACCAGGGTAGAGGTCTCACTCCTGGCTGAGATAGCATGTCAACCAATGCCTTACGATATACATAGAGATGAAGAATAGACCAAACAGGGATCCAGTACACAAGGGTTTAATTTTTACTTCATATGCTATACTATTAGGCCTAGGTCTAGATATAGAGGAATATTCTCCTCCTCTTCGATAGGCGATTCCCTCGCCTCATCAACTTCCTTTCATCTCCAGCTGTCCCCTCCTCTCATTCCTTGGCTACCTTGCCCACACTTCCCTCCTCCTCTGCATCTCTTCCGGCCACCTCCACAACTCCGCAAGGCGTACCTCTGATTTGTACCCCTCCCCAGAAGGTCTTTAAGGCTGGCAACCTTCTTCATCTTGCCACTCTCAACTCTCGCTCTGCTGTCAAACACTCCTCTGGCATCTGCTACCTCCTTGATGAACTTAACCTTGATGTCATTGGTCTTACAGAGACATGGTTCACGGCCAGCTCTGTCACAAGCTTTGACGCTCTCCTCCCTGATGGCTTCAAGATCCTCTCTGCACCCAGATCCACTCGGCCTGGAGGGGGCATAGCCCTGATCTTCCCTGAGTGGATTCCTGCCACTATCATTCCTACTCAGATTTACTCCTCTTTCGAATGCCTTGTCTGCAGGCTCTCTCTCTCTCCTAGCCACTCTCTTACTGTTGCTACTCTACCGGCCCCCTGGTCAAATCACCTCTTTTCTCCCTGAGTGAGCAGACCGCTCCTCCTCCCTCCTGACCTCAACCACTCAATTCCTCCTCCTTGGTGACCTCAACATCCACCTTGATTCTCCCTGTCCCTCATCTTTGCTCTTTCGCGACCTCTGCGATTCCCTCTCCCTCTTTATCCTCCCCTCTGGCTCGATGCACTCTACAGGACACACACTTTGGGGGTCATTACGAGTGCGGCGGTAAGGGGTTAATGGCACCGGTAAGGATGCTGGTGCCGTTAACCCTTTACCACCGCATTCTGAGGTCCCTTAGCAGCTCTCGCTAAGGCCGGCTGGTAACACCAGCCGTCCCTAGCGGGAGCCGCTAAGGGACCAGGGAGCTAATAACGGGCCTGTAATTAACAGGCCCGTTATTAGCTCCCTCCCCATTCCCATTGAGCCCTATGGGGGCTCGAATGGGGATGTGTTTTTTGAATGGGGATTTACCGGGTCCTCCAAGGTTGGAATGACCCGGTAAGTCCCCATTCAAGGAACCCGGACTCGACTTTGGAGGCAGCCATGGCGCTAATAGCACCATGGCTACCTCCAAACTCGTAAAGACCCCTTGTTGTCTTGATCTCCTCTGGCCTCCCCCTCTCTATCCCTCTGACCAATCCTCTCTCCTGGAGTGACCACTGCCTTCTCTCCTCTCATCTCTCACTCTCTTCCCCCCAAGCCAAGCCTACCCCAACACGGCCACCTACCTTCTTGGACATCTAGCCCATGAATCGTGTGTCAGTTGAGGCTTTCGCTGACACATTTCCCCCCCACCCTCTCCTCTGGCTGACTCACACCCGGACTCAGCCCGGTCCCTTCTCTACTCGTCTATTTCTGATACTCTTGATGCTCTTGACCCTGTCATGAGGATCCACTTAAAGCCCAAAGCGAAGTGCAATTCCTGGTATGACTCTGACCTAGCTACACTTAAACGTAAGTGCAGGGCGGCTGAGAGGAAATGGAGGGCATCTTGTTCACCCTTTGATAAACTGGCCTGTCGCCTGCTCCAAAGGCAATACCGACTCTCTGTCTGCACCAAGAAGAGAGCTCACATTCAAGCCTGTGTCTCTGCGGCATCTAACAAGTCGGCCGAACTCTTTAAAATCTGCAAGGAGCTTGCCAACCCTGCTGCAGTCTCTACCCCTCCTCTAGCCTCCCAGGCTCTGTGCAATGCCCTTGCCTCTCACCTTATCTCAAAAACCCAGGACATCATGTTTACCCTCTCCTTCCTTCCCCCTCCTATTCCCTCTCGGTCTGAGCCTGATGACCCTCCTTCAACCAGCCCCCCCACCCACCTTCTCGTCCTTTCCTCTTTTCTTCCCTGATGAGGTCGCTAGTCAAGTCTGATCTATGAAAGCCTCGTCAAAACAGGTTCATGCCTGTTCCTCTAAAACCATCATGGACCACATTGACACCCTTGCTCCGGCCCTTGCCGATTTTTGCAACCACTCCTTTGCCTCAGGATCCTTCCCCTCCCCTCTGAAGCACTCCCTTGTGCATCCTCTTCTCAAGAAACCTACAGATGATCCCTCTTGTCTGGCTAACTATCGCCCAATTTCCATTGCTCCCTTTCTGGGCAAACTCCTGGAAAAGCTGGCCATCTCTCAGCTTAACCTTTATTCCGATTCTGTTGGCTGTCTCCATGACCATCAATTTGGCTTCAGAGCTGCCAGAAGCATGGAAACTGCTCTCCTGAATATCCGTGAAGATCTGCTCTCCAACCTTGACTTTAACAATCCCTCTGTCCTCATCCTACCATACCATCTTGCTCAACTGTCTCTGTGATAATCTGGGTATCACTGGACACGCTCTGGCCTGGCTGACCTCTTTCCACTCTGATCTACCCTTCCAGGTCCAACTTGGGTCCTTCCTATCATCTATCTTCCTCTCTACCTGTAGTGTTCCCCAGAGGTCTAACCTCTCGCCATGGCTTTTCAACCAATACCTGGCAACTCTTGCCCACTGCATTGCCATTTTCTGCTCAACTTTCCACTGGTACGCTGACGACACTCAACTCATTTTCATGCTGCCCTCGGTCACCTCTCTCTCTCTCATCTCAGATTGCCTAACTGCCATTCAAGATTGGTGTGCTGATAATGATCTTTATCGGAATGCCAGCGAGACAGAGATCCTCCTCATCGGCACACCTTCACCATCCTTTCCCCTCACTCTCTGGCCGGCCTCCCTTGGCCCTCCTCCTATCACTACCTGCGAGGCTAAGAACCTCGGGGTCATCTTTGACTCCACACTTTCCTTCTCCGCCCACATCTCTGAGGTCTCTAAAAAGTAATTCTACTGCACCTCGTCTGCCTTTCCTCTCCTTCCCCCAGAAGCTCACTGTCTCCCAAGCTCTGGTTCTCTCTAGGCTGGACTACTGTAACAGCCTCTTTCTAAATCTACCTGCCTCTACTCTCTGCCCCCTCAACTAATCCAGAACAGGACTACAAGACTTGTCCTTGGCCTCAAGCCCTGGGATCATATCTCCAGCTCTGAAATCCCTCCACTGGCTCCCAGTAGACGCAGGGATTAAATTCAAAACCCTCTGCATTGTCCACAAGGCTTTCTGGGGCTTGGGTCCAAAATACCTTCAACCATCCTTCCGCAAATACCTCCCCTCTCGAGCTCTTTGCTCCTCTAGAAAGAAAGAAACACGCTGGGGGTAGATCTCCGTCTTCGGCTGGGGCCTCCCTCTGGAACAGCCTCCCTGCCACTCTAAAACTTGAGGAGAACCATCTCCGGTTCCGGAAGCACCTCAAGACCTTACTCTTTGATTCTGCCTTCGCTCCCCCTCTCCCCTGCTGATCTGCTCTCTTGGCACCGTGCTCCTGGCTACCCTCTGTCCCCTGGGCCCAGGTACCTGCTCACCCTGCCACCCACCTGGCCATCCCTTGCACTGGGGACTGTATCAGTACCCATACAGTCCTTCAAACCACCTTTTTTTCTTTTTTCACTTATTCAGACCTACCCAGTCTTCTGCCTTAAACACAGCACCTGCCACTTGCTGGCTGCACTACCACTGTTTATTGCCTCTATTATCTATTTATTTGTATTTATTATTATTTATATGTTTCTCCTCTGCTCCGCATTTTCCACTCTCCCCCTTCCATGCACTTTTTCCCCCTTTCCCTTTCCCATGCACTTGCACGTTCGCAATGTTACTGGCCTACTAAGATTGCTGTTTTTATTCACCCCTGTTCCCCTCCCTTGCCTTGTCGCACTCAAAAACACTTGTGTACAAGCGTGATATAAATAAATTATCATATATCATATCATATTTGGCATGCTGTAGTCGAGTGCTAGGTGTGATTGGAATGATGATTTTGATTTCATTCAAGAGCATCCATTTAGACTCGATCTCGCTAGTTCGGCTTCATAAGTAGCTACTGCCAGTGCGTGTGAATGATATACTTCCAGAATTGGACCTACAACCGTCGGTTGCCAGTCAAAGGATCGAATCTAAAGGGTCGACAGGTCAAAGGATCGACATCAAAGGGTCGACAGGTCAAAGGATCGATTTTAAAAAAAAAAATCACAATTTTTTTTTTTTGGGGGGGGTCCCCCCCTCCAACCTCCTTTTTTTTTTTTGCCAGAAACCACTTATTTTCTCTAAACGAAAACCAAAAAAAATATATATAATTACAAAAAAAAAATTCGATCCTTTGACCTGTCGACCCTTTGGTGTCGATCCTTTGACCTGTCGACCCTTTAGATTCGATCCTTTGACTAGACACCCAACCCGTCCTCCATACTGTGCACAAAATGTCCTTATTGCTCTGTCCTGTCTTGCCAAGGTCAGGGTACTTTTGTTCCTTTTGGGCTGTCCACCGTCCTGATGCACTGAAGCGTTTCTGAGGTAGGTAAGATGATCTACTCTTTCAATTTCCGTTCTATGCATTTTAATGCTTACTCTTGACTTTTTTTTCAGGATGCCACACTAAACATATTGTTTTTGTGAGATTTATATTCAGGCCCAGTTTTCAGCACAAATCATCAAAAAGTTGCTGACCAGCACTGCATTGTGTGTAAAGAGCACACAATTAATCGTCTCACGGCCGAGCCTCATAGAATCAATTGGAATCTTTCCTAAAGTTTCTGTGACCTCATTAAGATACAGAGAGAACAACAGTGGAGCAAGTTGTCTCACTCACTCCTCCCGTCACAGAGAAGGTTGCTGTTCTCTCCACCACAACTCCATAACGTACTGTCACAGATGGCCTAAAAGAAATACAAACTTCCAAATGTAGTTCCAGGGTTTTTATTTTTAAATCTGCAAAACGGCCTAATGGCAGTCTCTTCCTCTCTAACTTAGGGACGGGCAGTCCCACCCTTGCCTGGGTGCCCCTCAAACCCAGGCTGGTACTAGAGTTATGTAACCTTACTATCTGAAGGCTATCTGCCTTCTCATGATAGCCTAAGGGCAAATACCTTTTCTGTCTAGAAGTCCTCTGGGAACAATCTCGGTGATACCTATTAGAGACCCCGGTTGGATAGTGCCTAGCAATTGCTCCAGGTACTCGCTAGATCTTCCATGCCCTTCCGTTCCTTTACCTAATCTTGTGCTCTCTTTACTGTGCTACTCTCTTCCCTTCCTCCCGCTCGTTTCCCTCTCTCTCCATATCTCTCCTTCCAATGGTACCTCTCGCTAGTCTTCCTTCCTACCACTGACCCCTCCTACACCGCTACTACTCCATCTTCTCCACACGACCAGAATGTGCTCCTCAGCACTACTACTACTCCCTCCTTCACACTACACCTACTCCCTCCTCCATATAATGCCTACTCCCTCCTACACACCACTACTACTTCCTCCTCCACAACACACTACTACTCCCTCCTCCACACCACTACTATTCATCCCCACCTTGCAAAATATTCTCTGGTCATGAGCCGCCAGGATCACTTTGGTTCGAGCACTTTACAATTTAAAATATATGTTTAAAGAAAGGGAGATGAGTTTTAATATATAGTAAAACTGTGCTCATCATATACATATTACAAGGATTGGTGTGCACACATCTGATATTTTGTCTTTGTTGATGAAAAAGAAGTTATTTTTAGGAATCCTACACGTGTGGCAAGGCATATTCAGTACTTTGTTCATATGTTTAGTCAAGAAATGACAGAGAGAACATACTGCAGTCAATAACTGTTCCTTTTTACCTCTGCAGGTGTCCGGCGTGGTAGAGGACGTAGATGGCAAAGCTCATTTCGTCTTATCAGGATCCTGGGATGAGAAGATGGAATGTGCACGAATTGTGGACAGCAGCAATAGCATTGCAATCACAGATGAGAAAGAAAAACAAAAGACTGTTTACCAGACACTTCCCCCAACACTCTTGTGGCAAAAATACCCTCTCCCGTGAGTATTGTTCCCACATTACATTACTTGGTAGGAGCCATTTTAGAATTTTGTAAGGCTCAGTCAAGTGCCTATTTTAAAGATTTCATTCAGTTGTCTTAAAATATATAGTCCTATATTTGTTGGTTATTTGTAGTGTGCCACACTGCAGAATCAGAATACGACCAGCACAGGGGGAAATAGGGGTGAGCAATGAGAGGCAGACACAAAAACCTTTCTCAATATTAGTCATTTTATTAACAGAAAAAAGATGTGTGGGTGAAGACCTAACTTTCTCTATCCTAATTCAAATGTCCCTTCCTATGAAATTAAAACTAAAACAGGATGACCTTGTTTCCAAACTCTTGTCCGCACACTAACATGTACAAGCCAACAGTTTAAGGTAAATGTTTCATTGTTCAATTTAATATAAAAGTTCAACAACTTAAACATATAACTTCAACAAAAACATTTCTTGTATCCAGGGTTAACTCCCTTACCCTAGATCACTTCAGGTAAACTATTCACAATGTTCTTTTATCAAAACCAGTCTCTGAAAGGCATTAAAAAAACCTCTTTTTCACCTATACTTTCCTCAGGATCACCAAATAAATGTTCTTTTCATAACGCTGGTTCAAATAAAGCAATGAAAAGTCTTTACTACTTTTCAGATTGGTAAAGCAACTGTCTTGTTCAGAACAATGATTCAAGTATGGCAAAAAGTATGTATTTTCAAGGGTTCTGGTTGAAAAAACGTTAAATCAAAAGAGAAACGTATTTTGAGTCGGTGTTTTAACAAGAGAATTGGTCATATTAAGTTCTTCAGTACACTCTCCTCTCAGTGGTACAACACTTGTCATCTTGCACCAATGTCCTCACACTGGTATCCCTTATATGAGGGTTTGTGCAAGCTACCTCTGTCAACCTCTCTTGTCAAGTCTCTTGGCAATGCTTGTTCAGTTTTTTCCCAATTGACATCTCATGTCAGGACAATTGTACAAATCTTGCCTCTTTATTTCTCTTAGAATCTCTTTTGGCTCATGGCAGTGTTTGTTCCAGGTGTCTCCCAACGGACCTCTCAAGTCAGGAGTGTTAGACAGAAACCTGTGCAGTTCCCTCTGGGACAACTGCAAAAGATTTAAGACTGCAGGTGTTTGGCAGTAAACCCACTTGGTAGCAGTCTGTACCACCCAGATTTACCTGGTAGCTGTGGCTGAGCAGTCAGACTTCCCTCAAGAAGAGTTAGGCAGTATACAGAGCATACATAATAGGTACAGAGGCACAGTAGTACAAGCAAACACTGACCAGAGCTAGGTGTAAAAGTATATAATTATTTATTTAAAAGACACACTCATAAATTACACTAGCACAGAAAAGGTAAGTAAATCAAAACACAGTCACTATTACTTACATGTACATCCCTAGTTATTTGTTGGACAAGTCTAAGTTAACACCACTTATTTCCAAACAGAGGTGAGCGCTTAACGTTAGATGGCACTCCAACAAGTTAGTTAAAAAGGGAGGGAAAAGGCAGAAGTAATGAAAACAGCAAGGCAAAACACTTTTCAGAGATCCACAGTGAGTTTAGAAAGGCAGTCTATTGAGGAGCAAGGCAGTTCGGTTGCCAGGCCTACTCTAGGGAAAGCCAGGCGAAAAGATGCCCAAGATCACACAATGTCACAAGTCTTTACAGATGAGTAGAAAAGGTTTTACCAAGTTTAGAAAAGTTTAGTTAGGGTGTCCCAGGCTTACCGAGGGTCGAGAGCCGAGGGCTAAATCTACCCCGTACAATCGGTGGCAAGGGAAGCCGGGCGGAACACGGTACCTTTAAAATGGAAAGGATCCTCCAGCGGTGGCAGTTGTTCCTGGTAGTGGGTGCAAGTCGCGGCGTCGTCCAGAGGAGGAGAAGATCTCGTCTTGGAGGAAAGCTGAAGGTCGTTGCACTACCAGGGAAGAAACCAGCCGTGGAGTTTTTCCGGTTAAAAGGATGTTACCCCTCTTTCGCGGTTGAGGTAAAAAGTGGTATCCCAGTTGCCGGGGTGCTTGGCACAGGCAAGGCGGCCACGAGATGCTTCAGGGCGGCGAAAAGAAGGCAGAAACTGGTTGTCCCCACCAGTCAAGGGAAGAAGACTCTCCAGGCGGGAGATCTCCTCTGTCGTTGGGAAAAGTGGTGAGACGGTTCCGAAGGGCTCCACCGGTGGTGTCGTCTTGGCAGGTCGGCTCGGCTTCTCCCTCTTCGGCTTCTTAGGTCCTGTGGCGACTTCTGAAGAACCAGTCCCAAAAACCCTGCTTTTATGCAGCAAACCCCCATTCATACAGCCTAGCTGTCACTCAAACATACTAAGTGGTGAGCGGGGTGGCTCACCACTTGGGCCAATCACACCAGAGTGCGCCATGAGTTGGCAAGGCAACTCAGTCCAGGGTGCCTAATACCCCTCCCACACCCCCTGTGGTACCCAGACAGAATGTCACCACTTTGGAGGGCTTCTGTGCAGAAGCCCGCCAAAAGTGGAATAAAGGCTCGACTCGGGTTCAGAGTTACTGAAGTGAACCTAGACGCCATTTTGGCAGCGAGTTCTGGCAAAAAATCCCAACCAGTGAATTTATATTAAATAAATAAACCGGCGGTATCTTTAACATTGCACCAAAAAGTGGTGCATTAAAATCAATGGGAAATCCCATTGGGAAATATTCCGGTGGAATATTTCCGTGGTATCCACTGCCACCAGCCAGAAACTCGGCGATGGGGGACGGGACAGTACCCCCTCGACAACAGACCCAGGGGCAATCTAATTGCCCCTACCAGTACTTCCACAGTATGATGGTTTGTACTGGTTAAGTTCCTAAGTTAAGACTAGTAAAGTCAATGGTGACTTTACAGACCCAGGGAGACAGTAGTCAGTCCCAGGGTGTGGAGTCTATGTTTGGGGGTCTCTATGACACCCCTGTGTTACTGCACTGAGGGTGCTGTGTAACACACATTCAAAAACCAATGATAGCCTATGGGGAAAAATACCCCATAGCCCATAAGCACATAGCAAGTCACAGAAACACTCTCAAGTCATGCCCAAGAGTGAGGGTAAAAGAGTCTCACTCTTGGCAGGAGAAAATAATAAACCCAAAAAATCCAGCAAAGCTGCTGGGGGACTCACTAGGTTAGGAAATTCAGCCTAAACAGAGAATTCTCCCTAACAAGGAGACTGGCACCATATTTGCCCCTGTTGTTCTTCAGGCACTTTCTCTTGGCTTAGACAATGCTGTTCACAGGTTTCCCCCAACTGAAATGTCAGGAGAATTGCACCATATTCACCTTTTTTCTTTCAATTATATTTGATCAGCATTCAAAAGTACTTTCACAATGCTGTTCAGCAAGTTTGCACATCCCAGGCCCCCTTCGATACCAGGCTGACTCACCAGTTCACCATGCGGTAGCTGAGTGGTGCTCGCGAGGGACCAGCTTCCCAATCTGGACTGAGTTTCTCTGGGTCGTCCCTCCTAGCCTTTGCTTCCAAGACCTGCACAGCCTCGCAGGACCGCGTCTCTCACAGTCCCGCTGCTCGTCATCTGTTCTCTCTCTCCCCCGGAGTTCTCCTCTGGTCCTGAGCAACGATAAACTGCTTCAGACAGACATCTCTCTTTCTCTCCAAGGTCCTTTGTAGGTCCCCTGTAGGTCCTCTGTCGGTCTTCATCTGCCACCAATCGCGCTTTCCACTCTTCACACTCTGCAGCCTTCCTTCTCACTCGTCCTTCGTTCCCGTTGTTCTCCTTGCCATCTTTCTTTTCCCCAGCTTAAATGTCCCGTGTAATTGACTGGGCTGACAACAACTAGACAGCAAATTGTTTTTTAATTCTCATTTCTTCCGCATGCACTCCTTGTGCATCCTCCTTGTCCCAGTCCTTAGAGATTTTGAATCACATTGTTGAACAGTTGTGTTTGACATGCAATCATCACAAGTATCAGATGTTTTATATGCTCAATGTTCTTCATGCACATATGGAGATTGAATAGGATTCTGTTTAAAAGTCGTTTTCAGAGTTTTACAATCAGGTGGTTTTGAGTAATGGCATTAAGCCATCAAGAACTCTGGAGGAAGGGTTTTCTACACAACCAAGGGATTTATACTGCTTCTCTCCCTGTGCAATCACCACTCTCCCCAGACAGCCATCTCCTCCCATATGATCCACCTCCCCAAATACAACCCCCATGATCTAGATCGAGTAGCGGCTGCCTTCCCTTTTCCACATGGGAGACTTTAGGTTGGGGCTTAAGTGTCAGTGTCTTGGGATGATCATTTGCAACTGAGTCAACATTTCCATCAGTTCCTTTATCGTGGAGGAAGCAGAATCTGCTGAAGGAAGAAATGTCCTTCCAAATGCTTTCACTCTGTCAATGGATGCCCCCTGACTGAAGGAGAAGATCACAGGAATGATTTCACAGCAAGTGGGACATGGAAACCTGAATAATTACTAGTATACATTATCTTGGAACTGTGTACCCTGTGGTCGCTGAAATCTTTTCAGCAAACCATCAGGTTACAGTTGAAATGGACAATGCCAAATTGATGCACTGCACCAACAGATTTGCACCATGCCAGCCACTATATGCCAGGAGGATCAGCTATTGTGAAATTGGGAACGGAAAAAGTATTTGTCAAAGGAGAAAACCTCCCAGGGTCTTCAAGTTTCCAAGCGCACACTCTCCACAGAGAAATGTCAATTTTGCACGAGTGGCAACTGGAAACTGACTGCTTCAAAACATATTCAGGCTGTGGAGGACAACCACCACAGATCTCTTCAAAACCAAGGGCAACACCAGGTACTGCAAGTTAGCAAGCAGACGTTGGGAGCCTGCATATAAGAAACCAGTGCAAAGGGGTCTGTGACCCACATATAAGAAATCAGTGTGAAGGGGTTTGGGACCCGCATATAAGAAACCAGTGTGAAAGGGTCTGGGACCCGCATTTGAGAAAGGCAGTCACCGGCAGGAGAGTGCACCTGGGCTGTAAGTTGACCTGTCAACGTAAGCCTGAGGAAGGCCTGGGAAAGGAAGACATTCCCCCAATTACAATAGACTGTCCTGCAATGCCTGCGAAGGCCTGGGGAAGAGCGATATTCCCTCCAACCTCATTGAACTGTCAAGAGAAGCCTGAGAAAGGCCAGGGGAAGGGAGACATTCCCCAACCACAATTAACTGCCAAGAGAAGCCTGAGAAAAGCCAGGGGAAGGGAAACATTCCCAAAACACATTCAACTGCCAAGAGAAGCCTGAGAAAGGCCAGGGGAAGTAAGATATTCCCCCAACTTTGTGAACCATACCTGTCCAGAGCAGATGAATCCAGTTTAGTTTGGTTATGAGTGTAAGGGATAGAAGAACAAGCTACTTACCAACTGTAACGTTCTTTCGACTGGATGTTCCTCCCACGTATTCCTCATTTTATGATAATTCGTTATCGCCAGCTTTGCTGCATCGGAAAAAAAAATTTGCCAGAGGGCGCTGTGCTCGAGGTCGTGGCGTTGATTGTCCCTCGACGGTCTCCGTACCTTGTCAACGTCACTGGTGGTATAAATGGCTCGAGCCGCGCCCGTTGGCTTCAGTTGTGTTTTTTCGATGAAATATTGGAGGAACACCCAGGCGTGCCTCATGACTGATGCACTCTTCGTGAGAGGAAAGTGTAAGAAAACGCAAACTGTACTGGGGGTAGGTTGGGAGGGGCGATGAGGAATACGTGGGAGGAACATCCAGTCGAAAGAACGTTACAGTTGGTAAGTAACTTGTTCTTCGAATGGATTGTGTGCTCCCACGTATTCCTCATCTTATGATAGACTCCCATAGCAGTGACAATTTTGGAGGTGGGAGTACTAGATACTGTGTTCATGGATGGAATGAAGTACCGCCTTGGCAAATAACCCCTCATTGGAGGAGGAAGCATCTAAGCAATAATGCTTGTTGAAAGTATGCATCGACTTCCATGTTGCAGCTGAACAAATATCTGCTGCAGGGACTCCCCTCTTCAGAGCCGCAGAAATAGCCATCCCCCTAGTGAAATGGGCTCGAAGCCCATCTGAGGGGTCCTTTCCCGCCAATCTGTAGCATTCAATTATAGCCAGAATGATCCAGCGAGATATGATTTGTTTTTTAACCGATAATCCCAATTTATGACCTGTATAACCTACAAAGAGTTGGTTATATTGACGTAATTTTGACATCCTTGAAATGTAAAAACTGAGAGCCCTTTTGGGGTCCAGTCTATGCAGTCTCTCCTCTTCTTTGCCCAAATGAGGAGGAGGATTGAATGTTGGTAATACGATTTTTTGTGACAAATGGAGGTCAGAAACTACTTTAGGTAAAAAGGAAGGTTTAACTTTAAGAACTACCTTGTCCTTGTAAAAAATAGTATATGGCGGTTTACATGAGAGAGCCTGTAGTTCACTAACCCTGCAGGCTGATGTTAAGGCCACAAGAAGGACAGTTTCTAATGTTAGAAGCCTCAAGGGACAAGAGTGCAGTGGCTCAAAAGGTATGCAAGTTAGAAAATTAAGTACTAGATTTAAATCCCAAGTAAGGACATGAAAAGGTACTGGAGGGTATACGTTAGTAAGCCATTCAGGAATTGAATGATAAATGGAATTTTGAAGTAGGAAATCTCTTCCGAGGAGCTCTTGAAAATGGACAGCGCAGCAAGATATCCTTTAATTGTTCCAATTTGGAGCCCCATATTGGCTAGATGTAATAGGAAAGAAAGCACCATTGGGGTGCCACATTGAAAAGGGTCCACATCCTTATCTTTGCACCAGTTACTGAACTTGTTCCAACGACATCGGTACAAAGATTTCGTTGCTGGCCTTCTGGCCGAAAGCAAAATCTCCATAACGTCACCCGGAAGATCCAAATTCCTTGTATCTCAACCTCTCAGAAACCATGCGTGAAGGTTGAGTGTCTTGACCTCCGGATGGAGAACCCGACCTTCCTCTTGCGAGAGAAGATCTCTCTTTGTGGAAGACATATTGGAGGGCAGATGGACATGTCCAGAAGGTCCGGGTACCACGTCCTCCTGGCCCAATCCGGGGCAATTAGGATCATGGATTTCCTGAACTTTCTCAACCTCCTGATTACTTGAGGAATCACAGGGATTGGAGGAAACGCGTACAGAAGTGGGAACTTTCACTCCACTACAAACTTGTCTCCTAGAGGTCCTCTCGGAGGAAATTCCCTTGAGCAGTACTGTTCACACTTCCGGTTGATCGCGGTAGCGAACAGATCCACTTGAGGGGTTCCCCAAAGGGCAAAGATTTCCAGAAGGACTTCCTGAGCTAGTTCCCACTCGTGGGAGACTGTGCTCTGCCTGTTCAGAGAGTCTGCCGCTGTGTTATGCCCTCCGGCTAGGTGAATTGCCGATAGAGAGATTCCTTCTCGTATTGCCCAGAACCAGAGCTGCATTGCCTCTCTGCACAGTGGTAGTGACCCTACTCCTCCTCTCTTGTTGAGGTAGTACATGGCCACTGTGTTGTCCGTCATTATCAGGACATTCTTTCACTGTACAGAGGGCAGGAAGGCCTTCAGCGCTAGTCTGATTGCCCTCAGCTCCAATAGGCTGATGTGTAGTTTGGACTCTGATGGAGACCAACGACCGCTGATTGTCAGATTGTTGGTGTGTGCTCCCTACCCCGTGAGTGAGGCGTCCGTTACTACCGTTATCTCCGGTCATGGTTGCCAAAAAGATTCTCCTTTGAGGATGTTGTTGTTGCAAGCCCACCATAGTAGATCCTGAGCAACTGTGCTCGGGACTTGCAGAAGATCCGACATACTCCCTGAGAACTGGGACCACTGAGTTCTGGGTGCCCATTGAAGGGTTCTCATTCTCAATCTGGCCTCTGGTACTAGGAAAATGCAGGATGCCATGAGGCCGAGCAACCTCAGAAAATCGAAGGCTGGTAGATTCTGGGCATTCTGGAACTTTGTTACCATCTGCATAATATGGAGAGCTCGCACCTCGGGAGGCGAGCCTTTTCCCGAGGAAGTATCCAAGACTGCTCCCAAAAACTGGAGCTTTTGGGATGGTACCATGTGAGACTTCTTGAAATTGAAGGAGAAGCCCAATTTGTGAAGGAAGTGGCATGTGATTGAAAGATGTTCCTGAGCTTGTTCGGGAGAACGTGCTCTGATCAACCAATCGTCCAGGTAGGGGTAGATGTGAATCCCCCCTCTCCTGAGACTCGCTGCCACCACCGCCATTAATTCGGTGAAAACTCTCAGGGTGGAGGTCAACCTGAATGGCAGAACTCGAAACTGATAGTGAGAATTGCCAATCGCAAACCGCAGGTACTTTCTGTGCTTGAGATGGATTGGCACATGAAAGTAAGCATCCTGAAGATACCAACCAGTCTTGGAATTGGAGAGCCTGAAGGATCTGAGAAAGGGTCACCATCTTGAATTTGTCCTTGCTGAGGAACTTGTTCAAGTTTCTTAAGTCCAAGATGGGTCTCAATCCTCTGTCCTTTTTTGGGATGAGAAAGTATGGGGAGTACCAACCCTTGTTCCTCTACGCTACAGGTACTTGTTCTATAGCACCTTTCTCCAGCAGGGTTAAAATCTCCTGCAACAGGAGCGGATCTGGAATTTTGACGTACTTGGTTCCCGGTGGATGGTTCTCAGGCCTTTTTAGGAAAGTGAAACAGTAACCTTGAGCTATTGTTTCCAGTGCCCAAGTATCTGAGGTAATGCCCCGCCATTCCTTCACATGCTGAGAGATCCTGCCTCCCACTGGGGTTTTGTGTAACAAGGTCTCAGAGTGATTTGGAGGCGGCTGCAGGAGTGGCTGAGGGCAAAAATGCCGATCCTGAGGCTGTTTTCGCACCTCTTCCTCGTCCACCACGAGGGACATTTATTTTGCCTCTTTGAAAAGCCTGTCCTCTTCCTCTACCAAAAGAGGAGTAGTACCGAAAAGAATGACCCCTCCAGGAAGATGAGCCGGAATAGGGTTTCTGAGGCTGTCGCATGGAGGCGCTAAGAGATTTAGCTGCCGCTTTTGAGGTCTGAAGTTTTTCTAGGCTTTCATCAGCCTTACTACCAAACAGCCTCGAGCCATCAAAAGGCATGTTGAGAAGTCTGGCCTGCACATCTGGTGCAAACCCCGACTTCCTCAACCACGCAAATCTGCGTAGTACAGTGCTTGCAGCCATGGATCTGCTGATGCTATCGGCAGTATGCAGTCCAGACTGGAGGCATTCCCCCATTGCCTCCTTCCCGTCTTTGACAATATTCAGGAAGCCTTCCCTTTCCTCGCCTTCCGGAATATGATCAGTCACCACCGAAATGCAGTCCCACAGGGTATGGGTAAACCTGGCCAGGGTACAGGTGACATTGGATGACTTAAGAGCCATACTACCTGAAGTAGAAACTTTACGGGCCCAAGCATCAACTTTTTTATCCTCTCTATCCGGGGGGATAGTAGGATATGCTGTCTGTCTTGAAGTAGTTGCTGCTTGAATAACCATACTTTCTGGAGTGGGATGTCTGTTTAAATATTCAGGATCAGAACTAGCTGGTCTATATTTCTTTGGAAAATTACTGTTTACAGCAGCAATATTTTCAGGATTTTCCCAGTTCTTCTCCACTGTTCTCTGAAGTGACCTATGGAAGGGGAGAACTGGATCCTTCTGAGAACCCCGAACAATTATGTCCGTCATATCGTCCTGTTGAAAAGTGGGTGAGGTTCTACCCCAACCCATATATTCTATCACTCTATTCATCAGACTCCTGTACCCTGAATCTGCATGTTCTGCAGGGTCAGGTCTAGCAAACTCTAATTCCGGTGACGTGTCAATGCCACTAGCAGAATGCAGAGTCTCGCACAGGTCTCTCATCTTAGATTCTGGATCTATAAGTTCTTCTGGAACTTGTCTAGTGCCATATTGCACTCCAAATCCTCAGAGCCAGATTCTTCAAAAATCGAAGACATAGACTTAAAAAAGTCTGATTTTCGTAAAGGAGTGAATCTCCTCTCTTTCTCCTGAGTCTTTGTCGAAGGAATGGAAAGATTCTTCGAAGGTGTCGAAGGAATCTTCCATGACCCCGATGAAGGCTTCGGCACAGGTGTCGAAGACGCTTTTGGCTTCGATGTTGAAGCTGCCGGCGCTGATGGCATCGACGAAGTCATGGACATTTTCGACGACTTCTGTTTCTTATGTGGTATCGGAGAGGTACTCGACTCTCGATGAGTCTTTGACGACTTGGCGTCGACTCGAGTTTCCTCCATACTACCGGGTTTTACAACAGTAGTTCCCGACTTCCCTTTGTCGTCCAATGGAGTGACAGGGGTACGGCTCTTCTGAGGCTTCTTTGAGGGGGTCGAAGCGCATTCTCAAATACCTCCATCTTCTTTTGAAATTCCTCCCATTTTCTCTTTGTCGGGCATTGTACCACTTCGGTCGATTAATCGGAAGATGTCTCCTTTTCACTCTCTTAGAAGAGGAAGATGAAGAGCGCCTCGATCTACTACGAGATCGAGATCTCTTAGAGTGTCTGTTTTTTTTAATGTTTTTTAGCCGAAGCCTTCGAGGAGGCCTTGGACCTTCCCTCCCCACCACCAGTTTACCTTTCCTCTCACGAAGGGCCTTCTCCGTCATTGACTGACAGGAGCCACAGTCGCCGGTTCGATGACTAGAACCGAGGCACCAGAGACAAACGCGGTGAGGATTTGTGATCGACATCTTCGATCCGCAGTCGATACACTTGGTCTTGGGTGTTGAAGGTGTTGAAGAAGACGACATTTTCAGTAGAAAATTTCAAAGCGCGCTGCAATCGGAAAAACGGAACTGAAGCCAACGGGCACGGCTCGAGCCATTTATACCATCGGTGAGGTTGACAAGGTACGAAGACCGTCGAGGGACAATCAACGCCACGACCTCGAGCAAAGCGCCCTCCGCCGAAGAAAAAAATTCCGAAGCAGCAAGGCTGGCGATAACTAATTATCATAAGATAAGGAATACGTGGGAGGACACAATCCATTCGAAGTAGGATTTTGAAACGGAATGTGGAATTTTTTGTTACAGACATTCTGACACCGTCTTAGTTTTTGTTGAGGCAGGGAAACTCCTGCTAGAGTTAGGGATAGGTAGGTTTTCTCCTTCTTTTGTTGAAAATACAAGTCTTTACCTCCAAAAAATGTACCTTGTGTGTCAGTCTCCTCCCTCCACACCCTTACAGTTCCCATGGACAGGGATATTATTCTACTAATTTCTTCCAATACCCTTGATCCCAAGAGCACTCGGTAGACGAACACCTCCACAAAATGATCATGATTGCGTCAACGGGGCAAGGCAGATTTGGTACCCAACTTTGTTCAAGATGATAGCAACTGATCTGATCCTCCTGAATGCACATCTGCCATTCCTCATAAAGCAAAGCGTAAAGATACTGCATCACAACTCAAAATCACTTCCATTGAAGGATTGGCTCCTGAACATCACCAGACACATGAAGTTTTCAGTCAATTGTATGTCGATGTTGGCAGCAGCAAAAGCCTTGTCAACATGGAAATTGTATGAGGAAAATGTAAAAAGCTTGGTCCTGAACACTGCCATTGTACCACAATTTCTCCCTTATTTTGGAAACTGGCAGTGTCGGGCCTCTATCAAGGTTCACCCATCAAAGATTTCTTTCTCCACTAAGAGCCATGCTCACCATCGTGGTTCACTGACCCTAAGGTTATGACATTTATGAAAGGATTTGTACACTCCTTTCCACTGTCATGGCCCCCATGCTGACCCAAGGACCCTTTGCGCCTACCTACCGATTCAATATTAAGTTAATCTCTTGCATAGTCACCTTAATTCACAATTCCGCTAGAATGATAGGAAAACACCAAGCTCTCTCCACATCATCTCTCTTTCTATATTTTGTGGAGGGCACTACATGCCACCAGAACGAGCGCTGCACTCTCTGGACATCAAAAAAGTGCAAACATTCTGTCTGTATTGAACTTAGTTTTTCATGACTCCTGATTGCCTCCTAATAACTTTCAGTTGGATGAGCAAAGACAAACTATCTCTAAGCAGAGCCTAGCCTGTTAGATAGTGCCCTGCATGAAACATTGGACTCCCAAAGCAGGTCGCCCAGTGATGGGTTTCATCATAGCTCATTCCACCAGAGGCAGTGAGGAGACTACAGCATTCAATGCAGGGGTGTCCCTATATAACATGCAGAGAAGCAACTTGGAAGCCGCTTCTTACCTTTGCAAAGCACTACTGCCTGAATGAGGAGGTGAGAGCAAAAATGTAATCTAATGTAAAGTTGTTTTATATAGCACCTATCTGCAGTAATGTTGGCCTCACTGCACATGGCTCTGTAATAAAGGAGGGCAAAGTGTATTTGTCGAATAGAGGAAAGGCAGATGCAGAAACCTGTGATGTTGATGGATGAAGGTCAAAGGTACCTGTGTGCCAACAACAAAATCTCTGGTGTTTGCGGTTGGTATGGACCAGGCAGATTAGCCACATGGGCAATTGTGAAGTACAAACATTGACAGAATGGTGGTTGATAAAGATGGATAGGATATGAGCCTGTTAAGTTCACCAGACCTGGTCAGTTATCTGAAGGAGTGCGGGTAGTGTAAAGATGCAAGATTTTAGTATTTAGGTGTTAGTTAAGTTATGTGAGGGGATGTGGGGAGGGGAGTTGGGGAAATGGTGGTTGTCCAAGCGGTGCTAAGTTACCTTTAATATTAAGGTATGAGCAGCTTCTTCCTTATGCCCAGTTTATTGCATGCACAATTCTGGGTTCTTGTTCTGTCTGCCGTCATGCTACTTTGTACTATGTTAAGCATATGCCCTAATGCAACATGGGAGCCATATTATTAACATGTGGCTACTGCTTGGTATTATATTCAAACATGTACATATATGAAAGATATAATGCTGGAGAAGAATTAGTTACGTAGCTATACCTGTAGTTCTCTAGCGTTGGTATCTTTCATAGGTTCAAATGTAACCGACCTGCCTCTCCTACGATGGTATCACTAGACACACAACTGGGTTTGAATCTGGAAATGGCTGACCACGTTGGAGCCTAAGCCTAACTACCTCATTGGTTAATGGTGAAAAGGACCAACACAAGGTTGATAGGATGTAAGTTAAAAGCTCCAGGACCTCATTCTCAACTTGGGAACAGAGTGATGCCCGGATGATGCCATGCACCATAGGTTCAATCCCCAGTCGAGAGTTTAGGAGCTGGAGGAACACAGCATGAATCACATAAATCACCAACAATAAAAATAAACATTAATGTATACTGAGAATTCCCACCCTCCCGACTGGGAACTTTTCAAGTATGGGAATCTTTGCCAAGACGGTGTCTGTCCTTCCCAGACTCTTGCTTTATAGACTTAAACGTCTGTCTGCTCGGGAGCCACGAATTCCACCTGTAACTTTGTCTGAGAAATCCCTTCTTTCTGGATTGCAACTGGGCTTGCCTCTACTGATTGAGGACTCCTTGATCTTCCTCACCAGAACAAAAAGGTATTCGAGCCCTCCTTTCCCCAAACAGTTCCAAACAAAGTTTGCTTGTATTTATTCTGCACCATAACCTTAAATTGACATGCCAGGATTGGAAGAACCCCATCTTTCTAGTTTAGGTGCTAAAATGGTCACCAACATGTTTGAACTTGCCACAGGCTATTATTTATTAGTTTTTTTAAATTTCATTTTGTATAGCTCCCAAGCCCGGATGTATCACAGCGCTTGTACAGGTGTATGAAGCATGCAGTCAAACGTAATAGATAACAGTATACGTCATTAGGTAAGGGTCAGTTAGGCAATTTTGTTAAACATAATACAAAACTAAAGAGGAAACAAGAAAAGGTTGCACACAATTTGCAGGATCTTGCTTCCTGTGGCCCCTAAGGCATGTCCTGCATACGTCTTGGCATGCCCCCTTATTGTTCAAATCACTGTTGACACAACAGAGCCAGTACCACACCTAAATGTACTGAATACTGATTTTTGTATTGTATAGCCCTATTATATGGCCGAAACACCTTGGTGTAGACAAACTCTTTTCCATACCACTGTGTCACAAATGTTCTTTCACTGTATTGTACCGATATACATCCTGTGTACTTGTTTCATTTATGTATGTAATTTGACTCCTGTCGTTATACATCGACACTAGAAATCTGTATTTCGTTTACTGTATTTATGTGCAAGAAATTTTACTTGCTTTTTTTGTTTTGTGCACATTTATGTTGCTTCACCCTGTAACCCATGATGTTCAGCACTATAGCCAAATTTATAATCAAGCAGATGCTATAAAACACAAAACTCAGTATTCAATACATTTAGGTGTGGTACTTGATCTTTTGTGTCAACAGTGATTTGAACAGTAAGGGGGCATGCTTGTTACTTCGACCCGTTCACCTGTATTTTTGTTTACCATGGAGCCCTCATGAGCAGAATAGGGTTTTTCCAGAAGCCCTTGTTTATAATTCCGCATAAGTCTTGGCCATCTTGGAACATGGTAGAACTTCTTGGTCAATTGCTGCAGCCCTAATGGGGTGGGTACTGTAGCACTTCACTTATTTTCAAATGTAAGGCACTGCGGTGGTGGCAGCATGTTCCCCCAGGTTCACAATTCTGTTCATGGTATTTGTTGAGGACCAATATCCAATAACAACCCATTGTAAGGCACTCATATTGGCAACAGTAAATATAGACACAAGTGATGATCAAAGTTTAAGGGTGTTTATTAAACTATATGCAGGTTGGAAAAAAACATCTAATCTACACCTAAATCTAAGATGGGAACAAGCATCAACCATCAAATGAAAATAAGGCAGTACTAGTGGCGCTGTGTCAAATACAAAGGGCCTATACTAAGAAACCTATTGCCAAACCACACAACTAATACAAAAAGGGGTGTGGGATCGTTTTCAAGAAAAGAAAGAAGAGTTCACAAATAATATGCCAGGATGCGGCACCTTGGGTCTCCCTTCCCCATGTTTTGAGCACGGAGAAGGCAGAATCCTGGAGCACAGTACACTCTCAAACTTCCCCAGCACGAGACGACAGCTCCACTTGCAGTTATCAGGGCCGTCGATGGCCAAGTCTCGTTTCTCTTGAAAGTCTCTTCGAGGGGCATGACATATTCAAATATCAAAAACCAAGGTTTCTTCAACAAAATGAAAGTTTGTTTCCTGGTTTCACTTAGATGAGGATGCTTCACCCCTGGGTTCCCCTCTTCCGGGCGCTGACCCCTCTTTACTCTCAGCCTCTCTCCACCGGATTCACTATGGCGTTTTCTTCCTTCACAAATCTTAATGTCTTTTTAAAACAGTTATGGTGGACATCCCTCGGCCAGGTTCACTCTTGTCAACACACTGTTTCTTGGGACTTTATATTTTCCCCCTTCTCGTCAGCATCCCTCTTACAGGTTCACTCTTGCCAACCTCACATTCACATTTACTTTCAATGTTCACAGGATTCACTTCCCTGGCTTTCTTTTCAGTTCTTAGGTCAAAGGCTTTCGTCTGTACAGGGATTTTGCTTGACCTTCTGTATGACCACTTTGACCTATCTTGACGGCTCTCCTACGTCCTTGTGGTATCTGTAGTTTCACTCAGATAGGGATTGACCAGGGTTTCTCGGAGCAGCACCCATGTGCAACTGGTCCCCTTTTGCAGATGGCCTCCCCTTTACAATGTCACAGTTATTTGAACTTCTCTCACTTTGTGACTTTCATTCACCACAGCCCAGTTCTTATCGGTTCTCCCCTCGACCCACCTGCTGTGATGAACCGGTTGGCTTTGCTCTTTACTGGAGTCATGGCCATTACTGCAGAGGCAGGAGCCTCACTCGCTCCGGCTTATCAGCATCGATACGCTCCATGTGTCGTTGACATCTGCTGCAGCACACTTGGGCTATTGTCCTCGGTCTTGCAATTCTTTCAGCAGAGGGTTCGCAGGGTTTTGTCGAAAAGGGCAAGGTAGTCTCTCTCCTCGTTAGCCTCTCGATATTTGCCGCCTTTCTCCCCCTCTTGAACTGCCGGGTCTGGATAGCTGTCTCGTTGTGCAGTCTGCCTTGTTCGTACTGTGCTCTCTTGCTCCACCTTTTTATCCCTGTGGGGAAGGGAAAGGGCTGTCAGGTGTGTGTGATTCACATCAATTGCCTGACTTTGCCTGACCCTTGTATTGTGACATGTCAGGTAATCGGCTCTGGTGTTGTGAGAAAGTGTTTGTGTTAGCAAAGGGGAGGCAGTGTTCTCAAATGTCCTATGCACTAGGATGGGGAAGAGGTATTGAAGGAAGGGGGATACCTAGGCTCATCCGTCGGTCTCCCGCTCCCCAAGGACCCCCATCCAGGTTATCCAACGTCACTGGTTCACCCCCAGGAACTGGATCCAATAGCGATGGCCGTGTCCTGGCCACCTGGATGACAGATCCCTGGGGACTAGCTAGGGAGACACCTTCAGGTTTCTCACACCCTACGTTCATAATATCAGTCAATGGAAACTTTCCATTGACAATATCATCCTTATTTGCATTGGTGATCAGCAATCTTTGGTGGATTTCCATGTGTGGGTGAATGGGTTTAATCTACACATTAAGTTTATGATGCAATATGACGATTCAAGGATCAACTTTCAAGACTTGTGTATTATTTCACATGAAGGACATCGGACATGTCCTTCATTCAATACATTATTACACTACTCAAGCTGCCATACTAGTGCTCAAAGGGAGACATTTCTATGTGTGCGATATTTAAGGATTAAGAAGAACTGTAGCTCTATGGAGGATTATAACACTCATGCTAACATGCACTTTTACGGGACAGATGATGCCCCCCAAAAGTGATCAGTGCATCTTAAAAAATACTTAGATACACACAGTTGGAATCCTCGTTTGTAAGAAAAAAATTCATCCAGGAGAGAGTCATTTATGTTTCTATAATCCATCAAAATTTTCAACAAAATTAAATACTTGCCATTATTGGTCTTGTCATAATTTTAATTGTTCTTTTATAACACCCTTAATACCCGATATTGGTTTCTAAGCGCAGGATCGGGTTTCGGACCTGTGTTGCGCTGCGTTGTCTTGCTTCCAATACAAACACGTTGCCCCTGAATAGCCTTTCTTTGCACTGAAACAGAAGCAAAACTTGAATGAACATTTGGTATTTACGAGGCATCCTTCTACATTTAAATAATGTTTAAAAGTATTTGCTGCGATATTAGGAACCTCAACCATCTTGCCCTAATTGATTCTACCACTTCTCAGTTGTCCAATTTCACATACTCTCTTTCTCTTATTATTGATGACCCCTTTAACATCTTCCATTCTGTATGTCCATTTCGAATGGGTTGTGTCCTCCCACGTATTCCTCATCTTCGATTTATCCAAGTCGGCTTGTGGTTTGCTTTGAATTTGGAGTCATGGCCCTTGTTGGCCTCCGTAGCATCCTCGGCCGTGGCGTTGACGCTGGTATATAAAGCATGCACAAGGACCGCTGCCTCTGTTCTGTTTTTTCCGCATGCGATGGTGCTTCAGTGCTACATCGCCTCTGCAGAGTTTTGAAATACCTTTCATCTCAACTGTGGGTACTTCATCTATTCGACATTGACACCGAAGATCTGTTTTAAGTGGTGTGCTGATTGTGAGGCAAAGATCTTCATTATAGACCCCCCACCGAGTCTGCCTGTGGCGTCTGGGGGTAGGCCACAAGGTCGACGATTGTGGCTCTCGCCAGTCCATGACGGTCAAGGCCTTGCTGGAAAGAAATGGGAAACTTGAAGCGGTAAGCCCTCTCCCAAATCCCCCTCCATTACCCCTTCTAGATGTAAATCTTCCTCCGACTCTAGGAACGTGTCCCCTAAGAAGAAGCGCTCTAGACATCAGAAGCGCTCAAGATCAAGGTCAGGGCACTAGTCATCGTCCTCTCACAAAAAAGTAAGAAGCAATGTCATAGGTCTTCCTCAACTTCTTCTTCCTCTCCCGATAGTGTCTTTCCCGAAAAATTCATAGGCTCCTGTGGAATGGGACGATTTTCATCTAAAAATGCTCAACATATTTAAGAGTGAGGTTCCTCCAAGTGCCCCTCTCAAAGAGTCGAAGAAATCTGGATCAGCAGGGAGTCTGATGCTTCTCCTTCTGGGAAGAGCCCAGTAGGAGAGGTTCCTCAACACAAATTGAAGGAACCTCCCTCGCTGCACAATTTGAAATCACCATCTTCCTCCTCGAAGGCCAAAGGTTCAGGGTCTTCAACTAGGGTCTTGAGGCTTTCTCCTAAGCCGACGAAGCCATGGAGACATTCATCTGAACCGTCAAAGCATTTGATTAAATCAAAGTCGTCGAGGCCTTCACAGTCTGCTTCTTTGAAGTCGTCGAAACCCTCGACACCTTCAACGCCATCAGGGCATTCAGTGCCCTCGAAGCATTCTAAGACCTTGATTGACTATAGAAAGGCATATAAGCCTTTGCCTAGACCGGATTTCTGTAAATCTGGGGGTTCTACCCTTGAGGAGGAGGAGGACCAAGCTCCCTTTGGATATGAATTTGAGACTCCCAATGTACCAGAGGAGCTCATTTCACAATAGTCAAAGATGAGAAATCTGGTTGAGACCCTGAAGGAAGCTAGCAGTTGGGAGACTTCACCTGAGACCGATTTTGGAAATCCAGAGGTGGTTGGCTACTCAGACCCATCTTATAGGTCAGTGATCACTAAGTTTCAGAATATCTTGGTTGGTCTAAACCAGCTTCAATAATTGAAAAAGATGACCTTACGGATATATTAGACAGTGGACCGCTAAGCGAGGAGGTGTTACCTTTTCACACAGTGCTGAGAGTCAGGGTCATGGAGAATTGTCTGAAGCCGGAGTCTAGTCCATCAGTGAACAAGTTACTGACAAAAAATATAGGCCAGCTTCCATTGATCCCCCCTTTCTCAATAGACACCCAACACCAGAAAGTCTGGTGGTTCAGGCTGCAACATCATTGTCTAGAGTGTCAGCTTATCCTTCTACCCCAGCTGACAAGGACGATAAACAGATTGATGCCACAGAGAAGAGAATGTTCAGTGCAGGCAGTATGGCACTGAAATCTGCTAATGCCACCAGCGCTCTGGCAAAATATACACATACCCTTTGGAGTGTAGCTGCTCTGGCAGCAGATCATATACCGCAGGGTAACGATAGGGATGGATTCTTAAATTTAATTCAAGATGGTAAGGATGCTATGAGACAACTGTTACAGTCTAGCTTGGACATAGTGGATTTTGTAAGCAGGACAATGGCTGCCAGTATTGTACTAAGCTTTGATGGCACACAATGGTTCGGTGAAAAGGCTGACACCTTGCCAAAAGACACATCCTGAAATTCTGTAAAAGTGATACTGTCTCTTGTGTTGATGATTTGCTGCTGAATTTGTCGCTTCTCTCTAAAAGGGAGATAGTGACTTTTCATGGTAAAGATCAACATCATAAATATGAGAACATCTGGGGTGTTTAAAGACCTTTATGCTGAAATGTCTACAATTGTGCCTTAAGGTTTACTTGATTTGACCCCTCATTACCATCTGTGTGTTGTGGATGGTTTTAGTTTCCTCCCCTTTTTTTTATTGTTCTTCTCCCTCCCCCTTTTTTGTTTGTTTGTTTTATTTAGCCCTCTTTTACATTATGACTATGACGGCTGAGTTAAGTTTGTAACTGTTCTATACTGTGTGCAAAGAAACAACTATTCTATATTATTTGTTCATGAACCTGTAAAATAATAAAAAATAATTTGAGAAAAAAAAGAAAAAGCTGACAGCAGCTTAGAGAACTACAAGCTTCGAGAACGGCAGCTGAATTGCTGGGTACTTCAATACGACAACCTTCATAAACTTCGGCACAAGGGTTGAGAGGTCGACCTTTTCATTTTTATTCTTCCATTTCAACAAGGACAGGACAATACTTTCAAAGAGGACAGAGAACACTACGTGGATCCAGAGGTGGAGAGGGTAGAACTCCTTGCGCAGAAACCAACTGAATTGTCCTCAGCTGTGGCTGGGTCAGCAAAATTTCTGACTTCCTTACCCACAAGTCTGTGGTAGGAGGCCGACTGTCACAACATCTCCAGAGTTGGCATGGCATAACTTTGGGTGCATGGGTGCTGCAAATAGTAGCCTACAGTTAACTGTCTCCCATTCATATAGAAGCCCCTGGATTGTCCCCCAAGAGACTAATCTTTTTTGGATCCAGATCTGCTCCTTCAACAGGAAATTCACATCCTGTTGGAGAAAGGTGCAATAGAGCGGACAGAAACCAGGGTTGGTACTCTCCTTATAGGAGTGAGACCAATCTTGGATTTCAGACGCTTGAACACGTTCCACAGGAAGAACAAGTTCAAGATGGTAACTCTGTCGCAGATCCTTCAGGCCCTTCGACTCCAGGATTGGTTGGTGTCATTGGACCTTCAGGATGCTTACTTTCATGCGCCCATACAACAGAAATACAGACAGAAAGGTTGGCGGTTCTCACTATCAGTTCGGGTTCTTCCATTCGTTCTCACCTTTGCCCCAGGGGTCTTCACCAAACTTATGGCATTGGTGGCAGCAAGGAGGGAGGGGATTCACATCTACCCCCCCTGGACGACTGGTTTATCAGGGCATGTTCCCTGAACAGTCTTGGAGTCGTCTCAATTGCACTTATCGCTTCCTCCACGAGCTGTACTTCTCCCTGAACTTCAAGAAGTCCCACTTGACACCTTCACAGAAGCTTCAGTTTATTGGAGCAATCCTGGATTGAGCCTTGGGAAAAGCCTCACCACTCGAGTTGAGGGCACAACCAACATTTTGCACAGATGGTCCAAAAATGTCAAGAGTGCCCAACATCTCCCGGCCTTTGATTTCCTAAGGTTGCTCGGCATCATGGCATCCCGCATTTTTCTGGTGCAAGAAGATTGTCTCAAAATGAGATCCCTTCAGAGGGCTCTCAGATACCAATGGTCTCAATTCTCCAGCAGAAAGACGGACCTTCTCCAGGTTCCGACAAAGGTCATCCAGGATCTTCAGTAGTGGGCCTGCCAAGAGAATATAATGAGAGGAGAACCCTTTTGGCAACCATGGCCGGAGATGACAATTGTGACAGATGCCTTCCTCACAGCATGGGGAGTGCACATGAGTTTTCAGTCAGCGGACACTGGTCTCATTTTGAGTACAGACTGCATATGAACCTTTTGGAGCTGTGGGAAATCAGGGCTTATGGCCTACATGCCATCAATACAGTAGAAAAGTGTCCTGATAATGATGGACAACACAGTGGCCATGTACTACTGCAAAAAGAGAGGGGGTTTAGGGTCACTACCCCTGTACAGACAGGCAATGCAGCTCTAGATCTGGGCACTAAGAGAAGGAATCTCTGTTCTGGCACTTCATCTTGCCGGAGATGAAAACACAGTGGCGGACGCTCTGAGCAGGCAGAGCACGATCTGCCATGGGTTGAGTGGGAGTTAGATCAGGAAGTCCTTCTGGAGATCTTTGCCCTTTGGGGAACCCCTCAAGATGATCTGTTCGCAACCAGTTTGAATCAGAAGTGCAAACAGTTTTGCTACAGGTAATTTCCTCAAAGATGAGCTCTAGGGGACACGTTTGTGGTGGACTGGGAGTTTCCACTCCTGTACACGTTTCCACCAGTCCCTGTCATTTCTGATGTGATCAGGAGGTTGAGGAAGTTCAGGGGAACCATGATCTTCATTGCTCTGGATTGGGCAGGAGAACATGGTACTGGGACCTCCTGGAAATGGCCATCTGCCCTCCAATTTGTCTTCCCCAAAGAGAGAACCTACTCTTGCAAGAGCGAGGTTGCATTTGTCACCCAGAAATCGGGACTCTCACACTTCATGCCAGGTTTCTGAGACGGTGAGATACAATGAATGGGACCTACCGGAAGATGTGATGGAGGTGTTTCTTTTGGCTAGAAGACCAGCAACTAAATCCCTATACCACTGCCGTTGGATCATGTTTCACAGCTGCTTAAGGGGAAAAGAAAATTGGTCCTTTCACATGCATAGTTCCTACTGTTCTTTTTTTCTTACTTCATTTGACCCACTCATGGTTACAAGTGACTATGGTCAAAGGTTGCTTAGTGGCACTTTCAATCTTTAAGAAATCTCCTGATGAGGATCATACTTGAAAGTGCCGATCGTGCTACCATTTTTTGAAAAGCTTAGCAAATTTGTTTCCACCAATTCCTTTTATCGTACCAACATAGGACTTGAACTTATCTCATGGGGGCTCCTTTCGAGCCATTACACTAGTGTCCTTTAAAGATCCTATCATTTAAGACAGCCTTTTTGTTAGCTGTCACATCTTCCCTCAGGATAAGTGAACTGCAGGCCCTGTCTTCAAAACCACCTTTTAAATTCTTCTTTAAGGACAAGGTAGTGTTAAAAGTCTTTTCTTCTTTCCTTCCTAAAGTAGTGTCTAAATTTCAGCTAACATAATGAATAATCTTAACAACGTTTTACCCACTGGCTCACCCATCAAAAGAAGAAGAGAGGCTTCATCGGCTAGACCCTAGAACGGTGTTGAGTTATTACATTTCACAAACGGCAAACGTTCATCAGAATGAACACATTTTCATAGGATACTCAGGACAGAGATTAGGTTTGGCTGTAACAAAGCAAACCATTTCACAATTAATAGTTATGTGCATTACTGAATGCTACTCACTAGCAACACAAGACTTGCCTGAGGAGTTGAGGGCACATTCCACTAGGGTAGTTTGTACTTCTTCGGCTCTGGAAAAGAGGGGTTCCAGGGTTGGACATCTGCATATCGCCGACTTGTTTGTCCCTTCATATATTCAGCAGGTTTTACTGGCTAGACTCTGTCAGGAGAGGCGGCGAAATTCAGAATAATTGTAAAAAACTGGAACTGAGACAACGGCCATCACGTGTGTTTCATATACCAGCGTCAACGTCACTGCCGAGGGCGCAATGGAGGCTGTCAAGGGCCATGACTCGACGACGCTCCACAAGCAGAACTGGATATATCAAAGATGAGGAATGCGTGGGAGGAACATCCAGTCGAATGACCGTTACCACGGGTAAGTAACTTGTTCTTCTCTAGATTCTCTATGCCCCTGTTCAGGATTCACATCTAGGGGTAAACCACCTCTCCCGTGGCTCTCCGATGCCCTTAAACTCCTGCGCACTCAACTCTGACGTGCCGAAAGGAAATGGCATAAATTATGATCTACTTCAACATATCTCTACTTTTCTTCTCTTTTCCATTCCTTTTCTCTTCAGCTCAAACTAGCAGAAGCTAATTATTTCAGGAACTCATTCAATCGCAGAGCTCCTCTCCAAAACGACTTCCCTATACCTTGAACAAACGTTTAGCTCACCCCTTTCTGACCCTTCTGTCTGCTCACCTCTCTCGTATGATGACTTTGCTAACTTATTTTTCTTAAAAATGTGGGATATCAGACAGTTTTTACTCCTCTATTTCTCCTCCTGACTCTCGTGGTCCCTGTTCTGATCATCCTTTCTTCTCCTTTAGCCCCATTTCAAAGTAACATCTCTAAACGCTATGTCACGGGCCCCATCCTGCTCCTGCACCATCTTACCTGCCTCTCTTCTTAAACCTATTCTTCCTACCTTTGCTTTAACTCTGTCCACTCTTATGAATCTCCCTTTATCTTTAGGCTAATTCCCATCTACCTTTAAAGCTGTTACGGTTATTCCTCTTCTCAAAATGTCTTCTTTAAATCCCGATCAGCCCTCTAACTTTCATCCTATTTCATTTCTTCCGAATCTATCTAAAATACTTGAGCGTCATGTTCACTAGCAACTTAGTTCTTACTTAAATCTGTTTAATCTACTTCACTCCCCTCACTCCAGTTTCTGCCCTGGGTTCTCCACAGAAAGCCACCCATCTCTCTGTTTTTAACTCTATTCTTCATGACTTCCACTCTTAGTATTCATTTATTCTTGTCTTGTTCGATCTCAGTGCTGCCTTTGATACTGTCGACCGCCCTACTATTCTTTTCTACTCTCTCTGCTCTTGAACCTTCTGATTCTGCTATTCACTGGTTATTTATCTAATTACTCTTTTGTTGTCTCCTGGAAAGGGCTTTCCTCTCATTCCCACCCTTTACCTTTTGGTGTCCCCCATGGTTCTGTTCTCGGTCCCCTCTTATTTTCTCTCTATGCTTCTCCATTAGCCACCTTAATTCTTGATCATGGGTTCCAGGTACATGTATACACCGACATCACCCAATTCTTTATTTCTTGCTCCTCGGTTTCTGACTCTATTCACCAGCAACTATCTTCCTGCCTTTCTGCTCTCAAGTCTTCGATGGCCTCTCGTTTTCTAAATCCTAACAAGACTGAAATTCTGGCCTTTCCTGCGTCAGCCTCAATCTCTCCCCTTCCTTCTATTTTCTTCCCTCCTCTGCATCTTCAAGTAAGTCCCTAACCACGTAACCTTGGATTCATTTTTTATTCTTTTTTTTTCCAACAACAAATTGCTACCATTGTGTGTGCTTGTCAATTTAATCTTTTTAAAATCTGGAAAATTAATCATCTTCTGACTTTCTCTTCCACTATGACACTTCTACAACCCGTCTTAATTATTGTAGTTCCTTAAATGTCGGCTTCCCTAACTACTCTATTCTGCCACGTCACTCAATCCTTCACTCCAGAGTCTGGACCTATTTCTGTCTCACTTCTGCATCTCCTATTTCTGCTTATCTCTTACGTCTTCACTGGCTGCCTATGAAACCGAGGTATGATTTTCAGTTTCCAAGCCTTGTTTTTAAGAGCATTCTTCTGTCTGTTCCCTGACCTCCCTCTGCATCCTCACGATTCCGCTCTTTCCAACTCCTAGCTCCCAGCCTTTGGAACTCCCTCCCCTTGGATATTCGTTCCTGTACCTCACTTCACATCTTTTACATCTCAAATCCCATATTCTTTTGTTCAGCCCTTTGGATAAAACTTTATAAATAAAATAATACATAAATAAGCAAAATACATTATGGAATTTTCCACCTACGTCCGGTCGTCATTCTTAGGGTATGTGTTTGTTTTTCAAACTTGCAAAAAGAAACTATATCCAAATGGGCCTCATTCTGAGGTGGCCGCAAAGGGATACCTACCGGGCACCGGTAATGACACTGGTGCCGATAATCCCTTTGCCCCCTATTCCGATGTCCCTTAGGTTTTACCAGGCGTTATGGACGGGACCTGTTAAGGGATACCGGGGTCAATGACGGTACCTCAATTTGCTGTACCGTTATTGACGCCTTCCACCTTCCCATTGAGCCCTATGGGGGCTCAAATGAGAATGGGGAATGGCTTTTATAATGGGGATTTACCGGTCCCGCCAAGGTTGGACTGGACCGGTAAATCCCCATTGAACGAGGGCGGACACTGTCCCGTTATTGGTGCTAGTCATGGCGCTAATAGCGCCATGACTAGCACTAACCTCGTAATGAGGCCCACAGGGTTGTTGGCCGTTCAGAAATGTTTTGAAATTCCAGAAAAAAAATGCCAGGTACTTTTTTAATGCCCATGTGGCTTAAAATCTGATATTGATGGTCTCAATTTTCTGTGTATAGGGACTGTAATTATATATGTATTTATTTTCCTTGTGAATCTCTCTGGAATGGACTACACATATTAGTCCTTATTTATAATCTCTTACAGAACATTGCTTTCAGCCAAATAAACATGGTGTTTTGCATTTATTTTAATGGGATAACTCCCTAGTGTTTCATCTGATCTTTTAACTATCATCCACAATGGTGGACATGGAGAACCACACTCCATGAAGAGATGTGCATCTGTGGCTCTGTATCTAATGACATGGTGAGCACAAAGAATGCAAGATGCCATCTACAGTTTGCATGCAATGAATTGCTAACTAGAGGCAAGTGAGATGCCATACGCTCACACACAAGTGCCAAGTGCCAACAGAAACATTCAAACCCTAGTCTTAAGAAGTCTGTAGCGCCTATTGGCTAACCCTAAGCTGAATCACAAAATGTTACAAGGCGTGGCCAACAAAGCAGTTCACAAATCCTAGCCTTAAATGACCAGCACAAGACCAAATACAACATAGAGAACTGGTGATTCTTAGGACAGGTGTCTATGATGCCTCTTGTCCTCACCATCCATCGTATTCAGGTCTCTCCTAGACCATTTGAGGGTTCTCAGCATTCAGTTTCAGATCTCTTGTAGATCTCTGCTTTCTCAGCAGTCACTTGTTTCAGGCCATTCAGAGACCTCTTGCTTATTAGTGTTCAGTTTAAGCTCTCTTGTAGATTTCTGGTTTCTCAGCATTCAGTTTCACATCCTTTATAAACCTCTGGTTTCTCATCATTTCATTTGAGATCCCTCCTAGCCTCTGGTGTCTCAGCGTTCACTTGATCAGGTCTCATAGACCTCTGGGTTCTCATTGTTCAGTTTCAGGTCTCCCATAGACCACTGTTTTGTCAGCATTCACTTGTTCAGGTCTCTCGTAGAACTACTTTTCTCAGCAATCATGTTCAGCTCCTTCATGAATCAGAATTGGGATTTTCCTTTTGTCCCCCTTAATTGTCCCTGCTGCTGAAATGTTCTGTTTCTTGTTTATCTTTTTCTTTAGTTTGTGAAAAGTTGTTTTATTTCTTCAAACTATATCACACTATATCACACAATAAATAAATAAATTGTCCCTTAATGCAAAACAATCAACTTCACTGCATTGGTGAACTGCCCGATAACACTTGCCTGGTGGTTCTGTGGCTTTATAGCTGCAGGGAGACGTCAGCGCAATCTGGGATTCCTTCAAGTAGCAGTTCTTCTACCAGGCTCTGGGAGTGTACTGATGGGCTTCCTGGCTCGACCGTACGGTTTGCGGTCACTCAGGACTCACCAGTTTCGTGAGCCGATGGGGTAAACCTCATTGTAGTATTCCGTTTTAAACCATGAACTGTGTATGCACAGTATGAAGAGATATTAAAGCCTTGTTTGTATTTGAAACCATAGACATTCAGGGTGGGATAATACTTGGTCTTAGAGGGGTTGCCGATTCTGCAGGATCCCCCTTCATCCACGCTCTGGGAGGCACATCGGGTAACAACTGGACAACCCAGTCTCTAGTAACTTGCCCCTCTCCCATAAAAGGATGGGGAGTTCTGCAATCTCACCACAGCATCTCACATATTTTAGAACTGGTGCTCCCTAAACCAGGCTTTGCCCTTCTCGCCCTGACTCTGCAGAGGAATATTCTTAATCAGCTGAATGTACAAGGATTCGTTTTTTTCTCAAAGGAGTCAGTATCATGAATAGAGTACCAGGGCTCAGAGTACAGGCCTTAGGGAGAAGTCAGAAACATTCAGGCCTAACAACACCAGGGCATGTTGGTGTTCAGGACCCAGTAGAACTTAGTGACCCTTATACCCGTGTTCAAAGGTGTGATGTGCAGGTGGTGTTATGACTGCATAGCTGCCCAGTAGTATCCTGGCCTGTATCCTTTCTCAGCACTTTCTCCTGTGCCTTTGTCAAATTATCCCCAGAGCTAAATTGATCTTACCCCCTTGCCTAGGGAGACTTTCAGGTTAGAACTTGGTGCATTAGGATGAAAACTGCCAGAACCACTACTAGAGACCATTCATAGTTCTTCTCACTAATTTGGAAAATCAAACGATTGGTCGGCTACATGGATGTCGGTGTGAGTGACATACACTGAGCCCCGGGCCGGAACAAGTGTAAACCTCTTGTATTCTCATACACTGTATTGTGTTGTTTTGTTCCCGGGTGTTCTTAGATCCCACTAAATGACACCATTTGTCACAGGTTGAGGCAACCATAGAATGTTCTAGGCATAGTCAGCATGTGCAGGACCTTCCTTGCTCATGCTCCCTGCCCCAATGTGGCAGTAAACGTGTCAGTAATGCCATTGCCACACATTTGTACTGCATCGCTAAACTCTTATTGAGGCCAAAGTTGGAAAAAGGACATCCTGGGTCCAGAGGCCTCTTCAGAGTCTTTCCTCTCAGGTCTACCCAATTTGATCCAATTAGACTAATTGTAATCTCAGGTGTCTCTGAACATAAGCATGGCAAATAATCTTTCTAGCGGCCATACACCCTCCAACGACCATGACACATTTTCCTCCAGCAAGGATGGTGCTTTGCATTCTTTGCCTGAAGTTGCTTCACGCCACGCCACCACAAGATGGCAAAAGCCTCAAAGAACAGTGATTCCTCTACTCAAAAGGATTAAGCCTTCTGTGGTGCTAGGTAGAGCACCAAGCCCCATTCTTTGCAAGATTCAGTGGTCTACATTGCGGATTTGGAGTCTGAAGAAAGTGTGATAGACTCTTCACTTCAGCGAGGTTCAGAGGGACCTTAATTGCTTTCCAGTTACTGTCAGATAACAAGTGCGGAATTAGTATTCACCATACAAGACAGAATCTCCTCTAATCATAGGGTGGATTGGAGTTCTCCCCTGATAAAGGATCTGTATCACCCATCTTTCCCCAATGTTTCCTTATTTCAATGCCTGAACCTATGGGGTCCAGCTGTCGCATGCCCAGCCTCCCTCAGATTTCAATTTCAGCAATGAAGGCTTGTCCTCCTTAGAAGGAATAGGCACTGCTAGCCAGATTTTTCACCTTTATGATCACCCCTCAGATGAGGGACTTCTTTCGTTGTATATTTAAGGAGGCCACGCTTCAGCCTCCTGTACACATCTTCTTCCACCACCTCCACCTTCTAAATGGACCAGACCTCTCCTCCACCAATATCCAGTACGCCAGTGCCATTCTCACAAGGATCTATGGTATCTTCATAGGGTTCTACAATCAGAGATATAGACGTAAGTGCAGAGCATAAGTATGGAGAGGAGTTTGAGGAAGAGCTTAATAACTCAATGAGATTTTTACAAGAGAGAATCTGCTCAGTGACGGAATTCCTTAGTGTTAGAGGTACATTTCAACTCTCCTATTGAGTCGGGTTTTCTAACTTCGGTTCTTCCTGCCAGGCAAGAAAGAATAGGGATTCCCCTACAGCCGGTTGCATTGAAAGAGGCACATACGATTTAAGAGACTCCTCATCAGGTAACTACAACAAGAAGCTTAATGACAAGTTTAGGATGATTTCAGAGGAAAACACGTGTCTGGCCTTGCTCAGCTGTAGTGTCGCCAGCCCTGGCACAGGGTAGATTGCCCTAATTTTCTTTGTTGAGTTCAGCTTTCCAATGCCCTAAACCATTGAGGAAGGAAGAAACAACGTGGGATAATTGGTGCAAGAAGGTAGATTAAGAGTGCTTTGCACTTCAGTGTGGCAAAGCCAGATATCATTTTAGCAGCTTACAACATGCATCTGTGGAAAGAACTGTCCGACTTTACAGAAGACGTAGGTGAAAAAAGAAAGTTTAACGGCAGCGCTTGAAGACTTAATAATCTTAGCCCATGACACGTGAGAGGTGGACATGTCAATACTGCCATAAGTGGATTTGATATGAGTTGTCCATCCTTCTTGAAAAGCACAAATCTTATTTGTGAGGCACAGTAAAAAGTCAGCTGCCCGCCTTTCAACAGTCTCCATCTATTTCACCCAATGACTGATTAGGAACTAACAAAAGAAAACCTTATAATATGACAGCTAAATACCTCTTGGCAATCAGAAAGCCTTTGGGTAGGTCCTTCCTCCTCCTCTCAAAAGGGTGACATGATCATAAAGGCTCAAGCCTTTAGGGATTTCTGGTGAGACCCCGATCTCGGGACAGGAGGAGAGATTAAGGAGCTGTCCCTCAAGGAAATTGCAGAAAATGGCAGGGTTTTTTCAACAGCCTTACCTCAGCATCTGACAAATGTACATTTTTGACAATCTCACAACTCAGTGTTTCAGTACTCCTGTAGGAAGTAGAATATCCCTCAGGCAGCTATCACAATATAATGCTGGAAGCTTTCAGTGGTCCGTTCAGGTTTCGGGCTCCCACTCCGCTGCTCCCCTATTTCCACCCCCTCCTCCCACTTTCCTATACAACTTTCATCAAATCTGCACAAACACATCCACAATATTCTATCAGATTCATAAAGCGTGTTCTCATGGGAGAGATCCAAGAGGACTATTTTGGATCCTTTCTTTTCAACAATTTTCTTTGAGTGGAGAGATTCAAAATGTGAACTCCATCTCAGGTTTTATCAGCACTTCAAGAAATTGTGTATCTGTGCCTTTGATGGTAAAATGCACATTAATGTGGCTAACCTATCACCAATTCCTTCATTTTTCAGTGGACAACCAGTTCTATCACTTCGGGCTCAATCCGTCCCCTGGGCTGCTTACGAAAGAGATCTCTGTTATCATGGCAGCACTCGGCTTGAAAAAAGTCCACAATTACGCATATTTGGATGATTGGTTAATCCATGCCTCTTCATTGAAGTCAGTTCTGCTCTGTCTTCAGGTTACAATACAGCTATCCTATCTATGAATGTCAAAAATTCTCAGCTTGGGGGGCGTGGCCAGTGGCACCGTCGATGCGGACGCTCTGCTGATGGGCTCCGCACCTTGCCCTTAAGATTAGAGATCCTGTGGCGCTTCTCTCCCCCGATTTCATCTCTCTTCTTGGAATCATGCGGGGAGAACCTGAGGGATGCCTGCACCGTGGCTGATGCCGCGGTCACAGGGGATGCATGTGGAGCTTCAGAGTGGCACAGGGACCTGTGCCACGGTGAAGAGAGCTGCAATATGGCTCTGATGCACTCCGTCTAGGTGCGGCGTCCCACGGCTGCCAGAGGCCGCACAAGACAACACTGGGGGCCCCACTCCACAGGTCTGGGAGCACAGAACTCCATGAGTGGTGTGCCCACTCCTTTCTTCTCTGCCTCAGGCTTCTTTCTCCTTCTCCCTCCATACGGGCCTCCCCCACATTGGTGGCATTATCGGGCCTGTGTGGTTCGTTGAAGAGGACAGACGGATGCCGCCGACCTCTAGCTCATCCTCGGCTCAACTGCCCAGCTGAATCAACAGGGCTCATTTAATACTTTGGGCCAGAGAAGGGGGACATCCAAGTGCCACGAGGTTTGCAGCAGCTGAGAGTGCTCCTTGGGCTACAGCTGGGGAGTTGAAGTAAGGACCTCTCCGTTTTTCCCTCCATCCACTCATCCCACCCTGCCATCAGTGGACTCTGTTACCTTTATGCTGAGGGAGGCCGGAGGGGACCTGTTGTTAAACGTAAATCCCCCAGCTGTGGGCATTTTTCCTGGGGAGCTGCACTCCACTCGGCTTCCGTCATTATAGCGCTGGACTCGACAGCCCAAGGGACATGAGGGACCGCCTGGAGGATACCGGACTGGTGATAATCGTTTGTGGCCTGCATAAGCTCATGCGCACTTGATATCGGTCAGGTGGGGGATTCACCCCTAACCCTCCGCCCCCCACGGTTAGTGGGAGCGACAATGTCCAAGCACTCAAAAACTCAATAGAACACAAACATCTCCACGATGCGGGCACCATAAGATACAGAAAATAAATCAGACACAGGAAATCTCCATCTCAGCCCCACAAGCGTCTTGCTGAGCAGCTGACCATCAAAGAAGACATACAAGCCTTCATGCTGGATATTGAAACTGAATCCCAGAATTGTATGTCCAAGATATCCGCCAAACTGGAGAGGTTAGGTCATAGTTACAGGATGCTTAGAAATCTCCCATATCTATGGAAGAAAGAAGACAGGATATAGAATGAGTTAAGGTTAGTCACTGTAGTGACAAGTGTACCATTAGTCCATTGTCTGCTTTCCACCATACTCGCATCCTACCGTCCCCACTAAAACATTTGGGGGTCATGCTCTTATAAAGGACTGGTAGTGGGGGCACTAGCATGTGCAAAGATGGTCCTTTAATGCACATGCATCCCACTTTATTTTGGTGATTTCTTGCTACTCTGCATCAGACTCTGGTCCTAACTCTGTTCTGTAGAAAAACCCATGACTGTAGAAAAGGGGACGGAGTACTGTACTCGTTACAGTGTATAATTTTACCTATTTCGTTCAAAGCATAGAAAGAGCTAAATTAACATCTCCAAATGACATGATCATTTAAGTACACAGAATGTCCTGGTTAGGCCCCCTGAATCCCAATAGACCACTATTGTGTCACAGTTCTGGGTAAGTGTGTGATATTCAGACCGATGCTTTCTTGGAAAGAGAAACACAAAAAAAGAGTGTAGTTACTTGGCCTGGCCAATTTCAGAATGTCCTCATGGTGGTCTCTTAGCATTAGCAAATGTTGATTTCATGAGCCTGCCACAGGCTTGCTTCTGAAACCTCTTTGCTTGGGTTCTTAATGAGCTCTCTGATAATGGAGGATTTATTGTGATGCAGAGATCTCTGGATCTAGGTCTATTGCTTGCCAAACAATGTTTGTTGATTAAATGGAAATATTCTGTACCACCATCGGTTGACATGTGGCTGTCTGATGTCACTTGGGCCAATGATATGGAGGAGTTGTATGCCAGCTTGTTGCCTGCAAGATGTCAGCCAAAAGGAATTTGGGTTTCCTTCCATGTGTACCTGAGTGATCAAGCATGTGGGGTAGTGAACTTGAGCACAGAACATGAATAGGATGGTGCACAGTAGAATGTTTTATGAGGTGTGCCTTGTGATGCTATTGTATGCCCTCCCTAACTGTATACTTGAATGGCATATTGATTTCTATGTATGTTGTATCACCAGTTTGAAAAAGGAGCTCTGATGACGCAAGACTTCAGTAGCACGTGTTTTTGTAGCTTTCTGGGATTAGAATTCCCCCGGATGTCAGGTTACTGTTCTTGGTTAGCTTCCCTCTCTGTAGGCAACAAAATGATTGAAGTGGTAAACTCCTTGGTTAGCAGGCCCATTTCCTCTCTCAAAATGTATAAAGGGTACCTGGTAATAATATATGGTCCTCCAGGTGTATATACAATGAACAAAGAGAAATTAACCAAGTGATCGAGGATGACAAAGTATTCTTCAAACTAATTTTTGATCAAATATAAACAATACGTTCTCACAAAATTAAAAAACATCAATTTACATGTGTATATTAACACTCTCACAGTCAATTTCCCTGCCCCTCGTACGCATTCATACATTCAACCATAGCGCTCTCTCTCTCTCTCTCTCTCTCTCTCTCTCTCTCTCTCTCTCTCTCTCTCTCTCTCTCTCTCTCTCTCTCTCTCTCTCTCTCTCTCTCTCTCTCTGTCTCTCTCTCTAAGTCAAAACCTGGTAGCCCCTCTCCCCCCAGCTCACCAGTCGTGCATCCAGGGGAATAGTCCCACCTGCGCCGATGAGAAGCGTCGTTTGGAACCTACCAGCCCCTAACCTCATTATATTGCTGAAATCACAGCCGCAGTGCATCTGGCTATTTGCAGCATGCCTTGCTGTATGTAATCCGACGTCCTACTCCCTTCCGACATCCAACTGCAGAAAATCGCCATTACCAGCAACGTGGTCAATGGCTGCCATGCTATTTACAAGCCTCTGGCACTGCTGAGGCCATCCATCCAGCCGACGCACTGATTGGCTGCTCAACTCCTTTTTCAGCCCCCACCTCCACCGTCAGGCGGAAGTTCGCCGCAGAAGGGCCCAGCAAAAGGGCCTGTCTGCGCCTGCCCGCAGCCGTACATGCCATCGGCCCAAATTTCTGCCTCTGCCTCCTCCGACCCAGGATCCATGTGAGTACTTTGACCCCCTCCCTCCACTTAATCACTAGATTTAGGTAACAACCTAACCTCCCTACCATTCCTTGCCCTCAATCTTTTGTACTTTCTCCTTGCTCCTTCTCTTATCGCACTTAATTAACACTGATAAGGCATACCTTTACCTGATTGAGCAGCCGCATCGAAATTGCCTAGCCTACTGTTACCAGTTATCCAGAACGCCTACCTTGACTTGCTCAACGATATGCTCTAACGACAGCTATGGTGATTAACCACTTGACTTAGACACAGCTGGTACGGCATACCACCAAGTGTAAATGAACACGACTGCAACACTCTTATCAAACTAGGCATATACTGTTATCCAGACACAATAAACTGTATGCCTCTGTGTCGTGCACCAATGGATTACTGAGCTGCACCAATCAATCTAACATGATACTCCAGACGCCTACTTACACCATAAACGTACCTTCTTGCCTATATAGGCACATACCCTGCTGCAAGGTGTTATATTATGCACTTTTAGTCATTGCTGTGATAGTTGCATTTAGGTGCCGCCTTTGCTCATTGCATTTTTAGTCATTGCTGTGATAGTTGCATTTAGGTGCCGCCTTTGTTCATTGCATATTTAGTCATTGCTGTGATAGTTGCATTTAGGTGCAGCCTTTGTTCATTGCATTTTTAGTAATTGCTGTGATAGTTGCATTTAGGTGCCGCCTTTGCTCATTTCATTCTTAGTCATTGCTGGGATTATTGTACCTAGGTGCCGCAGTTGTTCATTGCATTCTTAATCATTGCTGGGATAGTTGCCTTTAGGTGCCGCCTCTGTTCTTTGCATTCTTAGTCATTGACGGGATTGCAGCACTTAGGTGCCAATGCTACCCACCTCCCAACATGTGCATTACTAAGTTTTGCCTTATATACATACTCTGTTCCCTACTCTGGACCACTCTCATTAGTATCATAACAATGGCCCACACCAACGCCACACCCTGCAACCTTCAAGAGAGAAATATGCGACTTAGAGCGAGACTACCACGTCTGTTTGACCTCAAAAACAAAAGAGCTAGACCCTTTGGTTCGTCACTAACTCCAACTGCCTTTGACTCCAACCCTTCTGCCCTAGCTGCAGAAAGACGCCTTAAAATACACGCTGACCTCATTCACAACCAGAAGAGACCTAATCTTCCTAATCTCAGACCTACCCAAAAAATAATCGCTACTCCCACCTTATCAGGAGCCCTCATCAATGCGAGGTCCCTCATAGCACACAATGCGGAATTTGCCGACATACTGTTCATGGACAATTTAGATATCCTAGCTATCACTGAGACCTGGCTCCATGATGCTGCTGGCCCCGCACTCATGATTGCCATACCAGACCACTACAACATACTAAGAGTCGATCGGCCTAACTCAAGGGGAGGTGGCCTAGCCATCATTGCCAAAACGAAATTAGCTGCAAGGCTCACCCCACACCCAGCTATCACATCCTGTGAACTTCTTTCTGCTAAAATACCTACCTCTAACAATAGTACACTAACTGTCCTTCTGGTGTATAGGCCACCAGGCCCATTAGGTAACTTTGAGGAAGACCTATCTAGCCTCCTCACGAATTTCATCAAAGACACCACGCAGCTCCTGCTACTAGGTGACTTTAACCTGGGATTCAATGACGATACGGACAAATAGGCCCTTTCCAGCCAATCAATCCTAGTAGATCACGGCCTCACCCAAAAAGTCTTAGCCCCTACACATATAAAAGGATGGACATTAGATTGGATAGCTAACCGAAATTGCAACACTACCATCTCTAACATCTTACCACAAACATGGTCTGACCACCACCTCATCTGCTTCTCATCCACCATAGAGCCACCTAAACTAGATAAGCTTGAAACAGCTCCACCGATGCCTACTAGAAGCAAAAATGAAATCACAGCTGAAAAACTACTCCCACTCCTCCTACCAGCCCTCACTGCTAGCGCTATTAATTCTGACCCTAATACGCTAGTTGAGACATTCAACAACACCATGTCCAAAGCATTGGATACTATTGCCCCGATCAAACTGCGCAAAAGTAAACGAGAATCTCATCTCAACTCATGATTCACCCCCCACCTCAAAGAATTACGGATCCAAAAACGTAAACTCCAAGCTATTTGGAGACATACACCTTCAGTTGAGAATAAAACTTTACTCGACAACCTTGCCAAAAAATATAAGAAGGAAATAATCCAAACCAAAAAGAATACATTTAATGAGAGAATTAGCAAAGCCAACTCCAACTCCAAAGAACACTTCTCCATCCTCCGGGAAATGGAAAACCCAAACATACCTAAAGATAATGTCCCCAAGGACAAACAATGGTGCACTAGCATCCAAAATGCTTTAGCTAATAAAATTACAACCCGCAAAGAAGAAAGCTTCTGTACCCATACCTCCCACATAACAGATACACCTAGAACAGTCACTCAAAGTAACTGCAAACCATTCAGATTTTCCAACATATCCATACTGGAAACTGAAAAGGTGATATTATCCCTGAAACCATCTAACTGCCAAGGTGACAGTTGCCCAGCACAAGTTATTAAGGATGCAGCTAGAGACCTAGCGCCCTTCATCTCCAAATTAATAAACTCATCCTTCAGATCCAGTACTGTACCCACCAACCTCAAAGAATCCTGGGTTCTGCCTCTCCTTAAAAAACAGACCCTCGACCCAGCCATCCCGACCAACTATATGCCCATTACCACAGTCCCATTTCTCCTTAAAATCATGACAGAGCAGCCTACCTCCAGATCCAAAGTTATCTGGAGTCAAACCAACTACTAGGATCACGCCAATCTGGCTTCAGACCATTACATGGCACTGAAACGACCCTAATCGACCTCAAGACACAAATCGACGGGTTGTAGGATAAAGGTAAAGCAGCCATGCTCCTCCTTGACTTATCGGCAGCCTTCGACCTAGTGGACCACGCAGTGTTATGCAACCATCTAGCGTCTGCCGCCCATTTCTCAAGTGAAGCTATAGTTTGGGTACAATCCTTCCTAGCCAGCCGTACGATGAGAGTGTTCTCCCCATTAGCCTCAGCGGACCCAATACATATCACCTGTGGCGTCCCACAAGGTTCATGTGTCTCCCCCACTATGTGCAATATCTTCACTAAGCCACTCTTCGACAAACTTGACAGATTGGGGTAACTTACACCAATTATGCGGACGATACGCAGATCCTCTTACCACTATCTGGCAACTTTGTTGAAGACACGGCTCTAGTAAACAAGATTTACCTCATCATTCAGGCATGGATGGCCTCTCACAGCCTCTGCCTGAACGACGATAAAACAGAGATACTGATCCTGGGTTCCGACTCCAACCTCAAAAAACTTAGCCCCAACTATCGCGCCTTCACTATAGACTGCAATATAATTAAAGTGGCAACGGAGGTAAAAACACTAGGTTTCTACCTCAACTCCACTTTATCTCTCAAAAAACAAGTCAATTCCCTGGCTTCCTCCACAGCCTATACCTGCAAACTAATCAGGGCCTGCAGACCCTACTTGTCTGAAACCAATTGTATCACTCTAGCCAATGCCCTAGTAATGTCCAAATTGGATTACTGTAATGCCCTATATGCGGGTGCTAATAAAACTGTCACAAACAAATTGCAAATACTGCAGAATAATGCTCTCTGAGCAGCCTTGGACATACCCCGCAGAGCACACATATCAAACATTAGGAAAGATAACCATTGGTTAAATATCAAGGACAGAGTTCTCCTTAAAACGCTATCGCTTGCACATAAAGAATTGAACAACACTGCGCCCCCATACATTTCGGCTAAACTGACCAGAAAATCCTCTACTCACCACACCAGAGCCTCTAACCACTCCCTACTTGAAATCCCCAGATTTAGACCAACTAAAGCAGGTGGAGCAAGCTTCCCTGTCAGAGCTGCCTATGCCTGGAATGCACTCCCTACGGCACTGAGAGCTAACCTACCCTACTCCAGATTCAGATGTAAGGTGAAAAGTTGTCTCTGGACCAACAACAATTAACTTACTGAACCCAGTCCTATCATTGCGCAGAACCACCTTGATTCTTCTGACACCAGACCAATGAGAGTGATGTACTTTTTTGCTTCTCATGTATATTTGTATATCTGTATTGTATATATGTTAATAACTTACATAATGCTTCCTCTGTATGTATCTATCCTCTGTATGTACGTAACCTAAGCCTAAGTATTCTTGTAACTGCTGCGCCCGGCTACCCCTGGGTTTGGAGCGCATTATCAAATAATAAACTAAACTAAACTAAACTAATACATATATACCTCTCAAAAGAAACATCTAACACAAAGTTTAACACCTTTTCTTTAGTACAAGTGTGACTAATCTCCACTCCGCCAGGAGAGGCCCTGAGCCTGTGTCTCCATCTTCTTGCTGTGTGTATTCATGGGAGTGAAGTTTTCTGCAGGTGATGGTTGTTTTCCAACCATTTTAAGATCAGGTAAAAGTGTCATAGCTGAGTCCTGGCTTGCTTGTTTATGCGTCTCTGAGCTGCCTTCTCTGCAGTTCAGAGTATTTAACCAGGGGGTAGGTTTGACATTGGGGAAAGTTGTTTGGGTTCCCATTTCAGACATCCCCAGTGATGAAATGAGCTTCTCGTTGTGTTTTTCGCTACACCAGTGCCTTTTCCCGTGTTTTGCCTCCCTCAATCTCAGTAATTTATATTATTTTGCACTTCTGGGGTTCCTCAATGCCCTTAATAAGACAGAGAGGCAAGGTGCTTTCCATTATCTCTTATAAATGTTACAAAAGCAAAATACAGATAGAAATAAAGCAGAAATGCTTCACAGTTAGTGTTCTTCTAAAACACCTCATCTCTGCCAAGCGCTTCACTGGAAACCCCAGGTTGGAAGAGAGCCACTTCGCCAACGGGAACAGGCTGAAGGAGCACGTCTGCTTCGGTCAGCCCAGCCAAAGTGCAAAAGAAAGACAGATTGACTTGATATTACTGTCTGACTGATGCCTTTCACTATAGTCAACCTAGTATTTTTCCAGAGAGTGTCACTATCAGTTGAATTCCACAGCTGCCCAGCCAGTGCAGCCATCGAACCTCACTGCTTTGTAAACAACTCCTGGTTTCTCATGAGAGCCGACAAGCCTTGCCTTCGACTTCTTGTAATAAACTTGGTTGGAACACAAAAACAAGCTGTCTTTCCGCGGCTTCAGTAAATGCACATTGTGTTCAGAAATGGGCTTTTATTTCAGCTTGGAGTCAAGTGTTCACTTGTATTATCAGTATGCATTTCACCTAGACTCCACATAGGAATCAAAGAAGTTCATTTTTTTAATGCATTTCACACTGTGAGTCTGGTTTGGAAAAATTCAGATCTGCTCTGGGTTTTTCTCTCGTCGAACCGGGAATTTTGAGAAATGTAGTCCAGTCCAGTCACCATTTTGGGTGTTGATTACCCGGGGTTCATTTTTGGGAAGGTTTGGATCCCTGACCTCCTGCTGTGGTGTCACCCCCCCCCCCATTTATTCTGAAACCTCAAATAGGATTTTCTTTGCATGCTATGAGGAAGATTTTAACTGGGTCTTGGATAAGCTAGGGAATTACTTTTCTGCCATCCTCCTGGACCATGCAAACTGCATGAGTACTTCTGGCAGTCTAAAGTGGATACAGTTTGTTAATCCTGTCTCTTACCCAAGTGTATCACTGCAGTCAGACTTCACTGCAGCCACGAGGGGAGACGGGTTGGTTGTGAAGTACAGTTTGTCCTCAGAGTATATCACTATGAATATATGGTTTACTAGAAGTAAAGCATTACAAAATATACATAGTTACAGGTAACTACTTAAAATAGGCACAAGTATTTTAAAAACAGTAACGGTTCTGTGAAATTTCCAAAGTACCTTTTGAAACCATTTTGCACAGACTTACACATCAGAGTATCAGTTTAAACTTTACGAGGGCTTGACAAATGTTAAACGTTTGTTTAAATGCATATAACAGAAATACATATAAAATGGCACGTAAGTACAAATGAACCACAATATGAATAAGTATTGATCACATATTTACAGGACAATACATTTCTCAAATACTTATAAGGAGTTTAAGATGTTTGGAAAGTTGGTCTATAGAAATGAATGGGACAAAGTAAATAGCACCCGGTTATAGGGAAAATATAGTTAGGTGTTACTAGAGTTCCGGGGCAGCTACACAAAAGGCATGTCAAGCTAGCGTGGATGGTGAATCGCGCCAAATGATTTCCAGACTGCTGAGATGACGCATTTAATCAAACGCAGACAAAGTTGCAATGATAGTACCCGGGGAAGAGGGTCTACATATGGAACCCCCAAAATTTGAAGATTACCAGCAGCATTGGATGTGCAGCCCAAATACTCCAAAGGTGTGGAAAAGGCTTCTTAGTAATGAAGACATGCCCCATGGTTATAGGGTTCAGTGATACGTTCAGATGCCAGGTCTTTACAGTTGTGGTTCTAATTCCTGATCCAAAGACCATACACAAAGCCCTTGGGAACAGAGAGATGTTTCAAGTAACCCAGTCAAAGTCAGCAGACTCACAGGAGATGACCCTCAAGATGGTAATGACCCCAGCAACAAGATACAATAGCTGCAGGGCGAACCAGTGACATTCTTGTGAGGTAAAAAGGATACTAGGTAAGGATACATGGAGGGGGTCCTCATGGAAGGACAGTCTAGTCGAAGCAGACGCTGCCATGTCACTCAGTTTCCAGCAAGGCAGCAGAGGCACCCACTTCAGCTCCACTCCAAGGCAAAGGAAGAAGAGGCCCAACGCGGTGCCCACAGGAGTGAATTAAAAAGAGGACCCAGCTACTCCCACTGGGTTAAAAGGCAGAAAGACCCTGAAAAAGGAATCCATATGACAGGAAGGAGCAGAGCTTTCCCTTAAGGAAGATTAGGAAGTAGCAGCACAGACTCAGAGCAACAGTCCAGCACATCATCTTTATCTTCGGCACCTCAGATGTGATTCCAGGTAGACTCTGAATGGGGATATACACATGCGCGCACACACACATGCGCACACACACACACATGGATTGAGGCACCTGGGCGACCCTTATCCAGTAGGCACTGTATCCAAAATACACAGTGGAACTTTTGAAAGTTTACAAATGCAAGAACCACCAAAAAAAAGACTGTTCCTCATGAGTAAAAGGCACAACAAATAGCCAGAACCAGAATGGCTACATCATAGGACTTAATTTCTCCTTAGTGGTCAGTTAGTTCCTGTTCAGGGAGCAAGGGGCTAGTAGCATGGTATAAAAGCCACACTGTTTTGCAGCCAAATAAAAACTAAATATATAAAGCCGCGCCAGCCTGTGACACTAACACACTATCAGGGTGAGGTGACAAAATATAGGACAAAATTGAGCAATTTTGTAACCCCTCTGCCCTGTTAACCATATGGGCTACTTATGGCAGCACACCAATATATAATTGCACCTTTCATGGAGAATAATAGAGGTTTTAATGTCATCAAAAATTTGCCAGTATTGCAAAAAGTCTGAAAAATGTAACGAGAGATAAGAGTAAATAAAAAGTAGAGTAGAAAATGGCCTCATTGGTTCTTGAGGTTGAAAACGTCTGTTCAGCTCAGGTGGCTTTGCAAATGCATAAAGGATCTGGCCTGGAGCCCCCATCGGGCTATTATTTACCTACTTAATTTCAGTGTTGTCTGGTTCTTCCCAGCTTTTGAGTCAAGACCCCCTCCAGTAGGCGCTTTACTCCATTCTCTTCTGCAAGTCTCAACTCTCACATTATCGCTATTTGGCCTGGTCAGCTGCTGCTCTCGGCCAGCTGCTGCTCTCGGCCAGCTGCTGGTCTCGCCCACTGCTACTCTCACTGCTACAGCACTAACTAACTGTGACTGGACACACAAACCGGGAAACTCAGGAAAGGCCAAAAAAGCAGACCTTACTGTGAGTACCGACTGAGAGACTTTTGCAAGGAACTCTTTTTGTTTGGTTGCGTTCGGTTCAGGGTGGACCTTTAAGAGTAGGTTTTGCACTATTGTTTGGCCCAGTTATTGGGCATTGTTGTTAGACTAGGATCCAAGAGGCTAAGGACTTGTCAATACTAGGGATTTATATTTATTTTGGTCACGTTTGGACCCATTTGATTTCTAGAATAGTGCATCTCTGACAAGCACTTACAAGGTATGGGATATTTATCTGAAGGGTGGGGTGGGAAGATACTGGTCCATATCACTTAATTTTTAATGTATCCTGACCCTCACCTTCGTTTTGATTGGAGAAGTTGAGTTGATAGTTATACCTCTAGGATCAGTAGTCGTTAATCCAACCTTATCTCATTTAGGGCCTCATTACAGGTTTGGTGGTGCAATAATTCCGTTACCACCACTGTTTTGGGCAGAAACAGAATTACCCCTGTTTTTTCAGTTCTGTCATATTCCAGGTTTGACCTTGAAGTGGAGGATTTACCTCCAGCGTCATGTTAGAGGTAAATCCTCCACTTTAAAGTAAAGAATCTGTGAAATTACTGTGGCAGAAATCCTGATCATGGTAATTCTACCCAAAAACCCACGGAGTGCTATGGACTACAACAGTGGAGATTAACACCACACTCCCACCACTTGTAATCCCTTGGAAAACCCACAGGACCAAGTAGTAATGACAGTGTTGAATTTACTACCAAGCCTATAGTGTATTAAGATAATAAAAATAATTGAACAATTTCCCAAGTCTCATGTCTCACAACTTGGCCTGCCATAAGCGGTGTTAGAAGTCGGATGGCATGGCTTGACACCATTACATCGATCCCACAACTTGGTAAAGACCCCATGTTAAAAGTTGTACTGATTTCTCCATAGACCAGAATTGCAAACCGGGCTACTCCAGGTTCGGCCGGCCTCAAACTTTTTAACACTGAGGAAATTACCATCTCAGCAGGTGGAAGCATGTCCTTTAGGATTGGGCTGGATCCAGCTTCCTCCCAACACATAAGTGCCTACTGCCCCATAATCCAGCTTAGTATGCATCCACTCTGATGACATTAAAGCATGTGAAGTTGACAGTGATTTTAGGGGGGAGTTTAAGGTAATCCTCTAATGATTGTACCAATGATTATAACATCTATGTTGTGGATATCGCCCACCAGACATGCAAGGTAATTATCTTAGCTGAGCAAGACGAAGGACATTCCTTAGGCCCTTCCCTACAATGTCAGCATGCTTCAACCAGGATCCCTGGTACTCTTGATGGAGATCACAACACACCCCTTTTCAATGAAAACACCCAAGTCAATGAGACGCTCTCAGCGCAATCATTTTAATTTATGGGACACATTTATGCAAGCTATCCAATAGGCAGTCCGGAAAGACCTCCATGGCCCCTATTTCATCAAAGAACATGGACTATTCTATTGGTTGTGGTTAGTCCCCACAAGGAACGGCGGGACATGTCACCAACTCCTGGTGTTCACTCCTTGTCAATAAGAAGTGATGCAAATCGCACAGATACATCTTACGGCTGACCACTGAGCAGTTTCTATGACACAGGATCATCTCTTGTCTAGATTGTAATGTCCTGGGGTTTACAATCACATAAGAAATTCATTTAGCAATGTGAAAGCTGCCAAAATAAACTACTACCACCCAATTCCTAAAGCCCCATTGCAACCATTGCTTAACATTGGGCACTCTTTCTTGTATATAGTAATAGACATTGTGGGGCCTTGTGCGCCTTCCAAACAATGTAAGAAACATTTTCTTTATTCTTGATTATGCTACCAGTTCTCCAGAGACATTTCCTCTGAGGGCCATCACCTCGCAACAAATCCCGAAATATCTGTTGGCATGTTTGAGGGTTGGCTTCCCCAGAGAGATTCTTACAGACAAGGAGAGCACTTTTATATCAAAGGCAATGGGAAACATTAAGGAGTGATTAGGCATGAAGACTCTACAGACCTACGTAAATTATCCACAGATAGATGGCCTAGTGGAACCATTTATTGAAACCTTTAAAACATCTTGAGGAAGTTAGTCCGAGTAGATCGAAATACTTGGGACATTCTAATACTGTGGGTCCTCTTTGCAGTGAGGAAAAAGCCCTCCAAGTTCCACGTTGTTTTCCCATCCGAGCTCGTACATATTCTACAACCCTCTTATGTATGGGACATGTTGCTAGAGACTGCAAGACGTAGGAAGACCAAGAGCATAACCTAGCATACTTCCTTCAAGCTACCTGAGCCTGACTGGCTGAAATCCGGGACCCAGTTTGCTCTTTTTATCCCAGGCCCAACAAAAATGGGCCACATATATAGCCAAAAGGCACGCCTTTTATGACTTGTACTCCTGCCCAACTCGTTAAATAAAATTATTGCTTATTGGCATGGGTTCTACAACATCATAGAGGTGGTCAGTGTCTCATATTGTACTTGTCATTGCATAAATCCTGTATTGTACCTGGCATCCTATATGGCCTTCACATTTTTACAGTCAAGGAAGTCAAATGGCTAAGCATATTGGAGGGAAATCTTTGGCGAAAGGCATTGGGTCTCTCTAGATCCATACCAATAGAGGCTATTTGTAATGAATTAGGGCTTACTACGCTAGTCACACGGAAAAAGATTGTCATGGGCATATTTTATTTAAACGTTTAAGAGAACTGTAGTAATTGCAATCCTATGTATTCTTTTTTCACAAATCAAATTGGTTTTAATACTGCTAATATGGATTGAGGATGTACAGACATTTCGTACTGAAATAGGCTGTTCTTTATTTGCTGATGATAACTTTGCTATCAAATGTAAGGAGATAAAGAAAAAAGCTGCGGTCTGGGATAGTAAACTTAGAAGTACAAAATTATCAAACCGCCATCCTATTCAAGTTATATTTTACAAGGCTTCCTTTTGGACTCACCCTGTACTTATATAAAAAAAACATACACAATAAGAAGGTGAGACGCTTTATAATGTGCCTTTAACTTGGAAAACTCCATATATTATCTCGAATAGGGGCCTGGCTATTCCGGTGTCGGAACGCCTATGTAGACTCTGTAAAACAGACATTAAGACTTCCCGACACTTAGTAACTGGCTTCAACTCTCTGACCGATATTTATGAAAAAGGTTATGCAACGCTATTATATGATTTGTGAAATGTGCACAGTGATCAATTTTGGACTTCATTGTATGAGGGGAAAATGTAGTCATGAATTTTACTTTTTATTACATTTGACAAGAAATTCTTAGAAAATTGATAAAAGATTGTTTTTAACTTTGAATATATTATATGCTGGATTTTATTATGTTATGCATATGTGTATTGTATATTGATGTATTATTGTTGATTGATTTTGTGTTATATGGTTATATTTAACCAATAAAACACTGGAAAAAAGTACTACAACAGGACTAAAGAATCAAAGTGCAGGTGTATCAAATCAACCTTCTCAAAGAGTAGAACTTCTTGAATGTCCCAGGCCCATCGATGCCCACCTCGCGACGGAAATATATCTGTGTTCATTCCAGATGATGTCGAGACCCCCAAACAAAAAAACACATCTGCATGATCTGTTGGATCAATTCCCTGATGCTCTTTTGGAGAAACGAGTAGAGAGATTTTCCAAATGTATCCGCACCCCACCGGGACAACTTGTCCACTTGAAACTGCATTGTCTACCTGAAGCTTGTTGAAAACCCTCATCAGTGAGCAGGTGAGAAAGATGGTGAAGTTACAAGTAATATAACCACCAAACAGTCATTAGTCATCCCCAGCGGTCCTTGTAAAGAAAACAGACAAAACTTGGCATTTTTGCATTATTGATTTATTTATTTATTTGTATTTGTATAGCACACTAGCAGCTCAGAGGCATCGAGGCGCTGTTACAGGAAGAAGTACGTAAGCTTGATTAAATGGTTACATATGACACAAATGGTCTCTTGGTTGCAGATACATTGGTAACAAACAGTAGTGAAAAGAAGGCTTTCATGGTTAGCAAACATTACAAAATGTGTGAGATCATTCTCAGAAGGTGCTAGCATCTGGCCACAATACGGCGAGATGTACAGAGTAATCAGCCATACAAAAAGCTTTGTTTTGATAGCTTTGCGAAAGGCTAAGTGAGAGTCAATCATCCAAAAGGTGAGTGGGAAGAGCGTTCCAGTGTTCGGCGGCCATAGTGGGGAAGCTAGTGCCACCAGCACAGACTCTTTGTGTCTACAGAGTGGTGATCATGTTAGTGTAGTCCTTTCTCACAGGCCTAGAAGAGGTATGCTTGACTTCAGGTGGGTTAATGAGCTACTGTTGTTTGCCTACCCCATTCACTGGATTAATGAGCTGTTGTAGAGACTAGGGAAAGCCAAATATATCTTAACATTAGATCTGACCAAGGGAGATTGGGAGGTCCCCTTGGCTCTGGGTGATCGAAAAAAGATAACATTCACGACACCCAACGGCCTCTACCAGTTCCCTGTCTTGATGTTCAGCATACATGGGGCCTCTGCCACCTTTCTGCAGAGTGTCGTCCTTAAATCCTACACTACCTTTGCCAGTGCCTATCTCAATGACATAATTATCTATAGCAACTCATGGCCCGGAACATATTTATCATCAATAAGGAGTCACCCGGATTCTATGAGCAGCTGACCTAACAGCCAATCTGGCAAAGTATTGTTTAGCCCAAAGTGCCGATACATATCTGGGATTCTTTGTGTGCAACAGTTTAATAAGACCCCAGGAAAAAAAGGTAAAGGTGGTATAGGATGCCATTCCTTGCATGAAGAAAGATCTTAAAGCCTTCTTATGTTTATTGGTTATTACAGTTGCTTCATCCCCTCACTCTCTATGATAGCCAGGGGCGGACTGGTCAGTCGTACATTCGGCCCGGCGCCAATTGAGATGTCATTTGTCTGGGCCAGTTTTCATTTACACGGTCTGGGGACCGAAACAAATTTACACGACATAAGATATATTTAGCACTTTTATATTTTCCATTTCCATCCAGGCAGCCAGCCAGGCTCAGCTGCCTGGCGTGATGGCTGCCACAGGGCTGCCTGCTCTGGCCCTGTTATTTTGTTTAATTTGTAATTTAAATGTTACAAAAACAGACCAGTGCCGTGGCCGTAAGCCGATACCCACCTGCCCCAGCCCCACTGTCTCCAGCAGTGATCAGACTTCTATCAGTATCCTCTCTCTCTTTCTCTGCCCTGCCGCTGCTGCCATCTTGGCACCCATGTAGTCCACCAGGCAGAGAGCAGGCCATTTGGCATTCGGTTTCGCTTGCGAGTGCCAAAGTTTCTGCTGTGCTCTGGATTACTTGGTCTGGCACCACCTGACCGGATCAGGATCTGGCAGCGCTCTGCTCAGTGACCTGCATGTGCAAAGAACTGCAGCAGGAGCCAGGAGAGAGAGAGGGAGGCAGTCAAGCCAGCCAGGCAAGAGGCAACTAATTAAGAGGGGACAGCCAGGCCAGCAGGCAGCAGCGCCAGTAGCCAGGTAAGGTCAAGTCCTGTTGTACGGTGCACTGTGGTAGTAGTAGGCAAAGTCAGGCACTTCATTCTAAGTGCATACTCCTGATACCAATTAGCTCTCCTCACACACATAAAAGGCCGAACCCAAAGACACACTCTGAGCAAAGTGTAACACGAGCACGAGCAGAACTTCTGGGATGAAGGCAAACCTACTGGAGCAGAGCGATGGACCAAGGGGCGAGAGCAGCGGGTCGAAAACCCCAAGAGTTCTCTACCGGAGGTTGTTGCCTCCTACAGGCCACAGAAAACACATGGAGAAGGCCAGATCCCACAAGTGAAGACTGCATTGTGAGCGGCAGAGTTGAGAGGCGAGGCCAAGCCTGTGGAACTAACCTTGACATGTGAATTGGAGATCTCAAAACCAAGAAAAAGACGCACACAGCCGGTGAGTTGGCCAGCGATCTGAAAGACTGGTATGTGTTAAAGTTTGAAATGGCAACATTTTATCACAAGTGAAGGTTGCACGAGTGTGAGTGAGACGCAAGGAAAGCCAGACCTGTGAATGAACTTTGTACTAAAAGACAACTGCAAAATAAGCGATACTAAGTAATGGAGTGGTCTGGCAAATGGAAGTAGCCCTTTTGAAAGTCTCTGTGAAAAGTAAATTGTTCAAAGTGTAAAGCGAAAGAACGGGAAAAGTGAAATAACGAGGTTTTACTCCTAGAAAAGGGGAGAGTGAAAGTTGAACAGTAAACTGTCAGTCGATCTGGTGCTGCAGTAGTCTGAAAAGTATACCACGCACATTCGAAAGTCTTTGACATCCGAAAGTGGTCCAAGCCCGACAGAGATTGACCCTCCCTGGCAAGTTTGTGTTGAACTTTTTCATAAGAGGTCTATGCCCAGCTGAGGGGGGATCTACGAGAACTGTGCGGTGAAAGTTCTGAGCCCTTTGTGAACTTTTTGGTTGAAACATTATTTTGAAATCGAGAAAAGAGACTTAAACGTGGAAGGCGAGACGGCCTTGATCCATGTTCTGGAACTGTTTTTTGTATCGGAAGCTGAACCAGAGTGTGTCATCCTGCCTACAGGGACATCCTTACTCCATGAGGTCTAACGTGGGGAGGATAGCTGGTTCAACCACATTTTTATTTGCACACTGATTTTTCCTTTTGCATTCATTTCCCATTTTTACACTTTTTTGTACAAGAGATAGGGCAGGCATTAGATTTTGTTAGCGTAGGACATTTTGTTTTGACAGACTCCACTAGGCATGTGTTATTTATTATTTGATGGTCAAGACTACTCCCTTCTTATAGGACAGAACAGGAGTTTCTCCAACCCCAACAATTTCAATAAAGGTTTTACAAATTGTACCCATTGTGTCAGCAGTGTCATACTTGTGATACCGTGCATCCCCTACACCGCCCTGCTAGATATAGCATTTACCACCTGGGGCAATCACACTAGTTCTGGTACTCTGAATCATGTATTGTGGCTGGTAATTTGCCCCTGGTTGTTTATGGGACCTGGGCGGAAGTGGCTGCCCAAGGCATGGGATAGAAGGTAGGCTTATTTTGTCCATGGTGGCTCTGGGACCTTTTGCTGATGGCAATTTGGCATTCCCACAATAGGGGTGGATATGGGAAAGGGGGGATTAGCACGGTTCAGAAGATTGGTTTGAGGATGCCAGAGGGGCTTGCGCCAGTTGGCACTGGGATTGACCATTTTCGGGTACATGCCTCCTGTGGTGGTGGGATGGGTCTCTTTGCACAGGCATCTGGAACTGCACAGACCCCAGACATATTTTTCAATGTGCGCGCCTCCAGAAGCAGCCTCACAACTGCCTGAGCACTCCAGCGGTGAGTGGGCATCTACTAACTCACCACGCATAGAAGGTTCTCAGGCTGAGGGGGTCCACTCCTGAGCAGAGTCAGAGCCCAGGCAAGAGCCCCCACTGGGCTTCAAGACTGGCCGAACCCGGGTGCTGTCTGACTCCTGGGACCATGGGGGGAGCTGCTGTAGTGCCCATGGCGAAGCAGCCTGTTACTCGCAGATGCCCCCTTTTTCACTGAGGACTACCCCAATACGCAAGGAGTAATGGCAATGCAAAGTGGTGTGATGTGTGGGGTGTGGGAGAGTTTATAAACAACTCTGCATAATGTGGCGCACAATTGAATGCCTGCTGTGTGGAGAACAGCACCCTGTGTGCAAATGTGTTTTACGTGAGCAATTGCGGTGGTGTGTTGAATATTGTGTTGAGTTGTGCCCTGCTTTGTAAATGTGCTCTGCTCTTCATGGGTCTGTGTGCTTTATGTGTGCCCATTGTCTGCGCGTCTGTCAGTAGCAGAGGCAGCTTTTGGTGCAGGGGGTGGCTAATTGAGTGCCAGTGGGAGGCTGGGGGGCACACTGGCCGGCAGGTGGAGTTCGGGGGCCTGCCTCTCCCTTGCTCCGCCATTGGATATATGTTTGTATGGATGTATTTTAGTGTGGTAGTTACAGGTGGATTTTGGCGTGGATCAATGTGTGTAATATGTATGTATGTTGCGTATGCATATCAGTGTTCATTTATGCATATTATCTTTGTGTGTGCATCTTTATGTGTCTCACGTTTGTGTGTTTCTGTGCATACATGGGATGTGTGTTTGCATTTTGTTTGTGTATTTGCATGTGTGTGTGGGTAGATTCGACATGTATAACCCATTGTGTGTGTGTGTGTGTGTGTGTGTGTGTGTGTGTGTGTGTGTGTGTGTGTGTGTGTGTGTGTGTGTGTGTGTGTGTGTGTGTGTGTGTGTGTGTGTGTGTGTGTGTGTGTGTGTGTGTGTGTGTGTGTGTGTGTGTGTGTGTGTGTGTGTGTGTGTGTGTGTGTGTGTGTGTGTGTGTGTGTGTGTGTGTGTGTGTGTGTGTGTGTGTGTGTGTGTGTGTGTGTGTGTGTGTGTGTGTGTGTGTGTGTGTGTGTGTGCGCGCTCTCTCTCTCATGCTCTGAATGAATGACTTATAAACCTAGATGGGTTGGTGGGAGATACAGCACCAATCTTAATCATTGATGTATGGGGCCCAAGCATAATGCTGCAATCAGCACTAGATTGCTCCCGGCTGAGTAACTCCATTCACCTCCGGGAGTGTAAGCAAGCAATAATGTAGTGGGATGGTTGGAATGATTGGGAGGGTGAGAGCGCAGTGTAGTGGCGCATGGTAACCAGGATCACAAACCTTGGCTCAAATTGATGGATTTCAAAGTCTACACAGCATCAATGTCTTACAGATTTTACTTACAAAAAACACAAATTGCATAATAAAGCCGCATTACAACATGTAAATCCTCATAGCAGCATGTTAAACAAAAATATCATTGTGGCTTTCATTTTCACATCCTGAATGGTAAACTATGAGTCCCGGAATGCAAGATAATGCCAACCTGAAGAATTTGGTTAACACCACTGTACTTTCAGTGATTTAAGACATGTAATACAAGAAATTGTGTAATAGACAAAGATAGATATGCACATTCTTTGTCACAAACTTCCAGAACGTTGTTATTCATGATGCTCAAAACATTTGATTAGTGACTTCAAGCAACTTCATTTTTTTGCATGTCAAGATAGTAGACGTCATAGACATAATCTTTACATGGGTGCTTGGTGTTGCTCACTTTAATTATCACAGATTTGCAGTGCTCTGTGAGCTCTTCGAGTTGGAAATATTCCATCATGCATATGAAAGACTCTGCCACTGATAAAAGTTTGCAACCTGGGCATCCTAACCACCTGCAGAGCCACAGACGCTATGTGTGTGAGTGTGTATGCCAAGCTGTGACTTGGGAAACTGTCAGTGCTTGAATGTCCGGCCTAAGCCGATTCTATAACTGGCTCGTAAGAAAGAGAGAACACGCAGGAAGTGTTTCTTGAGCCTTTGAACTAAAGGAATGCTCTGTTAAAATTAAAAGGACTAGTGGTACTCAGACGACATACCAATGATTTTATTTATTTTTTATTAATTTTGTTTTTGATGCTTACGCATCTTTACAAAATTATGACATAAGTCAACTTCAAACGTTACATCATCTTACAAAAATTTAAAAAATCGATCATATACAATTGTCAAAGATAAAAACGAAAATTACATAACTTGCATAATATCACGTATTCAAACATTCAATAAATCTTTTAAAGGAAAAAGGAATAAAAAAGAATTGAGTGATAGTGATAGCAGAATTGATCATTTTCAGCAAGCGTACTGTTGCAAGTATTATGGAATTGGTAGTGCCCCACATACATCTTGCCCACATGAGTTCATGTCCTTTTTCAGTATACATAAAACAGAAAGAATTGATAGTTTTTTGTTTATCTTCTTCAAAGAAGGGACATACAAGAAAGAGGTGTTTTAACATTTCTATGCATTCCATGTTATTGCAAAATCTACAGAAAGTGCTTTGAGATGTATTGGTGTAAGTGGACCAGTACTTGATTCTCGCTTTCGTGTGGAACAAGTCCAGACGGAAGCGCATGTACAAGGTACGGGATTCAACACAGGGATAAAGAATTAGATACTGCAAACTAGGCATTTGCTTATGTCTAAACAGCGCATATTCTGTAAAAGAAGAATACAAAATAATTTGATCGGAAGTTTCAGCCCAATCATTCAAGAAAAAACGTTTATGTGCCAATCTTAGTTTAACTTGCAATTCTTCCGGAAGAATGTTAATTTTAGACAGAATTGCATGTATGCGCTTTTTTAGGTGTGCTATAGACACCGGTTGAGACTCATTCAACATGTTAGAGAAATCTTCGTAAAGAGAATTTGCTTGAGGAAAACGCATCTTTATGTATGTGTTAAGAGTATGCCATTTATGGCGTGAAGCAAGAGAGTTTAGGCCCAATTCATGTCGGAGTATTGCATTGGGCAGATAATTGGGTAAGCACAAAGTAGATTTCCAAAGCTTTGCTTGAAGTTTATTGAGAAAAATAGCAAGATCTGGTAGGCATAGATCTAATCCATGCAGGATAATTGCTTCTACCTTCTTTGAGTAGAACTCAAACAATGGCGTCAATGAGAACTTGCAATATTTATGATAGATTATTTTCATTTGACCTTGTAGAGGAAGTACTTTCTCAGTTAAGGCTTTTTGCCAGAAAGAAGACAAAGAGTTGTTTGCCAAGTTATGACCTAAATATGTTGTCTGATTAACCAGCTGAAGAATTTGTGAGTCAATATGGCAACAAAATTTGCATAGTTTTGTCTGTGAAGACAAGATTAGAATGCTAGATTTTACTGAATTTACAGAAATATTATTTACTTTGCAATAGTTATGGAAAGATTCCAGTTTCCTCTGAAGACCAGTACTGTCAAATAGAACATCATCTGCATAAGCCAACCAGGTGTAGCTTGCCAAGGCGTACTGAGAAGGATTTAGTGGAATCCCAAATTCCCTCGATATCAGATAAGTATAGGTTGAAGAGTACCGCAACAAGGTTGCAACCCTGTTTAACACCAATTGCTGTAGAAATAGGCTTAGTCAGATGGCCTGCATTAGAGATACGTACTCTAAAGGAAGTCTTGTGGTGAAGTAGTGCAATGAGAGCAACTAGAGAGGGAGGGAATTTGTATTCTTACATTTTTTGCCATAGTCTGCCACGAATTACGCAGTCAAAGGCAGAAGACAGATCTAAAGAGGCGATATAAATGGGCCCATGGGTGGAGCAACGTGTAGCAGCGGTTAAATGTGCGAGAATGGTTGCATTGAGTTGCGTCCCCATATTTTTCCTAAAACCAGTCTGAGCTTTGTTGAGTATACAGTTTTCCACGATGTGATTTTCAACCTCTTTTAATAGTATAAGCGTAAAGATTTTAGCCGCGACATCAATAACAGCAATGGGCCTGAAATTCAGAGGATCATTCAGTGACCCCTTTTTATGAAGGGGTATTATGATCGAGGTGACCCAAGATTGTGGAAGACATTTGTTTTGAAAGATTGATTGAAAGATCTTTAAGAACATAGTTGCCCAAAAAAAGAGGATCATCTTTAATGACGCATGAAGGAAGGCCATCGGGACCTGCGCATCTGGAGGTCTTTAGTTTTGAGATTGAGAACAAGATATCTTCAAGGGACCATGGGCATTTGGAAGGTATATGTGCAATTAAGTTTGTGATGTCATAGTATGTAAATCTCGACGGAAGTAAATATTTCTGTTAAAAAAAAGCAAAGCAGGACGTACCATCAATCGCAGATTCCAACTGGGTCTGAGAGGCTTTATTAGCTAAGCGTAAAATCTTCCAAATGTCACGGATGTTATGATTGCAAATAAGTCTTACCATGTTTTGATTTCCTGTAAAATGAAAGGAGAAACAAGCATCTTTTACTCTGTTTTTGTGTGTTCATAGCAGTGTTTTTTTTTGCTGCGTAGTTTGCTAAATTATCTAGGGCAGAGAACCTTTTGTTCAAGTTTCTTAGCTCTAGATTTTTTTTTAATTTTATTTGAACAAGAGTATTTGATAAGATAAGAAGTATTTGCTGTTGTAAATGACTTATGTGTAGATTCGGCTATAACAAGAAGGTGGGACTGGATCATTTGAAGATTCCAAGAGAGGATCATCTGTGATGATTTCTCATCAATATTTGAGTCAGGCCATAGGTCGCGATTAACAAAAAATGTTAAACAACGACATATTGAAATGTTCCAATGAATGGAAAGTAACAGTCTGTCGATTTGAGCTAAAGCCAGCGAATGTAACGCAGAGAAAGATTCTGGTATCACCATCATAGTACTAGAAAGTATGGAATGATCTCCATAAGGGGGGAATGAAAACGTGATAGGAGATAATATGCCTGTTAAGTACTTGGAAGCCACTATGAAATCAATGGTAGAGCTTAGATTTCCCCTTTTCCAAGTGGAAAAGCATTTTGGAAGTTTTGGTTTGATCACATATAGATCCCAGCATAAAAAGAAATTGACCCATCTTACACCATTTGCAAAGGCGCACTTAAAGTGCTTGGTGGAACCATTAGCGGGATGTGAGCTGGCTGTCGCGTAAAGAAAGGCATTAAAATCGCTGCATATAATAATCTCTGCTGCTGGTTGTTTTCTTATTATGTCAGTTAGGGTGTCATTTAAAGTATTAATTGCTTCCTCAATGTGTAAAGCAAACAGATTCCAATAAACCGAGACAAGCACAACATTTTTAAGACCTGAGATGTTGATGTCCAAATTAACTAAAAGAATCAATTGTGTAGAAAAACTATAATTTATAGAAAAACAGAGGTGATTGTTAAGTAAAATTGCAATGCCTCCAACTGGATGACCCAAAGTCGGTTAAATAGCCAAGTTGTGGAAGGCTGTAAAGCCATCGAGTTGGAACTCATTGCAACACATTGTTTCTTGCAGGAATAAGATGGAAGGTAGATTCCCAGTCTCGCTATTGGCAAACCATGTTGACAGATTTTTAAATCCACAACAATTCCATGATTGAATGATCAGTTTTTTGCATTATGAATTAGTAGGTGGAGAGGGGTTTGCAATATTATTCTCTGGAGGAGTTTTTGAATTGGGTAAAATCCCCAACAGACCATTCAGTGCAGATGTGAGAGAAGCTAGTTGTATTAAAATGTGGGAATTCTCAGATTGATTTGACGTAGCAAGTGTGTTTCCATTTTTGTCTTTCGACATTGCTGGGGGTTTAAATTCCAAAAAAGCCATCGCCTTTCCAAAGGAAGAAAAAGCCTGCGACTCTAGTCTGGGAAATACCAAATCTGATTTATGTTGCCAAATTAATTTTGATATAATAGGTGAAAGGACTTTACATAGCATTCAATTATTGTTAATAAAGGGTAACTTTATCCATTCGACATCTTGTGAGACCAAGTTATGGAGAGAAGGAATTTCGTAGAGTGCATTCATCAGGAATGTACGGTTTATGGGGGCCATTCCATTAATTTGGGGATTACTAGACCACCAAATTAAGGTTTGGGTTTCACCAGGAATGTCATGAAAGGATTCAAGACTCATATTGTTTACAACTTAAGGAAGAGAAGATGGAAGCGAGGGTACACTCTTTACTGGATGAACATTCAACTCTTCTGGAGACAATACAGAGTGTACGGTAGAAGGTAGAAGCGATGGCACCAGCTTCATAGGTTGAACAATCTGCTCTGCTGGTTGCAAAGTAGACTGTACATTAGAGGGTATGTTGATACAAGACGCAAGGGACTGAGGTGCAGTCTTCTGTGAATGGGGTAAATTTGGTTCCTCTATCGGCTGACTAGAGGAGGAATGATGGATCAACGCATGCACCACCAAGGGGACAGAAGATATGGGTTCTGAGGAACTTCTGTCAGGTATAATTTTGTCTCCAGAGCAAGATGTTTTTTGTTTTCTATAGAGGGGAAGAAAGTACTCATATTTGCTTGAACCAACGGAGCAGGTGTGGCATGGCCATCACACAAAGATGATGTGATAGATAAACATTTCCCTTCAATTTTACATTCTGTAATTGGTTTCAAGTCAGATGTAAGTGCACCTTTCTTCACACCCTTTTTTGCTTTTTGTGAAGATTTGAATTGAAGTGCCATTTTACTTTCTTCATTTAACTGGCGAAGGTTAAGCTGTAGATCTTCGTTCCCCACAGAGGAAATGTTCTGTACAGCTTCTTCAACAGATAAAACATTAACTGAACTATGCAGTTCGATTTTATTAGACAAGATGTTTTTGTTCAATTTTGCTTTTTTCTTCTTTTCACTGCTCTCTGATATGGTTTCTTCATCCTACGAGATGATGGTATACGTTTTTGGACACATCTATGGATTCTAACTTCTCACTAGGTTCAACCTCATCCAAGATGTTAGTGATAGCTGAAGGGCTATCAGGAGAAGTGTGTTCCATAGGCGTAATATGTGTCACCATGTCATTCTGAAAAAGTTCAGGAGGAATTAATTTCGATTTGAACAGGATGTGTTCTACCTGGAGAATTCTCTCATGTTGTAGTTTTGCTACTTCAACCAGGTCAATTGCAGGAAGCGAGGACTTTATAACTTCAGGCACCAGAGGTTTCGCCACTGCGTTCGCAAATGAAGTGGAGGGTGCTTTGTGATATCAAAGCATTCAAGGACAACATCGAAGGCAGGCTCCTTCTTACAATCCCAGCAGTGCGTTCTGGACAAGTTACATGGAAAGTATGACATGCCTCTTGAGCTAGTATAAACCCTTCTATTTTGGAGAGTTTCGTGGAATTGATTGATGTTAGTTCCTTCATGTCTTTCAAGAGAAGATGTGTAAGTTCATGCCCTTTGTCCAGGAGGTTTAAAATGTGTGTAAGCACCGGAAAAGAGTGTAATTCCTGTTCTAATACGTGTGAGGAATTCTTCTAAAGAGGTATCAAAGATACCTGAGAGTGGGGAGAGATCGGAGCAGTTATGGACTCCAGAGACATTTGTTTGGATGGAAAATCCTGAAGGAATGGATCATCCATATGCAGTTTCTTTTGAGGAAAGAATTCCATTGTAGGAGAACTCCCTGTTTTTGTTGGAGCAAAAAAGGAACTAGTGGGTTTGATACAATTTGGAGGTTTCGTAAGCAGAGATGATGAAGGTAAAGGAGTGGGTGAAAATGTACCTGTTCCCGAAATCCACATGACGAGGCAGCAGGGGCCGATGGACCTAATGAGAGGCTTATTCGCCTTTCTAAAGCCGCCATGATGCCTGGTGCAAGCATAGAGTTGTCTGAAGGGGGAATGAAAGGATTAACAGTGAGGTCCGTCCCATGGGAAGGGGAGGGGAAAAGTTGGCTGCCTCTTCAATTTTGTCATTTAACTCGAAGGCAGAATCATTGGCTGCCTATAGAGAAAAGGGTGTGTTTAACTGTGCTGGCATAATTTCTTCTGTCAGCTTTGTGTCAAGGGGTTACACAGGAGGAAGAGAGGGAGGTGGGTTCTCCTCAAGACTAGTAGAAGAGTCAACATGTGTAGAAATGGAGAGGAGGGATTTCTGGCCTTTAACCAGCGAATGCGTGGAATCCATTTTTGGTATAGACATGTTTTTTGGAAGGTAATATTTTAGAGGAGTCACGCAACCGCTTTCCGTTCCTTAATGTAGTTTCCATGAGGATAAGGTCTGATTTATGTAGGTTTAGTGACAACTAATAACAAAAGAATATGTAGTCAAGAATAGAGCCTCAAGATAGAATAGCCCGGAGGCCTGAGAAAGGATCAGGCGGTATACTAATAAGTAATCCCCAACCAATACAAACGAGTCACCTAAACACTAAACAGCACCAACACCTTACCAAAAAACAACTTATAAGATGCTTCAAAGCTGAAAGCTAAGTATCCAGCACTTTGTGGTGCTTCACGGTGCGCAGCGCGGGTGCGCTAGGCTGGGAGTATATGTAGAGGCAGGACGGGCGTCACAAGATAAGGGGGTGGAGCCACAATCCCCGGAAACACCTTTAAATAAAGATCAAAAGTAAAAAGGTGTTAAAGAAAGACTGCGTTTCACTTATACATACTCTAACGGAGCACACAGTTATGAACGTCTCTAATAAAATAGTGGGGGAGCACTAGTGGGGGAGCACACAGTCACCTTGTTCTTTCCCTGACAGAGGCCAGGCAAGTGGGTAGTCACAGCTAAAGACATCCTCCACATCCAAGGGCACCAAAGACACTCCAGAAGCCGCAAGTCGCACAACAAAAGTGAAACAGGCGGCAGGCGGCCACAACGTTCCTCCAGGGGGTCAGGCAGCAAAACAGCAAATAGTACTTTGCGGTGCTTCGCGATGCCAATGATTTATATTATACTTCCATCTCTGGTTGTGGGTATCCAGCATGGCATAAACCCACCATAGGTAGCATTGTCTGTAAAGTCGTGAATTGATGCGATTCACAGATGAGGGTTTGAGGGCTACTTTTTTGAGGTAAGGTGTGGGACACTTTCTTTTATTTTAGGTGCAGAAGCCTATTTCTTGTCCCAGTCCGGCCCTAACCATAGCCACTCCTTTAACCCCTTAAGTGCCAGGCTATTATGCAAGTCTATGCAAAAAGGATGCGCATACTCGTCCTTGGCACTTAGAGAAAATAAAGAGAAAATAAAGATCCATCACCGATATGTTTTGTAATGGGGACCAGAACACCAATTCCCAGTATGTTAGCAGATTCATACACAGTTGAAGCCAATTTAAGAGTCCCACTTAAGTCAAATAAAAGCCTACACAGGAACACAGTTGTGTGTGTGTGTGTGTCTGTGTATATGTATATGTATATATATATATATATATATATATATATATATATATATATATATATATATACATATTATACACATTTAACCAGCTTGCACCTTTTTCCGCCTTTGTCAGGTGACTCAACAGGCCCTGAATAAAATACAGAGTGGCTCCACAGAATCTACCTTTGCACGGTTTTAAGCTTGCATCAGGATATCCTCATTGGCTTTAGAAATATTAACCTTTAGCAGGACTTCTAGGAGAAGGTTTTTCATGTGTTGAAAGCAGTAGTAAACTCTGTTCTGTCCAACGTTATTTCTGCATCCTCCAGCAGCTTAAGAATTTCCTTGTATTGGTGTGACCTGTAATCTCGATGGATCCTGCATCGGAAGCATTTCTTTAATATATCCTGCCCTACTTTGGACTTGAGTGGCGCCTTCAGTATAGCGGGATGTGCACCAGAAGTGCCAGGCCTTGAGAGGTTGACCGTTCCATGAAAAGTGCCAAAAGTTGTCACTGCCCTGACCAACCCTACCTCCTGAGGGAGTCCACTAGGGGGAAAGGGTATACTGGCGTAGTGACCTCTACATTGTACTGGCAATCAGACCAGCTTTAGCTCAGTAATGTGGAAAAGTATCTGACAGCTAAACCACCATTCTGACCAGATAGCTCAGGTGATTTAATTTGCACTTCGCTGTCAACTCTTCAGTATTTAATGCACAGTGATTGAATATGTCCCTTATTTACACAGCACGTATTCCTCCTTTAATCTAATGAATTCCTCCACTTAGCTTGATTCTTGATAGGTTGTGTCTCAGGGAGGTAAAGATAGTTAAGGTTTGATCCTGATTTACCCTACTGTAAAACCCCACTTTGATTGCCAGGGGTTAGACAAGTCCTGAAAGACCTCACAGGAGCCCAAAGCTCTACAAAATAGCCCACCCCTTATACCACAATATTGATCCTGTAGCACTTCACTATGCAGCTTCCAGAACTCCACTAGCCGCAGGTGCCCTCACCAACTCACGTGCCGCCACCAGCTCAGAACCCATCTCAGAGCCACCAATGATGCTGCTGACCAATGGGAATGACACTGCTGCCACCACCCTACTGTTCGCTCTGCCATGGCAGGTATCAGCCTTGTGGCGACATTGGGTCCTATGGCACAGATCCACTCTGCTTTTGTGTCATGGGCTGGCACACTCCAGCTTGTGCTTGGTGGCTGCAGTTTTTCCTGGACTGGATTCAGGTCTACTGCTCAATTCAACGTATGGCTCTAACCATATCATATCTTTACTTTTCCCTGCCAGTTGCAACATTTCAGGTAACCACTGCTTCAGATTATTAGGTTTGGATTCGACTTCCAACTGAACGTGCACTTTAGCAATTTCGGCAGGACTCCGATGAGTTATGAATTCCTATGCACTATTTTCGTTATCAAAAGTACAAAGGGAAAGACCTTGTTCCTTAATCTCCACCCTACATGACCAAATAAACTTCAGAATAGCCTCCGAGGGCAGATAGCATATCATTCTGTGATTATTTGATCTTGCTAGTGACATTCTAGTTAGGTCCTCAGAAGTGAGATTTCTCAATACGAGACATTAGTGCAAGGAAATAATACGTGTAGTTCCAAGAAGTTCAGCAGTACCTTCAAAACCAATGATATGCACTTTTTTTAAGGCTGAACAAAGGGCCTAATGTCTGAGAAGCCGTAAGGCAAATATCATTGGCTAAGGTGCAAGTGATCAGATTAGATTTTAGAGGTATACGGTCTACTAAGGCTGATACAGAACATTGAGCACCGGAGTTTACTGTGAGTTCATTAATTACAGTTTCCGAGGAGATACTACCCTCCTCCAGTGCTTTTCTCAAAGAACCCAAGGTTTCGGCACGATTCCCATTATTAACAGGTTTTAATGAGGTGTTTTGAAACTCTTTAGATAAGCCAGTCCCATATGAGTGAATTTCTTGACACCCTTAATACTAAGAGGTAAGCATCCACTTTGTTGACCATTTACTTCCTTATACCAATCAGATTTGGCATTGGCAGGTAAAGCCCGTGTTTTACTGGCACTTTAATTGTCATTTTTTTGAGGTAGAGTAGCTTCATCAGTAGATTGCACTTCCAAAAAGGCTTCACTATAAGATTTCCTTTTGTTAGCTGCAATAACGGGGTGTAATATTCGAGTGATATTAGGCGCTTCAGATACGTGTTAACAGAGGATGGTAAGGAAGCTACGGATGTCGTACACCTCCTTCCATTTGATGGAAAATAAGCATTTCGATTTTTTTGCGAGTTCATGTTTAAACTAGGTATACTAGCAGTTCCTTTTAGGGAGTACCGTAATTCTTTAATGCCTTTTTTAAGTTTGAATCATTCATAGGCTCTTGTGCCTGAGCAGGGGAAGCAACTGTTACTATATTGGGAAGCACTATCAGAGTCGATAAAACCAATTTTTTTGTGCCAAGTGCTGTTGAGGAAACATCGCTCATAGCTACAGGCAGTAAAACTGCTTGACTCTCTTTTGAGAGTTGAGCCACATTAATTGCGTCCTCATCAACAGTATCCGTTGGTTTAGCCATGTCAGAGTTTTCAAGATGCTTTAAATTGACGGTGGGAGTCATAGTCGCATTTTTTAAATTTATTTTTCCCCTCCTGCAGTATTTCCTTTTCGTCTTTTTTGCGCTTCGTTTAATAGCGCATATGTGGTTATTTTTTGTGCGACGTGACATAAAACCAGTGTTTGCCTCAGCAGCGACATGTGCATTCTGGTTATTTTCAAGTTGCTCCATTGCTTTTAGGAGCACAGTTGGACTGTCAGGTTGCACCGCTTCGCAGGAAGGGTCGATATTATGCGCTATGATAATATGTTTGAGCACTCTCTTCCATTTTGTTATTAGAACGTGATTTTAAAGATGCCTCAGATAGACTATAGTTTAATATTGGTTTACTTGGTTCTGGTGAAAAAAGCAATTGTTCCGATGTCGCTCCTTTAAAATTGTCAATTTTTGGGACAATTGGTAGAATGGTTTACACAAGCATCCGGGCCGAAGACATCCGGACCACGAGTCAGGGATGAATATGGGCCTTCTCCGGAATCCTTGTAACTAAGGGAGTTAGCATACGGATAGAACGTCGAACATTCCTATCTAAATCAGCCATGTTTTCCAACTCTGCTTTAAATGATTCATCGAAGGTGGAAAACACTGTTAATGATTTTGAGGGTAGTTTTGTTAATTCTTTAATGCCATCATTAGATTAGGTCCGATCGGCTGTATGCAAGTCAGCATCGCGACCCTGGGAACCCGCATCCCATGATATGCCCAAGTCAAACCCCACACAGTGCTCACATATGGGAAGGTGCACTTGCGCAAGGTGCATTGTGGGCACTGTAGGCAGTTTTTCAATTAATTTAGGCATCAATTCCCCCACTAGCAGAGGATCTTGGTATGAAGTATTTGCTGAGCAGATCAGAGCGTCAATGGCAATACTGTACGCCAAGTGGGGCTGCCTCTATGCAGCGCCCACTGTGCATTCCACTAGCCATACAGCAAGTTAATCACAAAGGAAAACAGGAATGATATTAACAAGTTGTCTGAGAAATAACAAACTCAACGATCCAAAAGGCAATCCCTTGAGTACATATGAAGATAATAGAATATGTACGGCACACCCTGCTCACCCTCTCAGCCAAAAAGCTCAACAGCACAGTTGTAGGTAGCACACTTTGAATGTGTGCGCTGAATGCGCAGCGACCGGTATATGTATCCACTTCCTGTTTCTTTTTTGGGGGCATGGTTTAGCTCTGAGAGAATCTAAGAGGAAGGAAAAAAGGCTGGAATGAAAAGAGGGCGTGATGAAACATCAAGCCTAAAAAAAGGTTGCAGGGAGTAAAACGAAGCCTAGCACAGACGACTACTTGAGACCCAGCCCAGCCACACGAAACACCCAATAGACGTAATATGAGTCAATTGTGGCGCTGCCCCTTTTACAGGGATGCGCATGCGGCCGCGTGCAGCATAAATAAAGGGGGCGTTCCCGGACGTGGGCAGAGCGACCGGGAAGCCCGAACAGCAAGGACGTGTGTGGTGTGGTCCTTGCCAGGTTGGGGGTTTACGGGCATCGCATGGGGGTCTGGACAAATCCCCAACATCAATTACTGTAGAAGTTGTAGTCCACCTAAGCGGCGTTTCGCTTTGTAGTTACTGCAGAACTTCCTCTTGCGCATACACGTCCAAGAGTAGAACGTGGAATGAAAACAAAGTTTTTGAGCAGCGTTTCCAGTAGGCGTCCGAGCAGCTCAACAGCACACTTTGAATACCTCCCTTTGTTATGGGCTCCCAATTCCCTTGCTTTCAAATGCCAGGTGTCACTGCCTTTTTTCGGCCCGCAGTTCAGCTTCTCCTTTAACCCGCCCGGGATGTTCTTAGTTTGTATGGGGCCTGGCTCCACCTGCATGCCTCCACACCTCGGCTGGTTGTCCGCGCCTCTGGTGTATCCAATTACTTGCTTACTTGTATGTCCTGGCGCTTGTCTCCGCTTCCCGAGGGGCTGGGCAGTGGTTCCCTCCACGTGATTCCCTGCTCATACTTGCCAACATTCTGTGACCAAAAAGATGTAGGAATTTTCAAGTTTCAAAAATAATAATTCCCATAACAATGACATCACAGGAAAATACAAAACATACATTGTTGGCAACATTGAAGCATTCTAAAATACACAACCCATCAAACAGCACAATATGGAAAGATGTTGAAATGTTAAAAATGTATAATTCTGAATGGTAATTTAACACCAAATTCAATTACCTAACTTCTTTTTTTATTTTTTTTATTTATTTGTTTAGTTGTATAACAACTTTTCAAATACTTTTTTACATATAAATATAAATACATTTCATTACAATACATTTCATTACAATCATCATCAATTAAACTTAAAATTGACATTTAAAATTGATTAAAAGGAAAAAAGTACAACATTAGTACAACATTAATATTAAAATGGCACTCTATTGGAACAGGAATCAAATAATTTCAGAGATCTCTTATTATTGTATTGCAGTAAATTTGGGCCATTATCATACAGTTTGTATACATTTATTGTCGGGAACTGTGGCTTCTAAGAAGTGTACAATGGCCACTTTTACTGCTATCCTCGGTGAAGAAAACACTAGTTGCCAAATTTCTTGATGACTTGTGTTGCAAAATCAAAAAACATTTCGGAACAATTGCTTACGAATAGCAATGAGGGCAGGACATACTACCAATAGATGTTTTAGCGTTTCAGTCTCATATTGGTTTAGGCAATGTCTGCAATGTATTAAACATTTAGGAATTAACTTCCTTCTTGTCAATATTTCTCATGTGTGCCACAAATTGAACCTGAAACGCATGTATGGACATCTAATACTAGGCGAGGGGCATTTAATGAGATATTCAGCCATTTGCCTATATAATGTTATTTGAAAGTCTTTGAAGTGGGTGCAGGCATCTAGGTTTTGTAGCCAATCCAATTGGAAAAGTTTAATTTTCGCTCGCCCCGGATTGTTTATTAACAAGTCTACATCAATAGATGCCTCTGCCATAGCATCACATGTAACTTTACACCAAGTTTTGGATAGTGTATTCGAATTTGACAAAAGTTGTTTGGTTACAATGCTTAATACATTATGCATTTGTCCACTCAATAAGCACTTACGCAGCAAAGAACATCTCTTCCACAATAGTTGGGAGTACAAAGACAATGATCCCTGTTCATATTGGATCATGGGAAGTGGTGTACAATTGGGTAAACACAATACATTTTTCCAGAAGCTGGCCTCAATTTTGTTCCACTCTTCTTTTTTTACAATACAAAAGGATTCCATGCCATATATCAAGATTGGTGTTACTTTCATTTGATAAAAGGATAAAACATGCTTGAATGAAAATTTCCCAAATCTACACGCCAACTTTTTTGCCTGAGATGTTAACGCTCGGAGTTTGGATTCTAACTCCAATCTATGATGCATCTGATTATTTGTATCTGAAAGTGCAATACCTAGGTATTTATAGTGGTTAACCACAGTTAGCCTTGTATTTTGAATATTCCAAGAGCATTGTTGTCTTTTTTTATGAGTTTTGCTGTTTTTACACACTACCACTTGTGATTTCTTGATGTTTATAACCAGGTTGTTTTTTTCAGTGTATGCCTCAAGTACTTGTAACATTTTTTGAAGTCCACTCGGAGTTTGCGAGAGATTACCAAATCATCGGCATATAGCAAGTATCTTACTTTCTGAGTGCCTAGCTTTGGTGGATCACAGACTACATTAGTGAATATGTCACCCGTGTCAAGTATGAAGAAGTTGAACAAGAATGATGCAAGAGAGCATCCTTGCTTCAAGCCCCTCTTGGTGGCTATTAATGCTGACAGGGAGCCCTAGTATGTTAAGCGCACTTGCATTGTAGTGTTTGTATGAAGCAGCATGACTGGAGTTAATAAAGATGAAGGACATTTATGTTTTTTCAGTTTGTTATATAACATTACTCTGTCGATGGAATCAAATGCTGCTTGGAAATCAATGAACGCTAAAAATAACGGTTGACCCTTTTCAGCATATTCCTGTTTTATCAAATTTAGGCATAAGATGTTTGGAATGGTTCCTAATCCCGCTACAAAACCCGCTTGAAATGGATCTTTCAGATGTTGGTCCACAACCCAATGGTTCAGTTCTTTAAGCAATAGTCTTCCATAGATCTTTCCCGGGACATCTTGCAATGAAAGGGGTCTGTAGCTATTCGGGTGTTGGCGGTCTCCTTTTTTGAATATGGGTACTGTTATGGCATTTGTCCAGCTTTTTGGTATAGTTTGCTCTTGATTTATGGTTAAGAATATTTTATTTAATATGGAAGCCCAAAGTTCTGGTTGAGATTTTAGCTGGTAATTTGACAGTCCGTCAGGGCCTGGGGCCATTGAATTGCTTGCAGTTTTGATCAAGTGGAGTATGTCCTCTTGGTCAAATGCTAGATAGAATTTCTGCATAAACATATTACCCACTAGCTGTTCGCTGCCTTGAGGTATTGCATACAAATCTGTAAAGTGTTGTATCCATTTTTGTTCATCAACTGCGTTGGCTATAATTGCCACTTGTGAGCCAGCCCCCACTTGATTCATGATTGACAACATTCTTGCTGTGTTTTTGATGCAAGGGTCTTCAGCATGTTTGCCCCGTCATTTTGGTACAATTTGGCTCGATGCTGTCTTACCCAGCTTACATAGCGGTTCTTGATTTCCCTTAATTGAATCACCTTCAAATCTGGAGGATTATGAGCTACACGCCTCATTTCTGCTCGGTATGACCTTTTCTTTGCTTGTAGGGTGGAATCGAATAAATGAAGACATGGTTTTACTATTATTTTAGTATGTGTTGTTTTTTCCGGCTGTTGAAAAAGTTGCATTGTATTACTATATTCTTTCATCAAATAGCCTTTACTTCCAATTCTATCTGTATGTAAGTTTGTCAGGAAGTTATTAAAGTGCTCTAAACCCTCTTCAGACCATCGAAGGCGATTCAATCTAGGATTAACACATAAATATTTTCCCTGCTGAGTCATATTGCTCGGTGAGCAAACTATACTGTCACGTTCATTCTCCCATGTCATTTCCAAGATGTTATGGTCACTTTTTTCTGAATCTTGTACCTTAAATCCCTGCACAGCCGGGAGTAGGTTGTCATTACATATATATAGTCAATTATAGAATGAGTGCTCCCACATTTCCATGTGGCATGCGGAGGTATGTCGGTTTTAAACATGCCATTAAGCCTGTGGAGGTTTCGATGGTTAGTGAACAAATTCCATTTATGTACTCTCAATTTGTCTCCCCGTGTTTTGCTTTCACAGCAGTTGATATTAAGATCACCTGCCATTGCTATGCAAGATACTATTGTGTCGTTTTCAACTAATTCTAAAAGCATTATCAGATCTTCATAGAATTTTGTCTCCGTTATTGGAATGCAGTTCCAGTATATATTCAAGATCGCATAGCCCACTTTCCCAATAGTTACCTTCACCATGAGCATGTAGTTGTTTGGCATTGCCCATAGTTTCGATGAAGTTACCTTTGTTATTTTAATGGCTGTTAGGAGTCCCGAAGATGGCCTTCCGGTAGTGTTTTTATATGCTGGGTTCAGATAGATGTCGTAGTTGTCCCATACTGCGGCTGACGTCAACCACGTCTCTTGCAACAATATAATATCACTCGCTCCTAAGTTACTGTTGTCGTTATTGAGGAGATGGGTGAAGCTTCTTGTATTCCAACTAGAAAGCATTGCTGTGGTTGTTGGGGTTGGTCTATCTAGTTATTGAGACTTCAAGGAGCATTTACATTGGCAGGTATTAGGCGCTTGCGGTATGGCCTTTTCTCTCTTCTCTTGTGCTGTGCCCTGTTCTGCTCTTTGTTTTCGGTCGGAGGGTAATTCTGGACTTCAATCAATTCCCAAATCATACAATGTATTTTTCGATGACCAAATTACATTTTGGACAATTCGGGAGTTGAACCAAAGTCGAACTGAATTGAGCTCTCCGTCCTTAGTGAACTCCACACATTCTATGTCTGCAGATGATATGTCCTCTAACTGCGTGATTTCTGAAAAGATGGCCGTTACTGACCTCCTATTTAAATCGTATTGTACACTTGGGGCCGGTCTGCATGCCAATGTTAAAGAGTATGTTGCCAGGCGTTTTTGCTCTGATTTAGTGGTGGGAGTTGTTTTTTCATCATTTTTTTTTTCATTTTTCCCTTCACCCCGTTGTGACTTACTCTCTGTTGGAGCTTTCTGACTAGCTTCAATGGATTTTAGCACTATTTCTATTTGTTGCAGTACTTGCGCTGTCATATTTGAGCCGCTAGATCCATATTCGATACGCTCAGGTGTAACAGCCTGTTGGATATTCGTTGCTGTAACTTGGGTGGTGGGCTTAAGGGGTATAGATACCTCAGTACTTTGCGTGGTGCATCGGTGCTCCCCTTCAGCCTCACTGGCCTTACTTGCATCTAGCGGCGTATTGAGCATACCTCGTGAGATGAACGGCTGCAACCGCTCCTTTGCAGCCCCTCCCTGAGTCTGTTCCAGAGTTCTCTGGCTGGCCATGTAGTCATCCACGGCTTTCCTAATCTCTTGTCTATAATGGTTAATAGCTTCGAGATCTCGTGTTTGCGCTACTACTATGGCTCCAGCCCTGGGACTCTCAGGTATGGTGATTGTTTTTGTTTGTTTATTTGTTTTCAACTGAAACTCTGAGTTATTCTTATCAATGTGCTGTATCAGATTGTCTAATGGGGCATATGCTAACTGATTATCACTCGTATTTGACGGCTTTCTATTGTCCTTCACTAATGCTTGTTGCTTGTATTTTTTTTTTAATTGCCTGAGAGGCAGTAGTCGCGCTCTTCTGTGGTATATTAATTGCCCTAAAAAAATTGCTTAGTACTTGCTGTTACCCCCCTCTTCTCTTTCTTAGAATTTTTCACAGACTTATTCGATGCGTTATTTGGGGGTAACCCTGTTTTTCCCGCATTGAAAATAATATAATCCATTTTTGGAGCTAATATCTGTTTTGAGTCTAGAGTCTTTGCCCCTATATGTTCTTTACTTGGTGGGGGCTGAGTAGGACTTGTTATCTCATAGATTACCTTTTCAATACAGGGTAATTCTGCCATTGCTGTTTTGGTCTTGGGTACGCTTTGTATCTCGCTGCTTTTCAATGTTTGGCATGCGACTGTTACCCCAAGTGTATTTGGTGTTTTAAGGGAACTCAAGGGCATACGTTTTGTCATCAATTGTTGTTCAAAGGTCTCTTGCCAATTTCACATGTCATTCATATTAGTCAACTGCTTTGCAATATTTGATTCAATGGACTCATACAGTTTGCCTAGTGCTTGAATTGCCATATTCATGGCTGCGGGTGTTGTTTCCAATAACTTCTCATTATGCAGTCTACTGGGCTGCCTTGGACTATTGTCATGTATGTTTTGTAGTCTTCTTGGAGTTGGCTGCATATGAGTCATTCAATGCAGAACCACTATTCTCCTTCTCAGGTGAGTCAAACAACACTGGTGATTTGGACAAGTTGTCGGGGAGGATTTGTATTGAGAAATCTGTTCCCTCCGGGTCCAAATCAATAATGGGCAGTTTTTTGTTTTAACTGGCAGCGATTTTGCCGTTAGCGGAATTGCCTTAAATAAAGCGATGTTCCTTCTATACTAAGGACCGGATTATCCTTTGTGTCTCAGGTGTAATACCACTTAGGGCAGCTGGAACACTGCTGGTTGATTTCTGTGTTTTCAATACTATGTTAAGTGGTGTAGCGGAGTAAGGTTTATTTGCAACCTTTTGTTCACATTCAAATGGCCCCTGCCCCGCTTTCACCCGCCCCCTTCAACTATAGCTTTTTCTCTAGCTTCTTTCCAAAAAGAACGAAGATCCTTACTGTTTTCAATGTTAGGGGAGGCTATACATCTTTTGTCTGCTTTCCACGAGCGGGGCATTGAACAAGTTATACTCGCTGCGCGTTGCCGCAGCACCGGCGTCAGTAGAGTTCTTTTGCCTCTGACTGCCAGTGAGTCTAGCGCTGTCGGCATATCGGTTTTTAAAGTGCGTGGCTGCATCTTGATTTCGAAACCACGCGGAATGTACCGTGAGTCCCCTCGACCCCTCGGCACCGAGGCAAAGAGGTCAAGAGGTACTTCACAGGTACTTCAGCTTGGTGCGCGCCCTGGTGTTTAAGTAGCTTTGCCAAAAAGGGGGTGTGGCCTCAGATATACTACTGATTTGCAGTTTTGCTACGGTTTTCCGGTAATCGCACAGAGCTGGTAGGCAACGTTTGCCACTGCTCTGTAGCAGCAGCCCAGGCAGTACATATTTATTGGAAGTTGAAGACTGAATGGCATGGCTACTGATATACTCCTCAGTCTGATAGACAGATGCTGTGTGATGGTGTGCCACTCTGCCACTTGCCTTCCCTGGTGGTTCACCTAAGGGTTGTCCCGGTAAGAGTGCAGGACAGAGTCAAGGAGCTGTCAGGTCAGTGGATTGGTCTGATCCCAGTCAAAGTAATCAACTACCAGCCCACTTTACAGACAGACTAATTAATGTGTTGCATGCTTTGTCCTGGAGCCTGCCTTAGAGTCACATAAATTACTTACCACTGTAAAAAGCATTAGGATCTGTCACTGAAATCTGTAGGCGGTAGGACTGCTTAAAAGGTACTACTGCCTAAATCTGTAGGGTTGGCAAGTATGCCTGCTGCGGGTCGCCACTCTTCCTCTGCGATCCCCTCTGAGCCGCGTTATCCTCCACTCTCCCCACGCAGGCCTGGGGCTCACCTCCTCCCTTTCCCGGTTCCTCTCTGGACATACGCATGGCCCCACGCTTCTCTTCTCCTCCCGCTGGGTCTGGGCTTTAGGGGTGCCAGAGCCTTTCTTCTTTCCGCCGCACTTCCTGGGCCAGAGCAGTGCCGGGAGGGGGTCCCCCTCCCCTCCGTATCGTCTTCGGCAGTTGCTGCTCTGTCCTTTTTTGGCGAACTGCATCGTCCCTCACCCGCTGCAGGGTCGTGGCTGCTTTCAGCCTCCCGCTCCTTCGCAGAGCATGTTCCCACCATGATTCCTCCTTCCCGGGGCAATCTAACTTCTCCGGGGAGGGAGGGGGGGTTACACACAGCAGATTCTCCTCGCTTTCAGCCTTTGGGGGTGGTGGAGCCGCCCAAGACTGATCGGGGCCAGGAGCAGCTGTCGACGCGTCTACCTTGTGTCAGTGGCCATTTTGGAATCCAAGACATTGTTTTTTTTAGGGAACACCTTCAAAATACAACCAAGACATTTTTAGTAACACTCCTGAGCTCACAGAGGTTTAGTTAAAATCCTCCCTTTCTTGTTCATTAATATATATATATATTTATATATATATATGTATATATATATATTTAACTAGAGATTTTAGTTGGTTAGTACAGTATTTATAGTATAGATTATGGACAGTTAGGTAGGCAATACAAGTTTGTTTTAAAATTAATTAGGAGAAGTTCATTTGAGTAATTAAATAGTGTGGAGTTCATGTAACTAGTGGTACTTCACAGAATCCATTGTGACAGAAGGAAAAGCTGATTAAATCCACTGAAGTATATTTGTGGATTGCTCATCCTGCATTCATTTTAAACATCTCCCCTAAGCAATTTGCAGAGGTGTACAGGTACTGAAGTAGTAACTTGGAGGTGGGTGTTAGGGAAAATATCAGGAGCAGTTTGTTTTACCATTGTTCTTTTTTCTCAACCCTGCAGATTTTCATGATACTAGGAGGACCAGAAGTCTGTTATTTAATCCACGTTCCCTTTCTCCCTGGGGTGTCAGGTTCAGCTGTTTTGAGTAATCGGCTGTAGGCAAGACGCCCTAGTGGGTCTGTGGGGTTCAGCAGCCCCTTCTGGTCAGAAAGGTCAGGACCGTACAACAGTCCATAAACTAGAGGTGCCTGCCCAATGCAGTAGCCTGGAATAGATCAAGCCGGACCAATTGTCTGTAGGGAGCTCCCCTGGACAGCAAACGGATGCAACTAAGGATGAGGTATTTTAAGAAGGCCTTGTATGTACAATAGCCGAAGCCTGAATGAGCGAGGAACCCCACAAGAATCCCCAACTCAGTAGATGAACTATACAACTGTCCACGTCCAAATACCAAAATGAAGGAAAGTCAATTACATCTGGCAGACAGGTACAGGTCACAGTTCTGGTTACCAGGACACCAAGAAAATCCACTGTGCAATTCAGCAGACAGGCAAATGTCAAATATCCAAATAATCACCATAGCAGCAGTACACCAGGGAAAATCCAGTAGACATCCCAAAGAGGAGGTCAGAAAAACACAAACAGCAATTGGAACTCTCCTGCCAGGTACTGTTGCACATAGGATATTTTGTAACATTCGTTCAAGCTTCTACAGTTGGTTCGTTATCCCCTTCTGCCTCTCGAAATATTATTTGCGGGATCTCTACCCCAGCTTTGCTCAATGTCCCAATGAACAGGCCTGGTGTAGTCTCCTGCCAGGTACTGTTCCATATACTTTGTAAAGTCTGTTCCAGCTACTACAGTTGAATTGTTATCCCTTTCTGCCTCACGGGATATTGGTATGTGTCTTTTTATCTTGTCCGGTGCCCTCCATGTCCCACCCTTTCCCTACCTTGGGCAAATGTTGTTGCGGTCTCCCGTCTGTCTTTGGAGTGGAGCGTGGCTTTTTCACTGCTTTGGCGTTCAGCGTCCTGCTCTCTGCAGCTCCGTAGTAACATGCTCCCTCTTGTGGCTTTTGCTGCATGTCTCTCTCTTGCTTTGGCTTCACCTGTCAGGTTTTCTCTCTTCCCACCACCGGACAGGTTCCTTCTCCATGGAACTGCTGGAGACACTCGTCACTTCTTGGCAGCTTCTCATTCTCTTTCCCTCGGGTCTCTAACCACGGAACTAGTGTCTGGTTCCTCAATTCTCCAGGGCTGGCTTGGCATTCTACACAGACTGTCCTTGCTTGATTTTAGCAAACTGTACCACATATGTTGGTATCGTGGTGGGCTTTTGCCTCCTTGCCTCATCTTCTTTGTGTCAGTGATGGTATTCACTCCACGTGGGTAAGCCTCCCTCTTCCTAGTATGATCTGTGTGAGTGGAATCCTCTACTCTACAGAGTCACATAGAGAGTGTGAGTAGCCACAGGGAACTGAGTTGAGTGAAAGGATAGATGGGACAGAGGTGAAGGTGGTGAACGCTGCGTTCTCCCAAGGCCATTGTCACTGGTCCTATGGAGGGCTTCCCTCTCCATGAGATCCACCCGCCGAGTGCCACCCCAAGGGAGACTTTCGGGTAGCGGCCTCACCTCCCTGTCCTAATGGAAAGGGCATTCCGCCATGAAGGCAGTGACAATACCCTGGAATTCTTCACAATGTACATTAGCTCCCTATAGTTAAGCTGAGTGGCATGAGCCATAGGAAATCCAAAAATTCTATTGCTAATAACATTTGACTTGGTGGACGGATTTGGGTGATATTTTCCAAACAAAACCTTTGTCCCGGTCCCCCCAGGCTGGAAATTATGGAAAAGATTTGTTAGGAAATGAAAAAGCTATAGGAAAGCAAAAAAACAAAAGCTGAAATGCAAAAACCACTGGACAGAATTGGACCGAATAAGAAACAACTCGGGCACAAAGCATTGACTTAAGTTTCAGGACGGGTTTGCGGTTATTCTGTCCAGTAGCTTTTAAAATATTTGACTGGGGAAGTGGTGCCCTCTTCTCCCAAAAATATAGCTATATCTCCCATCGTGTTCTGCAGCAAAGAGACTAATCAGAAGTGAAAAAATGCTATTTTGTTTTTTCAGTGCAAGCAATTACTGCAGTAATACCGGCAGAATGTGAAAATGAAAGAGTGCAAAAAAAGATATTTGCAGGAGGAAAAAGGGGAGTATCGCATCAGGCTAGAAGTGGGAGGGGGAAAGAGGGCATCACATGAAGTTGGGGGTGGTCTGGGGAGCCAGTTACAGTTCAGACGTTTTCGCATTATCGGGGTAATAACTGGGGAAACCCGCAAGATTACTGTGGCTACAACAAAGACACAATCAGGAATTAAACTGCATTACACAAACTGAAGTGTGACAGGGAGTAACAGGAGAGGGCTAGAGAGGCAAAAGGCAACTGATTCAAGTGGCAGGACAATGGAAAGAGGAGGGGGGCACTTGCTGAGGGAACAAAGATGAGTTTATGATTTTTCAAGCGTTTTTCACATTATCACAGTAATACCCAGGGAATACTGCAGGCATGGGCAGTTAATTGCCGCTGCTTGTGTATTTCTTGGGCATTATCAGGGTAATATCAGGGGAATCCTGTAGGAATCTAAAATAGTTTTAAAAAAATCATTTTTACACCTACAGTGATCACATCTACTCGGCAGGGAGTAATGGATCTCTGTGCCACTTCCCATGAGCAAAGGCCATGGTTAGTGGGCCCCAAAGAAACCTATTGGTGTAACATGTGCAGTGGCCACGGCTGAAAACCAAGGCCAAAGACCATGGCTAGTGGGCCCCAAAGAAACCTAGTGGTGCAACATGTACAGTGTCCACGGCCGATGGCCGTGTCCGAAGGCCATGGCTAGTTGGGCCCTTTAAGAAAACAATTTGGCTCCAAATCAACTGTAGTATAACAAAACCATTGAAATTCTGTGAAAAAAACTTCAGTTCAGAGAGTCAAGGGGATCAAATTTAACGCAACAAACCCCCTGAAATTCAGCAATTGCATTACGAGCAAGTTCACCGTAACTATGCGCCCATGTTGCACAGTGTATGACCACAGTGATCCCATCACAGATGACACCACTGATGACATCAATATTTACTTCATATATTGGCTTTGATCTTCATAGCACAGAGACCATCTCCATCCTGTCGAACAAAAGGCGTCCATTACCAACTGGTCTGAGCCTTTCCCCTCCACCTCAAACATGCGTCCATCTAGCCTCTAAATCCGGACTAGCATCGCAATATGCCTTAAAGTGGCTGCTAGCGTAATAGACCACAATTATAGGGGGGTGAAGGTGATCCTACATAACTATGGGACCACTATCTATCCAGCTAAAGAGGGGAAAGACATAGCCCAAGGAATCCTTGAGAACGCTGTCATCCCCGTACCCCAAGAAGTAGAAACCTTTCTAAAAACTGAGAGAGAACCAATGGGATTTGGAGAAGCTGACCTTGTTAGAGACGAACGTGAGGTGAGAGAGGCTGAAAATGTTGTCCCATTACCTGATGTCATCTTCGCCCAAAAGGAACAAGCCCAACCTAATAGTTGACTTTGGCAGGGTAACCTCAGAAGAACAAGGACATAGACAAGCCGTTTCCTTTTTCTTTTTAAAACAGGAGATACTCTATGAAGGATATGTAGTCAAGGATGGTCATCACCAGACCCAACTGGCAGGTCCCCATAGTCATCTGAGGATTGTGTTGGAGCTGGCTCACTCCCATCTTACAGCTGCCCATCAAAGGATAGGAAAAACACAAAGCCAGGTAATAATGCGATTTTACTGGCCGGGAGTGTTCACAGATGTGAATAACTATGTCTCTACCTGTGAAATATGCCAAAAAACCACAGCCACTTCTGTTCCCCAGGCCCCATTATGACCACTTGCCATCATCAAAGTGCCCTTCTCCCGAATACCAATGGACATATTGCTCCCGCAAGAAACATATACATTGGGTAATAAGTGCATCTTAGTGATAGTTGACAATGCTACACAATACCCTTACGCGTTTCCTCTTAGGAATAATACTAGTCACCAGATCCTAAAATAACACCTCCCCTTCCTGGCATGAGTGGGTGTAAAACAATTATGCTTGAATAATCGTTTTTTAGGTAAACAGTTACCAGCACTAACCTGTATCAGAAGCAACAGCTTGCAGAATGCAAGAATTGCCCTTTGGTCCCGTACATATTCAGACCGATAAGCAAGCGTCCCAGGGAAAACCCTCTAAGGGAAGAAAAACCCTGTTGATCAGGAAACTCTTCGTTCCATCTCAGGTCTGTGCGAGCCTCAGCCGTTTGTGTGGAGAAGAGCGCTTCTGCTCAGGGCGCCGAGGTGTACAATGCCTTTGACTGTGGGGAACGTTGTGCTGCACTGAGTTGTTGGACTCTCTGCGGTACTGAAGAAAGACAGAAAGGAAAGTGAGTAAGTGTGATTATGTCTGTGTAAGTGATGCACTATGAGGTTTTAAAGCATACCGGGAGCTTCAGAATCGAGTGCCTGAACTCTGGACTGTTGAGCCGAGGGACAGGTTACATGTTCTGAGAAAATGATGTCAACAGTGTAAGAAGGAAACAGACCGAAATGGAAGGGTGAGGTAAGTTTGCCTAATGGACCCCTCCTACCACTATGGCGAGAACAGGGTTTCCGGAACTGTTTTGCTTGATAAGAAGAAGGGAGAATGTGCGGCTGAATCGGAAGAAGACAAATGTCAGAAAGCATGTACCCGAGAAGATTAGTATATGTTGGAACCAAGCTTGAACCTACCGGAGCGGACGGGTTCTTGGTGTGCAGGTGTGAGTGTGGAGGCGCGACAGAGCGAAGGCAGGGATTCTGTTTGCTTCTGTGTGATAGATCAAAGAAACAGAGTTATAGAAAATACAAGGATGTAAAGCGTAGAGTTTACAATGCTAGTATGCAAACTCACGGAGCGTTAGCTAAAGGAGTAGCAATGTGCCGAGTTCTTCCATCAAGTTGCTCAAATACTCAAAACCGAGGCAGAGAAAGGAAAGACACAGAAGAGGAACCAAAGACTAGCATGTTGCATGGAACGTTCGGCGCCATCTTGGAGGTGGTCCGTAGTATCGGATCAACATGCCTCCGTCTCCTCCACAGGGGCCAATGTCGGGTGCAAGGTGTGACAGTATGTCCCCTCCCAAGGGAAAAGCAACCCGGTTTACTGGGGTGCAACCGGTGAAAGCTTTGTACTAGACGTGGTCGTGCACTGAAGAGGCTGGTTCGCATGTGTGATCCGCCAGAGAATAGCCCTTTCAGTCCACCAAGTATTGCAGGTGACCCCTGAAATAACGGGAGTCGCAAATGCCTGAAACCTCAAACTCGAAGCTGTAGGAATCGTAGGAGGACAAGAGTCATAGCTGCGTAGAAAGTGATCAGGGACATGCGGCTTCCGCTATGCCACATGAAATACAGGGTGAATCCTGAACCAGGATGCAGGAAGTTTCAGAAGAAAGGCAGCCAAACCTCTTATTTCCAGTATTTTGAAGGGCCCAAAATACCAGGGAGACAGCTTGGAATGCACCAGATGACGGGGCAAAAAACGGGAAGCCAGCCAAACCTGATCTCCTGGAGAGAGGGCTGGAGTGGATAAATGATGGCGATCTGCAAACCTTTTGACCCGTTCTTGAGCCTCTAAAAGTGCAGAATGCACAGATTTGTGGCCCTGCTGAATGCTGGACACCAGAGCAACTATGTCAGGGAACTGGGCAGAGGTCTGCGTAAAAGTCAGGAAACAGGTAGGGTTATACCCATAGGTGCAGAAAAAAGGTCTGGTCTTGAGTGCTGAATGAGTTGAGTTGTTATATGCAAATTCAGCTAGTGGCAAATGTTCTACCCAGTTGTCCTGTGCAGCTGGAATGAAACATCTCAAATACCCCTCTACGGACTGATTGAGGCGTTCCGTCCGTTGCTTTGTGGATGGAACCCGGAGCTAAGGGCTCGTTTGATGTGAAGACTAAAACAGACCTGTCGCCAGTAATGGGACGTATATTGCAAACCACAGTCTCCCAGAAGACCTTGTCATGAGAAGATGGCTTCCACGAAGATTCTTGCCATCCCAGCGGCAGTAGGGATTCCAGGTAGAGGGATGAAGTGAGCCAATTTTGAAAAGTAATCTATAGTGACCATGAGCGTGGTGGCTGTATGAGAGGGTGGCAGGTCTTCAATGAAGTCAGTTGATGTGATTTGCCAGGGTTTATCGGGTATGGCATTTTTACCATCTCTCCCAAAGGGAGAGATCTGGGAATCTTGGTCTGTAGACAGGTGATACAGGAGGATATGTAATCCCAGACATCCAGCAACAAGGTCAGCCACCAGAAGTGTCATTGAGTTAATAACTGTGGTGTTGGCAACTCCACGATGACCTGCTATCTGTGAATCATGGCACATGTGTAACACTTCTTTTTGTAAAACCTGCTGGCCCCGGAAATAACATCCCTGTTCCTTTACAAGGGGATATTTGTTGTTTATTTGTTGACACAGGACCTCATGTTCACTAGTGTCGGATAAAATTTTCTGTAGGAAGTCAGAGATCACGTGAATAAATAATGCCATAGGGAATAATTTTTCAGAGTTAAATCTGCTGTTAAGACAGACATCTTTCCTGGAAAGAGCATCAGCTCTCAGATTAGCCTTGCCCGATGTAAATGTAAAGGTGATATTGTAAGGTGAAAAGAAGTGCGCCCAACGTGCCTGTTTGCTGTTCCAGGTCTGAGCTTATTGTAACGAATTCAAGTTTTGATGATCGGTTCAGACAAACGCAGTATACTTAGCGCGTGTCGCCATCCTTCAAATGCCTTTTTTCTCGCTAACAATTCCTTTTCCAGGACGGAGTAGTTCAACTTGGAAGGAATTAAGGTTTTGGATAAATATGCCACTGGGTATTCTTCTCCTAACTGATCTTCTTGCAATAGCACACCCCGATGCCATGATGTAAAGCGTCAGTCTCTAGGATGAATGGTTTATTCTGGTACGGAGTGATTAGAATTAGAGCTGAGGAAAACAACGCCTTCAATGTCTCAAAGGAATTTTGGGCTTCTTTAGTCCAATGAAACATCACCCCCTTCTTTAGTAAGGACGAAATAGGGCAAATTACACAGGGAAAAATAAGGGATAAACTTCCTATAAAGGTTTGCAAACCCTAAGAAGTATTGTATATCTTTGACAGAGGAAGGCAATGGCCAACCCAGGACAGCAAAAACTTTGACTGGATCCATTGATATCCTGTGGGCGGATAATACATATCCCAGGTAAGTAACTTGTTCCTGGTTAAACTCACATTTCTCGAGTTTACAGTACAAGTGATTTTCCTGTAATCGGGCTAGGACAGTTTGGACATGTCGGGTATGTTCTGTCGGTGTGCGAGAGAAGACCAAGATGTTGTCTAGGTAGACAATGACGAAATGTAGCAATATGTCAGTGAACACATGGTCCATGAACCTTTGGAAGATCGCCGGCACATTTGATCATTTGAAGGACATTACCCAGTGTTCGAAATGACCAAATGTGGTGCGAAATGCCGTCTTCCATTCGTCTCCTGCTTTGATTCGAATCAAATGGTAGGCCCCACATAGATGCAGTTTGGTATAAATTGTGGCACCCTTTACAGCCTCTAAGATGTCTGGAATCAAGGGCATGGAATCAAGGGCATGGCGTATCGGTCAGGGATCGTTATCCTGTTTCTGTCCTCTGTATTCTTCTTTGGAATGAAAAAACACAATACACCGAATGGGGATATAGGCTCTGCTATCAACCCGTTCTGTAAATTGGTTTGGCGATATTCTTTCAGGACTTCCTTTTCCGACAAGATGTACATCCTCCCAAAGGGAATGGGTTGGGCCGGGAGCAAGGTGATGGCACAATCATCCCTACAATGAGGAGGTAAAATGGAGTATTGGGGGGGAATCAAAGACTTCTTGATACTGCACATATGTCTCTGGCACTCCCCGGACGTGACCAAGGATGGTTCTGTTTTTTGATTGCTCAGGAACGGGTGAGGAACTGTGAAACCCTAACAAACGCTGGGTAAGACAATGGAACACATATTGTTCAGACCCCAGGAACAAAGAACCTGATGTCCACGGTTCATTACGGTGCCGGTGCTACAGGCTTGCTGTGCTCATGGGTGCCTTTCATTCCGCCAGGTCAGACCTGGCGGAATGAAAGGCAGCTGCAAGCACAACTCGGAGTTTGCCAGTCTGGATACTCGTGCAAGACTATGGGCCTCATTACATCTGTGGTTAGGGTAGGCCGCCAAAAGTGTCTTTGTATCAATCAGGTCTGTTGTATTGGCAATCCCTCGATGTCCTGCAGCCTTTGAATCACGGTACATCCTTAGAACTTCTCGCTGGATGGTGGTAGTTGGCACGTATACCTGTTGGTCATAGAAAAAGTAGCTGTGTTCATGTTGCAGAGCGTATCTGTCTACAACTGGTTTACATTGGTCCTCCCGGTTCCAAATTTCCTCCTGAATATGTTGCAGAAAATCGGATAACACATGGATAAAAATCGCCTTAGGGAACATTCGTTCGGTATAAAAACCAGGAAAATGCGTGGGTGTCCTTCTTGGCTAAGGCATCAGCCTTCAGGTTCACCCTTCCTGGGATGAAGGTGAACGTTATGTTATATGGCAAAAAGAAGTGGGCCCAACTGGCTTGCCAGCTGTTCCGGGTTTATGCATACTGGCGGCTTTTCAAGTTCTGGTGGTTTGTCCAGACTTCCACTGGATATTTTATGCCCAGAAGCAGGTGTTTCCATTTTATGAAGGCCCTTTTGATTGCTAACAATTCCTTTTCCAGTACGGAATAATTCTGTTCTGAGGAAGACAACGTTTTGGACATATACACCACTGGACATTCCTGACCTTGGTCTGACATCTGCATAAGAACTGCTCGTAATGCACGGTGAGAGGCATTGGATTCGACAATGAAACTCTTGTTCTGATCTGGGGTAAGTAAGATAGGAGCCAAGGAAAACGTTTTCAATCTAATCTACAAAAGGCCTGTTGCGCCCTGTATGTCCACTGGAAAACCGCCCCTTTCTTTAACAAGGCAGTTAGGGGAAGAATAATCTGGGAAAAATGACGGCTGAATTTTCGATAAAAATTTGCAAACACAAGGAATCTCTGTCATTCCTTCACTGTTTAGGGCGAAGGCCAGTCCATGACTGCTGAGACCTTGGTAGGTGTAACGCTCACCTGAATCCCTCGGAGGCGCAGGTCTGGGCTGGGGGTTCTCGGAGTCTTCTAGGGTCACGCGCAGGCCTCGAATGCCACCCTGGAAAGGCCCTTTCCTCACTGAGATCTTGATCTGAAGGGTGAGGTGTCTGCAATTATGAGAGCAAGGGGTTAATATGGATATATAAGCCTGACTGGGTAAGCTGCCTCCCCTTCCTGGTACTCCCAAGTAGTTCGTAGGCTAAATGTGCTCACCTTATGTAGGTGAAAGCGGAGCTCTCCATCCTGCGTCTGTGCAGGGGCGCCGAAGCCAGTTACTTCACTGGTTAATTGTCCAGCCTCTTGGTTGCAGAGGATGAAGATTTGGAGCTAGGCCGTTGTTAGCAGCACGAACGGCGGTTGCTTGAATATGGAGATACGGAGAGCGATGGAATGGCGAAGGTATTGCAGGCAAGTAAGTAGAAAATGTCAATTCGAAGTTAAAAGCACTTCTTAATGTCTCTTTTCCTTTTTCAGGTCGCAGAAGCAGCTGGGTAGAAAAATGGATGTCGAGGAATGCACCGAGGAGTGAGAAAGATGAGCGCTGCCCAAAACACCTGCGTATAGATGGAGTTTTGTATTTCTTAATGATGTCCTTTTGTTTTGCAGATGCGAGTAGCAGCGTCGGCGGAGGCGAGAAGAATGCAGCGCAGGTAAGGAAAGTTTCACGGAGGTTTACTAACCAATGTCTTTGCTTCCACAGGGTGCCGGAAAAAATGGAAAGCTGCAGCCCGTGGCTTGAGATGCACCGATGGACTGGGTAAGTGCGCTGGTTTTATCTCGTGCTAACCTGGTGTTCTTTTCCCTTTTCAGATGCTGCTGGAGACAAAGATGGTATTTCGGAAGGTAAGATTGCGGATTTCTCTTCCCCAGATGCAGAAGTTGAAGATTCTCTGGAGCTGACACGGTGAGCGTCCTGCTGCTATTGCAGAATAACTCGAAGCACGTTGCTCTGATCGGGTGTGGTTTAAATAGCTTACTGGAGTGCTTAGGTGTCTCCTTCCACAGCAGCCTCGCCCAGGTAAGAAGTCCCAGCTTCCAGAATAGTTCCAGTATCCAGTCCCAGGGAGTGGTGCTGGCCACACCCAGAAGGTAAAGTAGTTCCAGCCATGGATGGATGAGGATTTCATCCTGCAGGTGAGTGAGCAGCATGGTCTGCAGCAGGTAGGTCCACCCAAGCACCATTCCTTACATCATGAGCCCGGCACGTCCTGTGCCGGGACTGGGTCCCCTTATGAGCCTGGCGCCACTGGCGCCAGGACAAGGTCCATAAGGCCCCTATGGGAGCCGATGGGTGCCTGGAAATGAAGTTGTGACCCAGCTTCCGAGGCAGTTGGGCTAAACCTGACTCCTTGGAGGCTGTGGTCATGACAGTAGGGTCAATTGAAGTGCCTTGGGCAGATAGAGCATACCCTAGGTAGGTTACTTGGTCTTGATTGAACTCACACTTTTCCAGCTTGCAGTAAAGATGATTGTCTTTTAACTGACCCAGGACGATCTGGACATGCCGTATATGCTCTGTCATGGTGCATGAGTAAACAAGAATATCATCTAAATAGACAATAACTGAGTGTAATATTAGGTCAGCGAAGACATGATCCATAAATCTCTGAAATATGGCCGGAGCATTGAACAAACCAAAAGGCATCACCCTATATTCGTAATGACCGAAGGGTGTACGAAATGCCGTTTTCCACTCGTCACCAGCTTTGATGCGGATAAGATGATAAGATTCGCGAAGATCAAGTTTTGTATAAATGGAAGCCCCCTTTACAGCCTCCAGGATGCCAGGGATTAATGGCATGGGGTATCGATCCGGAATAGTGATTTTATTTAACCCTCTGAAATCTATGCAAGGGCATAGCTCCTCCGTGTTCTTCTTAGGAATATAGAAGAGAGAGGTACCTGCCGGAGAAGTGGATACAGTAATGAGCCCATTTGGGAAATTAGACTATAGGTATTCCTTTAGCATTTTCTTTTTGTTCTGAGAGAGAATGTACATGCTTCCGAATGGAATGGGTTGGTCAGTAGGTAGGTTAATGGCACAATCATACCGGCGGTGTGGGGGTAAACTAGAATATTGTGGTGTGGAAAATTGATATTCTAGATAGGTGTTTGGTATTCCTTGTATGTGACTAAGCATTGTAGGATTCTGTGGGATAGTAGACTGGGGAATGGATGGGCTAGTTCCATATCAGTAAAGACAAAATCAACTCTAAGTACCACCATGGGAGCACTTGTGGGGTCCATGTTAGAATCAGGGGAACCAGACATTTCATCCCGGATCGTGGTTCCCCCTACGATAGGGAATCAGCGTTTCCCGGTCTCCTAAGAGGGGCCACTGGACATTCACACACCAAATGATATCTTGAACCACAATACATACAGAGACCCATAGAGCGTCTGCAAGTGCGTTCTTCTGGAGACAGTGTACCGCAAGCTATTCCCAGCTGCATGAGTTCCTCTGGGTCTTCCATTCAAGTGGGGGGGAGGGAGGGGCGAGGCTGTTCTAGGGAGGGCTTTACAAGCTTACCCTTTTTTCTTTCTCTGTGACATTCTTGCATCCTGTAATCTAACTGCATGGCCAGTGTTATGATTTCCACAAGATTAACAGAACGAGGCACTCAGGAGATCTCATCCTTGAGTTCCTCTGTTAGACCTCTGCAAAACAGTGTAATCAGAGCATCATCAGGCCAGGCTGTATCAGCAGCCATCTGTTTCAACCTGGTGATGTAGGTCAGAAGATCATGAGAAACATTTTTGAAATCCAAATGATGTTCTTGAGAGGAGACTGTGATCTCCTGCCAACCAAACATTGCTTTCAGACTGTTAACAAAGGCTGGATTAGAATCCAGGATGGGGTTGTTGGTGGTGACTAATGGGGTAGCCCATGCTAATGCAGCCCCCAAGATCATTTGTCCCACCATGTCCCTGTCAGAGGGAAAAAATGTCACCTTGAAGACGAACTGTACAGTACATGCCTCCAAGAATTCCTTCAGTTTATGGGGATTGCCATCAAATTTGCCTCCTGGGAGGAGCCCCGGAGGCAGTTCAGGGCTCACAGGTGGACGGTTCATGTGTTGCCGTAAATAGACATTTTCTTGTTTTAGGCTCTGGACCTCCATGGTCAGAGACTGCACAGCCACCACCAGATGTTGCATTTTGTCCGTGGCTGTATTATCTTGGGCGTTGCTAACTATCATAAATCAAGGCTACAAAGTTTATCTACAGCCATAAAGATTACACTGACCTTATATGATGCAACAGCGTGTGGCAAAGAAAAGCCCCCCAAGAACCCTTGGTGCCCCCCAAGTACCTAAAAGGCAACAAGCAGTGGGAAAACAAAGATTCCAGGGAAACCCTCTTGGGGGGAAAAAAAACCCTGGCAGGTCGCTGAGTAGTTCTTGGACGTTTTCACTGTTCGGAAGCACGGTCATGCCAAAACAGGCAGAAGGATCACTTGTTGCAGTTGCCGTGCTGACGGAGTGTGAGAAGGAGAGGTAAGAGTGTTTACTATGGATGATTGTGGTTTTAGGCAAAAGGAAGTATCTGAACATACCAAGAAAATTCTCTGAGGGCTTGAAGGCACAGGCAGAGTTCCGGAACTGACCGGAAGAGCTGCAGTTTGGGTTGTTATACTGGAGGACAAATATGGAGAGCGTGAAAGGTAAGCGATATGTACGGCTCTAGGAATGTTATAATGGGGAGATACTATGTACCCGGGTGATTGCCAGTCTTGTCAAGAGGTTGGGATTGATTGCGCTGGAGAAAGTAGAGCATAGCGTCTTCCCATTATCGCTAAATAACGAAGGAGGTATCAGAGTAAATTGGATGGAAGATCAGTCTCAAGTGAGAGGTTTAAGGAGGGAAGCGTGCATATTTACGAAATACCTAAACCTTGGAGAGTAGTGTTGTGCCGGTATCCTGTCTGCCATCGCATATATGCACTGTTGAAATCAGATGGGGGCGGGAGCAGGAAGGAGACCGGAGTGTAAGTGAAAACTAGACTGTTGCATGGAACACTGGGCACCTCCTTGGTAGGATCAGGCTAATCTTTCTCCATCTGCTCCAAAAGGACTGTTGGCAGAACCTGAATGTGACAGTAATGGGGTTTGGGATCCTAGGGAATTTGTTATATACAGAGGGAGACAGAAGGTTGTTTGCCTAATATCTGCGCACAAAGACACAAATCAACTAAAATTAGCGTAAGGTTTACTTGAAAAATTCTTGAACAGCCTTTGGAAAATTCATAAAACAGCCTGACACGTGAAACACGTGTTTCGAGCTGAGGTGCTCGTCATCAGAGGCTGGTTATTCTATACATGATTATACAAAGATCCAAAACATCAAAACAAAGCAAGGATCAACAAAATTAAAACATAAAAGGTTGGCATTGTTATACCAACAGCCACAGTTCCAAGCAAGGGGTACATGTGTGGCCGCACCCGCAAAATGTTAAATCACAAAAATCAACAAAGACAACAGATAAACATAATATGTCAACATGTGAGAGCATACATAAAATTATAAACAATTAATTGAGTTGCATATTTTTTGAAATGAAGGATAAATGCATCCATAATTACCAGAGTCATTGCAAGATAAATAGTTTGGAAGAGAAACAAAAATAAAAACGAATTGACATCAATAAATGATTGGTCATCCAGATCAATAAATAACGTGGGCTCGACTGTTGGAGAAAGGTAAATAGATCAAAGTGATGCATGAAGATGTTCGCAAGGGCCGGGGCATAGCTCGCACCCATTGCCACACTTATAAATTGTTTATAATAGACATTGTTCAATATGAATACATTGTTAGATAATGCAAAAGATAGAAATTCTTTTACCATTGCTATGTGATCAAAAAATGATGCTGAATGGCCTCTGAATATGTACTCAACACTTGAAATTGCTTTATCATGGTCTATTGAAGTATACAGTGCCTTGACAACAAGCGTTACCAGAAGTAATCCAGATTTAATCTTTAGTTCCTCAAGTATTTGTAATGTATGCATAGTATCTCTCAGGTAAGTAGGTATAGTGATAACCAAAGGAGACAGGCATTCATTAATATAAATGGATAAAGGTTCCAGTATGCCACCACCACCACTGAGTATTGGTCGACCTTCAGGTATAGTATCAAAGTTATATGCAATGACGATTAGTCATAGTGAATGGGATCTATTTACCTTTCTCCAACAGTCGAGCACTTTTATCCTCAGTAATGTAATTCCTCAGTCTAGGCTGATTCACAAGGAAAATAAGGTAACTCCTTTTTTCAGTTAATTAATTTTTTGGTATGCCCATTGAGTGGGAGAGACATTACCTCTCATGCTATTGTCAAATATGTCTTTGGACTACTGATTGATGTCAATTCGTTTTTATTTTTGTTTCTCTTCCAAACTATTTATCTTGCAACGACTCTGGTAATTATGGATGCATTTATCCTTCATTTAAAAAAATATGCAACTCGATTAATTGTTTATAATTTTATTTATGCTCTCACATGTTGACATATTATGTTTATCCGTTGTCTTTGTTGATTTTTGTGATTTAACATTTTGCGGGTGCGGCCACACATGTACCCCTTGCTTGGAACTGTGGCTGTTGGTATAACAATGCCAACCTTTTATGTTTTATTTTTGTTGATCCTTGCTTTGTTTTGATGTTTTGGATCTTTGTATAATCATGTATAGAATCACCAGCCTCTGATGACGAGCACCTCAGCTCGAAACACGTGTCAGGCTGTTTTATGAATTTTCCAAAGGCTGTTCAAGAATTCTTCAATTAAACTTTATGCTAATTTTAGTTGATTTGTGTCTTTGTGCGCAGTTATTAGGCAAACAACCTTTCGTCTCACATACCGTTGGCAACGTTGGCAGGTTGCCCTCAACCCTTGCCTCAATCTGCAGCCCTTGCTCAACATATTTAACTGTCAGGGCGCCTGTATCTCACAACAATCCTTTTCTGCCAAATAAAAGGTTGTTATATACAGAGGAGTTGTTGGGTGTGGGAAAGATAGATTCAACGGTAGGAAGTGGGGTAAATGTATTACATCCTGCAAAGGCCTTGGGTATGTCGTCCTCCTCCCCTTCTTCCCTGGTACAATACAGCATCACACCTAGGGTATTCCTCAGAACACAACCCCGGGCCCTGGGCTCCCCTACCCAGGTGATCCTCCCTCGCTCATCCACCCCTAGGGTTGGGATCTGAGAGCGCCAGCCTTTCCCTGGCCACCTGAATAAAGGATTCTTGAGTCCACTTCATCAACTTCTAACTAGTTTATTCCCATGCCAGTCCTACTACCTCAGTTCACACCTGGTTTACTACCATGCCAGTCCTACTACCTTAATTCACACCTGGTCTACTTCCATACCAGGCCTACTCCATCAAAGGTTTGCCATCCGGGTATACTTCCCTGCCTGAACAGTGTTTCACAACAAGTGCTTTTGTTGTTTAGATCAACTGACAAGAGGTTCTCAACAACTTCACAGTTTGCAGCTCCAAACTTTTAACAATTTAAGGGAAAACAAGGTTCACATTGGAGCTCTTAATACTCCTCTGAAGACAATGCTTCCCTCCTTATGAATAACCTTTTCCAGAATGGTAGCCCCTCTGTTGGCAATATCTGTCGGATTTTAATGCCTTGATTTTAGTCTCTCTTGGCTTGGGCAATGCTTGTAGGTATTAGTTCTTTATAATATTGACCCATAGGGTTGCTGGGTATTCCACAAACTCACATGTTTAAAGTTACATTCCTTTTGGTTTTGTCATATAAGGCTTTCTCTGCTTTTCAATAGTTTGGTATTAAAAATCAGTTTTAGAAACACTTTCACTCATACGCGAGTGCTGCCTCCTTGGTTAATGCCTGCCTTGAACACGCGAGCGGATGCAGAGCGCTCCACAGCCTCTACCAATCTGTGAACTCACCAAGTAAGAAATGCGAATCCGTTCCCCTCACTGCTCGCAGGACTTCTGCTTCTTTTGATCCTCGCGACCCGAAAAACTGCTTCTCTTAGTTTGCTGCCTCCCTCGACATCTGCAACTGGAACTCCTTTTGCTCCTGAGGCTCTGTGGTGCAAGCCAGCCACTGGAGACAGCCTCCTGGGAAGGAAAGCGTCCCTCGCTTTCACCTCCTGCTGCGCAGCCTCTGTCGAACAGGTCCCCAGAGGGCAAGCTTCCCTTTTGCGCGCTTCATGCTGTGCGACCTCTGCACTTCAGGTTCCTGGAGGCACAGACTCTCTCAGGACTGGCAACTGATATCTGTCAAACAGTGGTCCTGGTATCTTCTCCCTCCTCCAGCTTCTGCCTGGGTTGCCTGCAGTAATCACACTGCTTCTTCTTGCTCTTGCACTTTCTCTCTCACTTGGCCTGTGCCTGAGGGGACCTTTTAAGCCTCTCATTCTCCCTAGGGTGTGGGTTATCTTAATTAACAATCTGACCACTCCTGCAGCACTTTACCTCTTCAGCTCTCTTCCTCGTTGCAGTACTTAAGGAATTATGGGACTTGAAGTCCCTAGTGGAAAAGTATGTTTTTCAGGTATTGATTTTCACTCCATAATATTCTTTAAAGGACTATCATAAGGTTCAGTCACCAGACTTGATTGAAAAGAGGAATGCAGTTCTTTTAAGCTGCTATTATTCCTTTCACTGTACCTTTGGGCTTTAGGGAGGCTTTTCACTTTATAAGTGTTCCGGATTTTGGAAACGTTTTTATTACTCCCGATGCATAGGAGTTTGTGATTGTTTTCACCCATGTTTACGTGTTTAGCTTGTGGAACAGAAAGATGGTTATTACAACAAGCCATTACATACTTTGTCATTCAGGAGCCATCCTCCCTAGAGGAAGACAAATACTGTGTCTCACCCCAGGGAGTCCTCGGATTCCCCTGTACCCTTTCACCTCCCTGGTGATCCTCCCGGTGAACACCGCCCCCAAGGTCAGGAACAGAAAGCCTCTGCCTTTCCCTGGCCACCTGGGAGGAGACTTTAGGCAGGGGTTTAGTGAAGAGTCCGTAGGATTCCTCACACTGTTCAATTTTCTTGTCATAGACAAGCCTCCTGTTTACCTTACCATTATATATATGCTATGTCCTACTATGTATGCATTTATGGGATTTGTAAAGGACAGACCTAGGGTGAGGGATTAGCTGTTATGGATAGGGGGTGGAAGTGAGAGGTATGAAGCTAACCATTGCAGGACTGTTCCATAGAAGCCCATCTGTGTGATGACGATGAGAAGGTCTTCATGGTCAATTGTGTCTAAAACATCAGAGAGGTGGAGGAGGACAAGTAAGCAAGGGTCTCTACAAGTAAGTAGAGCGTCATTGATAACTTGGATGGCGGGGGTCTAAGTGCTGCATTGTGGTCGGAAATCGGATTGGTAGTGCTGTAGGAAATTGTGCTGTGTGATCTTTTCATGCCACAAGGTCGCGACACTCTTCTCAATCACTTTGCAGAGGAAGGGTAGATGTGTGATGGTGCGATAGCTGGCCAGGCGAGTGTGGGTTTCTTCAGTAGTGGGAGGCTCGGTCCCATTTTCAGTACATCTGGGAAGGTGTATAATGTGATGAATGCATTAATAATGTTAAGAAGGGGTGTGAATGCTTCACCTTTGACCTTAACAATGGAGGGGGCAGAATGTCGCCTTTGTATTTGGTGGGTTTGAAAACTGCAAGAGTGTTGGCCAGGTCTCCTGGAGTAGTTGTCCTGAATTTGGCTCATCCTGATATGTTTCGGGATGGTACGGGTGGGATGTCTGTGGAGTGTTTGGGGCTGTCAATGTGTTAGTTTATCTTGTCTATCTTGTCTATCTTGTCAATCTTGTGTGTGAATGGCCAGGATCAAATTGCTATATATGACTTTTGCTTATTTCAGAAATTACCGGATAGAGAATGAATGCAAACAACTAGCAATGTTGCCCTATACATAGGTAACAGCAGCTGTGTTGCTATCTAATTAGGGCATATGAGGATGTTCAACACTCCATTATGAATATAGGATATATTTGGCAAGAAGATATAACATATATGTTTGCTATGAAAACTTGCCCCAGAGCTCCTTTCTAAGTTAGGTCTGCATAAATCATCTTCATGCTTCTCCTCTGATAACTTTCTGACACCAAAAAGTAACAGAAGCCAGAAATGTGACTCCAGCACAGGTGTCCTACATTGCACAACTTAAGTGTTCAAGCATTGTGAACATGTCTAAATGAGGCCTTAACATTTTGGTAAATCAGTGTGATCGACAGAGTTCGGGTCTAGGGTTCTTTGGGAGCCAAATGCACTCAGTAGGCAGTGGCAAATCCTCCAATGAATGTGAATGAAAAAGATTTTTACCTAACAAGTTGTCTTTTGCATATTGATGATGTTGCTTGGTTATCCCAATATATTTAAAGGTGTGTCCAAATCTGTTTGAAAATTGTCTGTGTCTAGTAATGTGGCTTGTTCCTAGTTTGAATAAAATTACTCTTCCCGCAGGGAGAATGCAGAAAATATGTACTTTTTCTCTGAACTGGCTTTAACTCTAAATGCACCCGAAGATAAAGTAGCCCCAACGGACAGCCGGCTTAGGCCAGACCAGCGACTCATGGAAAATGGCAAGTGGGATGAGGCCAACATAGAGAAACAGCGCCTTGAAGAGAAGCAAAGGGCTGTACGGCGGTTGCGCGAGTCAGAAGCTGGTGTGGCACTAGATGAAGGTAAATGTCAATTAATAATACTGTCAATTATTTGCCTAATATAAATAGCTAACTTATTTTCATGGCAATGTTTAGTAAGGTTATCCGCCTCAATCACAAATCGATACTGTGTTTTCTCTCCAAACCACCATAATTACCCACTGTGAGAAACTAAAGGGTGTCTTACCCGCAAGTCCTCTGGGACTTGTCATCCAGGTGCCAGGACACTGCCATCGCTTTTGAATCCGGTCCCTGGGGGTATGCCAGTGCAGGAGGACCGTGGGGGTGAGGCAGCCGATGGTGGGACGCAGTATTCCCCCTTTTTTGTTTGTCTAACCCTTTCTATTTTTTAGGATTCCCCCGAGGTCCCAACTCCCCCCCCATTTTACACAAACACTGGGCCGAGGAAGAGGGTGACTGAGTGACAAGACTAACTCTCATACATCATACTGGACATGTCCCGTTAATCGGGTCAGGCACAGAACATCCTTGAAGACCTGCTCTCCAACCTTGATTGCAACACCCCCTGCGTATCTTCATCTTACTTGATCTCTCCTATGCCTTTGACACAGTCAACCATGCCATCCTGCTCAACCTGCTCAACCGTCTCTGCGATAACCTTGGTATCACAGGTCAGGGCCTGGCGTGGCTGACTTCTTTCCTCTCTGATCGACCCTCCCAGGTTGAACTTGGGTCCTTCCTCTCCTCCATCTCTATCTCGACCTTTTGGTGTTCTCCCTGGCTGTTGAACCAATACCTGGCACTTCTTGCCTACTGCATTGCCGCGCTCTGCCCCAACTTCCCATACTATGCGGGTGACACTCAACTCATTTTCAGGCTATCCTCAGCCACCTCTTCTCCCTTTCTCATCTCCGACTGTCTGTCCGCCATCCAGGAGTGGCGTGCTGCCGACGATCTCTGCCTTAATGACATCAAGACCAAGATTCTCCTCATCAGCACACATGCTCCCTCCTTTCCTGCCACTCTCTGGCCGGCCTCTCTTGGCCCGCTTCCTGCTCCCACCTGCGAGGCTAAGAACCTCGGGGTCATCTTCGACTCCACACTCTCCTTCTCTCCTTACATTTCTGACGTCTCTAAGAAGTCGCAATACCAGCTGCACCTCCTCAGAGGTATTCTTCCTTTCCTCTCCTTCCCCCAGAAGCTCACTGTCTCGAGAGCTCTGGTTCTTTCCAGGCTGGACTACTGCAATAGCCTCTTTCTAAATATGCCTGCTTCTACCCTCTGTAACTCGTTACAACAGGACTGCGAGACTTGTCCTTGGCCTCAAGCCCAGGGATCGTATCTCTACAGGACTGAAATCTCTCCACTGGCTCCCAGTGGCTGCGAGGATTAAGTTCAAAACCCTCTGCATTGTCCACAAGGCCTTCTGGGGCTTGGGGCCTCAATACCTCCAACTCTCTCTTCCTAAATATCTTCCTTCTCAAGCTCTTCGCTCATCCGTTTCCAACTCCCTCAGGGTCAGTCGCTTCTCCAAGCAACAATTTGGCGGTAGATATCTTTCTTCGGCTGAGGCCTCCCTCTGGAACAGCCTCCCTGCCTCCCTGAAACTTGAGGAGAAACATCTCAGGTTCCGGAAGCACCTCAAAGTCTTTCTCTTTGCTTCTGCTTTTTCTCCTCCTCTCACCTGCTGACTTTCTGACCGAAACTGTGCTGGTTACCTGGCCACCTTCTGATTTCTGGCCCAGGTCCCCTCCCCCACCAGTCGCACACCTGCACTGCCTCCCCGGCAACCCCTGCACTTGGGGACTGTTTCTGTATCCCTACAGTCCTACTACCAGCACCTGACACCTTTTATCTGCACTTACCCCTGCACTTGCCACCTACTGGCTGTATTTTTACTTATTGTTATTTATTCTATTATATACTGCACTGTCCCCTCCCCTTCCCCCCGCACTTTCCTACTTCCCCCTCCCATGCACTTGCACAATCTGAATGACACCTGGCCTAGTAGGATCGTTGTCTGTCTTCCCTCTGTTTCCCCCTCCCTTGCCTCGTCGCGCCTTGAAACACTTGTGTTTAGGCGCATTATAAATGCCATATATCATATCATATATCTGAAACCAATTAGCTCTCCTCACTCGATAAAAGGCAGAACCTAGAGACACACTCTGAGCAAGGTGGAACACAAGTACGAGCAGCATTTCCAAGACGAAGGCAAACCTACCGGAGCAGAGCGACAGACCAAGGGACGAGAGCAGCGGGTTGAAAACCCCAAGAGTTCCCTACTGGAAGTCTTTGCCTCCGACAGGCCATGAAAGACACATGGAGAAGGCCAGATCCCGCATCAAAAAGCTTCATTGTGTTTCAAGGAAGCCAACCACCCTCCCAGGTGAACGGCAGAGTTGGGGAGGCGAAGCCAAGCCTGTGGTACTAACCTTGACTTGTGAATAGGAAATTGGAAAACCAAGAAAGAAACGCTCACAGCCAGAGAGTTGACAAACAACCTGAGAGACCGGTGTGTGTTAAAGATTGAAGTGGCAACATTATATCGCAAGTGAAGGCTGCACACGTGTGGATGAGATACGAAGAAAGGCAGACCTGTGAATGAACTTTGAAATAAGGACAGCTGTGAAATCAGCAGTACTGAATAAAGGAGTGGTCCGGTGAAAGGAAGTAGCCCACTTGAAAGTCTCAGTGAAAGGTGCATTGTTTGTAATGATAAAGCGAATGAACTGCCAAAGCAAAGTAAGCAAAATTAACACCTAGGGAAGGGGAGAGTGAAAGTTGAACCTCAAACTATTAGCGAAGTGGCCCTCCGGAGGTCTGTAAAGAAAGCCACGCACATTTGAAAGTCGTCAACATCCGAAAGTGGTCTGAGCCCGACTGAGGGAGACCCGAAGTATAATAAGCTTGGGGAAGGGAGCCCCCTTGCAAGTCTTGTTGAACATTGTTTGAAGAGGTCTGAGCACAACAGAGGGGGACCTATGCGAATTTCGTTTTGAGGTCTGAGCGCGACAGATGGGGACCAACGTGAACTTTTGTTTTGGAAATAAGCTTGCAGAAGGGAGCCCCCTTGCAAGTCTTGTTGAACATTGTTTGAAGAAGTCTGAGCCCGACAGAAGGGGCATATGTGAATTTTGTTTTGAGGTCTGAGCCCGACAGATGGGGACCAACGTGAACATTTTGTTTTGAAGAAGTCTGAGCCCGACAGAGGGCAACCAACGTGAACTTTTTGTGAAACATTGTTTGAAAGGCTTGGAAGAGCCACTTCAATGTGGAAGGCCAGGTGGGATTCGATCCACGTCTTGAACTGCTCATGTGTTGAAACCCCGACCCAGAATGTATCATCCTGCCTACAGGGATCGCCTTACTCCATGTGGTCTAATGTGGGGAGTAAAGCCAATTCAGCCACATTTATTCTTTTGAACACTGATTTTTCCTTTAGATACATTCCTTCTTTTAAACACTTTTTGTACAAGAGATAGGGCAGGCATTTGGTTTTCGTTAGGCGAATGCAAATACTAAATGACTTTCCTCGGCTGCTGTCTGATGGCTCCTCCCCACCATCCTGCACTGTGACACTCTCCTGCCTTTCTCATTATTCCTGATGCTTTCCTTCGTCTTTTCTAGTCTTCTCCCCGTCACTGCCTTTTTTGTACTCTTTCTTGATCTCTCCCTTCTCCAGCTGCAACCTCTCCTTGCGCTCCTTCCATTCTCGCCTTTCTTAATGTTCCCCCCTCCAGCACCAGCCTCTCCTTGAGCTCAACCTCTCTTGCACTCCTTCCTTTCTCCTTTTTCTTGATCTTTCCCTCCTCCATCTACATCCTCTACCTTGCACTCATTCCTTCCTCCTCAATATTATCCTCCTCTACCTCGGACCTCTACCTTGCATTCCTTCCTTCTTTCTTGTTCTTTCCCTCCTCCATTTACAGCCTTTGCCTTATGTTTCTTCTATCCTAGCTCCCACACTTTGGTGCTGCCACCATCCCTTTTTTCACAGGCCATAAGAGAATTGGGGCATACCTGGGTCATGTTGGCACGGGGAGTGTTGGATTGGTGTGCATGGTTTGGAACCTCCCCATCAACATGTGTGCTGGCCCAGCGGCTTTGTGAGCTTAAACAATGAACAAGGGAGCAGCCATCTTGGAGTAGCCATCTTGGAAACTGGTAGCACAGTCATGGTGGCCACCCAATTCCACCACAGCTTACCAATTCTCACTTATGTGTTCCTTGGCTCCCTTACACCTTTGCCTCTGATCTCTCCACTAAGGAACTGTTCTATCCTTGGGTCATGCTGAAGAGAACAACCAGCCTTGGTTCATGGACCATGTGGTCTTATGACTGTTTTGCACAGCTATCTATGTTGAGCTTGTGGTCCCTATACGCTAAAGGACATTTTACACATGGCCATACTTAAGTAAGATGAATGATCAAGCCGAAACCCAGAAACTTACAACCATTTCCCCAGTTGCTCACATTTGACTATGCCACAGATAGCTTAAGACCTCATTTATGAAATATTGTAACACTGCAAGAACAATAAAAGGCTGAATGGCATAACTTGATACTCAAGTAACCCGTACTTGAAAAGCTGTTTTCCACTCATCTGCATTTCTCACGCTGACTAAAAAATATTTAATTGAATTGGACTTTTGTATCGCACTTCATGCTGGAGTCCAGCGTCAAAATGCAGGCCTGGGTATCAAACCCATGCTGTTCAGTGTTATTTTGCCTCCAAGACGAGAACGTTGCCCATGAGCTATCTTCCCAGTCCAAATAGATGATAAATCTCCAGCAGAATTAAATATATGAAGATGGTTGATTCTTGAATATGGTCTGGCATGACCGAAATCACTGCAGATGGGTACCAGTTCGTAATTGTGATGTTATTCAAGGCTCTATGATTCATGCAAGTTCAAAATTCCCCATTCTTCTTAGAAACAAAAAAGAGGGGAGGCTGCTGCAGAATCGGAATGCATAATGAAATACTCTCACTGGTGCTCATTCTCCTTTTCAGTTACAAGGTGTAGATGCTCCTGCCTCTAATTCTATTTTGTAGTCATACCCCAAATAAGTTATTTTGCTAGCCTTGTCATCACAAACATTCATAAAGTGCAGAAAACACATTGCGATGAATCCGATGGAGTCATCACTAATTTCCTGCCAGTGGCCATCTCCCATGTGGCCAGGGAATGTCAGTTGCAATCTGATCCTGAAAATGGTGGTAGATATCTGAGGGAGGATCACGTGGGAGGAGACAGCTGTTGGGGGGAGGTGGTGAGACGGATGAGACGCAGTATTCCTCCCTTTTCCCTGACGAAGACCCTATAATGCCCAAGGTCTTGATGGCTTGTTGTCACCCCACAATTCCACCTTAGTGTAAACATCACAAACCCCTTTCTTTGTGTCACTCTAGACAAAACTCCATTTATACCTCAAACATTCAAAACGCACAGATAACATCTCCTCCTTTTTCTGAGGGTTCTTTATTGAAACTTTTGAACACCATCATTTTAGAAATCCAATAACGTCTATGGACTTCAGCACCCAAAAAGACACAGGTCCTGAGACGAAGAGGATGGAGGAGTTGATGCAAACTAAGAAAAGCCAGAAGTCTAACGTGCAGACTAGTTGTTTTGTTCAACCTAAAGTGCCCAGAACATTTAAAAATGGTATCTGCACTAAACAGAGAAGCAGTATGGGAGAGAACTGTGCAGGAGAAAACCAAGAGAGAGAGGACGGGCACATTCATGCAGCAGCTCGTGGACAAGAGTTGCACATACCGGTGTGGGGTGAAGGAAGGAGAGGTGCAGCAGGCATGCCTGAAGGACAGTGGAAGCACTGGGAGCCACAGCGGAGCCCATGGAGGTATGGTCGTGCCAGGAAACAGCATTCTCTGGTCCAAGCCACAAAGGGAAGCCAGCGAGTGAACGCAGAGCTACAGGAAACGCTGGGGATACGTCTTTGTTGTGTAAGAAGCTGACCAAGGTAAGAAGCTTCACCGCTTAGGCACGCCATAAGTCAGAGACGCTGTGAACTGCCGGTGAGTCTGCCCAGAGTAATTGGGCACCCCATGTGTACTGACATGCATGGAATCAAGTGAATGAATTATGTGAGTTTGTTGATATGGACAATGCTCAAAAGTTGTTTAAATACAAACAAAACTCCTTGTCAATTCAATGCCCAATAAGAAGAATATTTGAATACCGACAAGATAAAGTGCAGCAACAAAACCCAAACAAATACATATGCAGGAGATGTTGATGTGGGAGAAAGCTGAAGCAAGTGTTACCCTAAGTAAATATATTGAACACAACAAAGTAAATGCTGCTGTGGCATAGTGAAAAGGACGGTCAATTAGAAGTACTCGTAAAAGGGAATACACCAGGCATCTGACATTTGGGGGAAGATACCTGGCAGGGAAGTATACCAGGTGATCTGCAAAACTCCAGAGATAGATACCTGGCAGATTAGTACAGCAGGCAGTCCATCAAAGTTGTATAAAGCCACACAAGTTGTAGCAAGATACCTGGCAGGGGAGTATACCAGGGAATCTAAGAAATCCATAAAAGAGGCCCTGGCAGCCAAATATACCAGACATTAGGAACTATATAAGAACTCTAACATTCAGGGAAGATAACTGACAGAGGAGTATACCAGGGGATCAAAAGAACGCAGAGGAGTATACAAGGTGATCCAGTAAAGTTGTAAAGGAAAGTCTAATACTGTGGGAATATACCTGGCAGGGGAGTATACTAGGCCATCTGAAGAACCCATAAGAGGATTCCTGGCAGAGAAGTATACGGGTGATCCATCAAAGTTGTAGAGGACTACAGTGTTGCAAAATGCCTGGCAGGAACGATACCAGGGAATGTGAGAAGCACATGAAAGAAGTCCTGGTCGGTAGATACACAAGGCGCTTGAAGTTGTATAGAGACTTTAATGTTTTGGAAAGATACCTGGCAGGGGAGTACACCAGGAGATCTAAAAAGCCCCTAAGAGGATTTCTGGTAGCAGACTACACCAGACAATCCTTCAAGGTTACCAGAAAAGCTAAAGAAAGACTACTATGGAATTTATCATTTGAACAAGAACGTTGTGAATCCAGTACAAAGAAACAAAGGAATAGTTGGATGTTATGGAATGTATTGTTTGATCAACAACATTCTGAATCCAGTACACAGACCCAAAGAAACTATTGGATAATGAGACACTTTTGGGATTCAAAGAAACTGTTGTTCATGAGAAACAGTTTTGCCATCCTACCTAAAAATCCAAGGAAGGAAACCACCCTCTTGATCCAAGGGTTTCTCCTTGGAAAACACTTTTTGTCAGATTTATGTTTATATTTTGATTATGAACACGTTCTACTAAACATCAATCCATAGACTTTTCCTTACACTCTGAGTTGTTGGTTTCTAATGTGAGGATTAGATTAGAATGTTTTGGACACAAGGATGGTTTCTAAGTTGCTAACTACTTGACACAGACTGATTCTTAGTTTTAGTTTCCTAGGTAGGGAAACTCTTCTTTAGGATAGGTATAGAGACTCGTTTTTTCAACCCATTTCTGTTTAATAAAAATGCCTGACAATGAAAACATTACAACTTTGTGTCTGTCTCTCCTTTCTGACCCCTCGCACCATATGGCAGAATATCTCTTAGTCTTACTGCCTCGTTTCTTGTATCTCTTTCTCAATGTGCGTTTGGTGATCTCAGCACCCTCTAAGAAACTGAAGAGCACAATCGCCAACTTCCTTTGGCCGAGTAAATGTGTGAGGGTGAACTGTGAGCAGTTGGTTGCCCCTTAGGAAAGGGGGACTGTCCCTTCTTTGCTTTGAGACCTACTACATAGCCGATCCGGCTTAATTTGTATCACATTGGTACTCCTTGAATCCAGATACATCTCTTTTCCAGAAAAAGATCCCTGGCAGCCCCATCACACCTTAGAGCAGCTATTCTTGTTCCTCCAACCCGGTCTGCCAAGGAAAAAGAACATAGTGGAATGTACGTGCAGAGCTTTGACGAAAAATAGGGCAAAAAAATGGGAGAGTTGCCCCTTTATTCTCCTCATCTTCCCATTACACATATACCTGAGGTCCCACTCACTAAGGAAAATGTTTACGTGCAATGTATGGGTAAATTGGGGTTAGCCAGATTTCCAGACATATTTTCCGATGGTCGAATTATATCTCTTGACAAATTTAAGAAACTTGGTGGCGTCTTGGCATTGGATATATTTCTTTATTTTAGTTCCTGTAAAACGGTGAGGGGGCTATGTGGTGCATTTCCACTCCAGCCAGAAACCACACACTTGTTACACTTGTAGGAGTGGGCCTTTCATCACTGTAACCAAAAGCAGGCCCACCCTTAAAGAGTATGTACACGCTTTGTCCGTAAAGCAAGTTTATTGTACAACCAGCCGGGAGGGATTAGATGATATCAAAGAGTCAAATTAACTTGCCTCCCTGAACCACACAAAGAACACGTATTTTATACAAATTCCAACAGTTAAAACGCTCCCAAATGTTTTGTTACAATGCCAACCTCCCACATATGATTAGTTAAAACTATACAATGTAACTATATTCCCTTTAGTTCCCACACTTCTTATTGGAAACATTAATCTAAGCACCATCCTTTGTAACATACAATTGCATATTTCATATTTACACTACACCCTTTTCTGAGGTCTTTGCATATTTTGTCATAGTCCCATCTCCTAGTTTTATAGTTTGCACAATTTACAAACAATTTCATTTATCACAGGTAGCATCTGGTTAGAAACTTTTACCCCTTCTTGTAACGCACACAGCTATTGTATAGATATTCCGTTTTTGTAAGGAGGAGGAGAGCGAACACATTTCCTTTTGATCTTTGTTGCTGGTATTATCGCCCAAACATGTTGGTGTCCACATTTCATTCTAAGCTATGCAACTTACCATTCCAGCCCACATGTCCCACATCGCCCCAACCTACACCTTGAGAACTCTATTGAAAATCCATGATCTATTAGTGCTCTTTTCCCCGCAAGCAGCCGCATCAGGTTTAATTGTCGGGCCCTAACAGGTGGCCGGAATCCTCCTTTGATTCAATAACAGACTCCTATATACTTACAGAGATTGCATCTCCGCTTCACAATGCACCTAGACCATAAATAAGACGTGCCCGAAACTGACCATCTGATATTCATTGCAACTGCTGTTTTCTTTCCCCAACCTTGTGAAACTAGTTTTTCAGTCACACAGAGTTCAATTGCCCAACCAAGGTTTTTGTGGCAAAACAGATCTGGATATTCTGTAAGGAAGGCATGCTATCAAAGTAAGACAGATACAAGTGATGTGAGATAACCACCTAATATAAACTTAAATCTAAAATGGGAGCAAGCTACGACCATCAAATAATAATAATACAGTCTTAGTGGATCAAATAAAAAGGGCCTATACTAAAAATTAAACTATTGCCAATCAATCCTTACTGACATGCTACAAAATAATGTGGGATAATGTTCACAAGAAAAGAAAGAGGTGTTCACAAAATGATAATTCAGGATGTTGTGGCTGGGGTCCCCTTACCCATATTTTTTAGCACAGTACAAGGCGGGACTTATGAGCTCAGCACACTCCTGGTGTTTCTCTGTCACAAGGTTACAGTTCCTTTTCTCAAAATCGGGAAAGTCTCTTGCTTCAGAGGGGCCTGATATGCCAAAACATCAAAAACAAACAGTTCCTTCTGCTATTCGTCAGAGGGCTCGACGTGGCAAAAAAAAAAAAAACTGTTCCTTCCGATAATCTTCGCATCAGGTGGCTACCCTCCACCTTTCGATCCCTCTCAGCCGGGCTCCGATCCTCCTCTCACTCGTCAACCTCTTTCAATCGGGCTCGAACCAACCATCGACTGTGGACATCCCTCAGTCGGGTTCATATTTGATTACTTGATTACTTGACTTCTTCACCATTTCTCGTTTGACGTCCCTCATTCGGATTCACTTTCATCTTTACAGCATAATTTTCTTATTTGTAATATTCAAGAGCCTCAATGTCTTTTTAAACAACCACCTTATAGTTGGGTTACCCTCATCCACACTTAGACCTTTCACAGCACTTAAGATTTGAGTCTGAAAAGGGTAACTCGCGCTCAGGATATTAAATCTCAAAGTTAATTGTGACTTGGATGATCAAATTTAGATAAGGTAATCAAATCATGCCAATAATATATCATTAGATATATTATCATAATATATCATTAGAATCTAATTTATTCCATGATGTGCACTGCCGACACGTGTTTCAACCTCGTGGTTGTTTTCAAGGCCCTTTTTTCCTATTGTACGGTATTCAATCTGTAGTGTCCTCTTGCGCGATTCCTGAGAGAGCAATATGAACAATCATATAGTGATGAGCACTATCAATTTGATGTTTGTCACATATGGTATTAGAGGCATATATGTAAATCAGCTCGGCGCTGACATTTAATTGATTAATCCTCCCATTACGGTCACAAATTATTCTTGGGGTTTCAATGTAACCATAAATGGCCTCTGTTTGTCATGAGGTCAATCCCTGCACCTGAATTCCCCCGCCCCCCAAAAAGGCTTTTTTTATTTTTATTCAGGTGCATGACAAACAGAGGCCCTTTATGCTGACATTGGAACCCCAAGAATAATTTGTGAGCGTAATTGGAGAGGCCTTGAAAATGACCACGAGGTCGAAACACGCGTCGGCTGTGCACATTATGGAATACATTTGGCCCTTTTCAGACTCAAATCTTATCTTCACACTTTCCAAACCGTAGGTGGGCGGGTTTGGTGAAAGTGTGTTCGCTGCCGGCTGCAAACATTACATTCTAACTTAGAGAGGTCACTAGCGCAAGGATTCTATATTGAACCCATCAGTAGTATTTATCTTCTTTCACAGCACTTGCCAACTTTAAACATAGACTTCCGAAGGGCGATCACGTCTCGCTGAGTCACTGAGTCTCATTACAGTTCGCTCAGCATTTCCCTCTGCCAGGCGCAAATGCCTGTTCCACAATACCCTTAGTCGGGTTCACACTTTCCACAGTTCACAGTTGTCACAATGTATCAAGGACTTTCGATTGTACAAGGGTTTTGGCTTGACCCTTGTATGACCACCTTGAAACCTCATGCAGGCCTTCTCTGTGGCCTCTTGCCTTGCAGCTTCACTATATTTTACTTCAATACTTTCCTTGTTCAGGAGAGGGATATCACCCAGAGACCTTTGAATGAGCACCTACGTGGCACTGGACTACTCTATCTCTGGTACCAAGGTTTTTCATAAACAAAAGACCTCTGTGTCTTAATCTTCTTAATGTTGCAACTGTAACCTTGTGCCTAACACAGTCCGACCCACTATCGGATGCTTCCGACTCACCGGCTGTGCTGAACTCAGCTTTTCTTTTGCCGCTGGAATCAAGGACTGTACCACAATGGCAACCGCGTCTCCCCGCCCTGGCTTTCATTGCGGGAGAGTTCCACGTACCGCTGACATCCGTCACACCATTTGCCAGCTGTGATTGCCGGTTTTATGTGTCTTTGGTCGGAGGCTTCCAGGGTCTAGGTTGAAAAGGGCAAGGGCAAGGGCAATGCCCAACTTGACGTCCTTTCCGGTCTCGCTGCCTTTCTCCTCCGTTTCAACTGCCATTCTGGAATAACTGCTTCCTTCTGCATTTGGCCTTGCTCAAAGTGTGCTCCTGTGCTGCGCCTTTAATCCCAGTGGGAAAAGGAAAGGGCAGTCAAGTGTGTGGCAATTAAGTAATTGCCTGACTTTGCCTGACCCTTGTGTTGGCACATGTCAGGTAAACGCTCTAGTATTAGTCCATTGTCACTCACAATGTGAGAAAGTGTTTGTGTTGGAAATGGGGGAGGCTGGGTTCTAAGTATCCTACTGGGCAGGATGGGGAAAAGGTGTCATAAGGAAGGGTTTCCCGCGTCTCACCCTTCGGTGTCCCACTTCCACTCCCCGAAGACCCCTCATCCAAGTGATCTTCCCGCACTGGTCCACCCCCAGGAACTGGATCCAATAGTGAAGGCCATGTCCTTGCCACCTGGATGACAGATCCCCAGGGATTAGTGAGTGAGACACCTTCAGGTTACTCACAGTTCATAATGCCCAAAACCGATTTCCCCACAGACCCCCCTTGTGCATGTGTACCTATACATGCATGTTCGGACTACCGTATCCCCCTCACACTGATTTTCCAATTGCAAATCTCTTACTTTGCATACACATGTAGAGCTACACGCTGCCTGATAGTTCTGCTCTATGTGCATGACACACCTGTATTGCGTTTATATTGTATCAGCAGTGTTGACACTTACCTTGCTGTGCACATTCAATTCGAAAAAATGTCTCACCTAAAACACAAACGACACTAAAAATAATGCATATCTCATTCCCATTAGCTACATTACATTCATACTAAATTGCCACATTATGTCAACATCGCTGTCACCCCAACCACCAATATGGCGCACGCAATTCAAACTTCTCTTTACCCAGGGGACCCTTATCAACCACCCCAACACACTCAATCATTGAAGCAGAGGGAGAGGTTAGGCTGACATCAGGCCTATACGCTAAAATAATGGAGAAAACGGCACAATGGTCAGGGGATGCGCAACATAAATGGGCCAATCAATCACTGATGAGATATGGCGATACCGGTGTGTATAAACTAGACAAATTTCCCTTAACAGCCGCTTCAAGCTCCTCCATTTTAGGTACCTGCACCAAGTATACTATATACTAGTGGTACTTCATAGATTCTACGGGGATGTAGCAGAGGAATGGGAATGATGCGCTTATACCCCGGACAGTTTCCTGCATCTGGCTTGGAAGTGTGCACTGGCAGCAAAGTTCTGGGCTGAGATACTCTGGGTAATTCAATAGATTTTGGGTGAAACGTTAGAGGTCTCCCCCCGAGTTGCACTCCTGGGTTATACAAGGGAAATACCAGGGCATTTGAGACATCTTGCATGGGTGCTATTGGTCTTGGCTAAGCGATGAGTTGCAATAGCATGGGGGAGAGGCTCTCCGCCCCGAAGGCCTGATGGATGCAGGATATAGCGTATTTTCATGATATGGAAACAGACGATGGGGATATGATGACAATAAACGCTAGACCGAAAAATATTTGGGATCCATATAAGAATTCTTTGATTTCTAGAACACTGCATTCGCCATAGGACTCACAGTGTCATGGAAGTTGTTAAGAGTGGAATTTAAATTGATCAGTAAGGTCGGGCTTGATGTGGGATGGAAGAAGGCATGATGGCATGTAAAATGGGTGCCTCAATGATAACCTGTTCAACCTGTTACTGTATTCTCACTGTGTTTCAGAGCTATGGTAATGCTATTTGTGTTTGTTGTTTACCAAATACAAAGAAGAGAATTGAAAAAATAAAAGTTCAGAGAACACTACAGGAGTCCTCCCATAACATCCCATAAGATACCACTACCTTAGACAGGCCACTTTGGAAACTTACTTTGTCTCTAATGATTTCTAAAGTGCCTTCAAGCAACCCTCTGTACAAAAGGAGAACTTTTCACTGATCTACTATCCCAATTAATGGTGAGTTTAGGCAGAGTAAATCATGGCATACCCAGGATAATTTTATTTTTTTTCAATTGAGGGGTATCAATTAACTGAAAGCTAAACTACTTCCCTATGTGAGTTCCAGCAACTCACTCCCAATTCAGCTGTTTTGTGACTCATCGGGCCTAATGCAATCATCATACCATTCATAGCTCACAACTGTTCCACTATTACTTTTTGTTCAATTGGGAAACCCATCATTCTTGTATAACACCAATCACAGAAACTTGTAGAAGACCAGAGTCGAAGACCACTGACATAGTCTCACGCATCTCACCACAATAGCGTCATGGACATATTAGCCTCTGATGCCTACAGAGTACTGTTTCCCCTTACCTGCTATTGTCTGAAAAGGATAGGGATCCTTCATGGCATACAAGGCCACTTCATTACAAAATGACCATCCTTGCCAAAGTATAAGCACAAATTATTTTTCTTCCATTTTTCTTTTTCTTCACGAGAGTGTGGGTCTTGTTGAAGGATTTACTATAGTCTTTACTATTCTAAATCCCTTACTCCTACCCCCCACTCTTATCTTCCCTTCACTAACTGAATTTCTAAGGTTCAAACACCTTTGAGTGGTAAAACGTTTTACTCCTCTCCTAGTTCTGTTCATTCAAACACTAATCTAACCATACGCCTATATCACCTAGGGCGTTACAAGAAGTGGGTCTGTCAACCACCCCTTTCAAATAATCCTTAGGTTTTCCTCGAAGACTTTGATAAAAGAGACGCTCCCTCTCCGCTCCTGAGACAGATCCCTCTCTAATATTAACGTTCTAAATTTGCTATCAACTCCTGGTTTCTCTGTTTGAGGTCCAAGAGCTCACTATCTACTAAGTGTGCCCCCCTAATCTGCGATCAAACATCCTCCTCAACCCTTTCTTAAGTAATATGCAGAGCAGAAGACATATCTTGAACCACCAAAAGGCTGGAGCCCCCAAACAAATAGCACTAAATAAAGGCCACCTTAGTCCCTAGCATGGGAAAAGCCTCTGGCCAACATAAAAAATGCAAAATGCACTGCATCCTGAAAATATTGAATTTCGGAGCATCCCCACTAAGTATCTCTGGAGCCCACAGGGACGCATGCATGTGGAAGATTGCCATACAACCAAGTACTGTTGTACTCCTAGATTCTCCTCTGGTTCCCTTTACGTCTGTGAGGGTCTGGACCCTCTCCCTCAACACACATTGCCTGTTGCAAAGGCCTTATATGGGAGAGGAAAGGGGTCTGTTTGGCCTACAAATGGTTAGCTCTGGCATTCCGCCCATCTACCTTTTCATTCATATCCCTGTTCTCCTGTCTGGAAGCTGCTACTTCCCTCTAAGAAAAAATCCTCTGCCGCCATAGCAGCTTGGGCAGAAATGATTTGTGGGCCTTTCAATCTGTCAGGACCTGGAATGTAAACCTTTGTGGAAGCTATCTGTCCCACAGGACCCTCAGAACACAATGCTTCTGCTGTTTTTATACCATAGTAGAGTGCACCCAGTCCTGGTGGCACAAGGGTGTGGATAAAGTAGAACAGCAGGGGACAGTAAAAACAGAGGAAACACACTTTCATTAATAAAATCCTAAGTTCATTTGTGCCAATATATGCTTCCCTCTATCTCTTGACCCTCTAATGTTAGCTGGCAGGCCTCTGCAAAGAACCCAAAGACTTTCTGTACCTCATTAATCTTTACAATAATGTATGTGCAGCTTTGTAAGTTTCTGCTTTCGAAATTTAGTTTTAGAGTTTCTGTACTTTGTTTTTGATGAAAATACCTAACACTAACTATCCCTAACTAAAATACTTTTGTATAGTGAATAAATACTTTTGATGTCTCTTATTAAGAAACCCTTTATGTGAGTCATTTTGAAATTTTAATTGAATGTTGTATGAGTTGTTTATTTGTGTTGCCAACCACAGAAAGTCTTGTTACTGTACTGCCTTTTTTCTTACACATTATTCCGTAAAAATTGCATTGCCTGTTCTCTTAAGTGTCACCACAGTGAGAGATAGGTTCTTTCCATCTAGAGTGTTAATGACTCTCACTCTTTCTTTATGCCAGAACTGACTTTTCTTGGGCTTCTCTAAATGTCAGCGAAAAAGAATGAGTCTCTAAGGTAGTGTCAACACCTTCAACATTATGATGGAAATGTGTATCTGGAGATAAACTGATCGTTCAAAAGTAGGAAACTCAATGATACTCTGTGATGTCTTGAAGTAAAGTGGAGGAGTGTTTCATTTTTGCTGCTTGAACTTCTCTATTAAATATTTTCTAGGCAGGTTCAGGCTATTTAGATTGTGTCCTTCACCTGGGCTTGGCACCCACTTTAGGCCATACCAAGCCCATGCTTAATCTACTGTTTGCTTCTTCTGCTCGATCCCCACAAGAAATATAGGAGCTCCAGAGTCACGTCTGTGTAGCGACACAGTGCGTGCGCACTAAATTAACTACTCGACTGAGACATCTGGCTCTCCTGGATTACTTTGGCCTGCTAAGCTAAGATGCACGATGCTGCACTTTGCTCCAGGCAATTAGTTGAAAGGTATTAGAAGGCCTCCGGGAAAGTTTAGATTCCTCTAAGCACTCCCTGCTGGTCACACGCTGGTTGAAGCGACTTCTTTGTTAGGGGAGCTGGCCTAAAAGCTTAGTTACGGAAACACATGTACACAGTGTAAAATACATTCCCTGGTACCACCAGCCCTTTTGTTACTCACAACAATCAAGTAATTGTTTCCCCCTGACACCCAGTTACAGAGTCTCTGGTAGTCTTGCACGTAGGGGCAAGGATTCTTCTGCAGTCCTCCCCACTCTTTTAAGGGTCAGTAACAGGTCTATTTAAAATCTCAGGATCATTTAAGGGCTACATGTGACTGTCCCCGTCCTGATGTCTGAGATTAAGTAAGGGAGACAGGGGGATCCTCCCTATACCTCCCGCTGGTCCAAGAATGGGAGCTGCCTTGTTGTGGAATGCTCTGCCAATTGCCCTTCAGGCTTGTCCGATTCATACCAACTTTAGGAAAGCTCTGAAAACTTTACTTTTCTAGCCCCTCTCATAGTCCCTCAGTTTCAATCATAGCACCAGGTTGCCTTTTTGGTGGTGGTTGCGCTGTACATCGTTACAGAAACTATTAACATAACATCATACACTAGTGTGAGGAGGACCCCTTGGTCACTCTTCTGCATATCTACAGAGCTAGGTAGGTGCCTATCTCGCACCTGGCTGGTAATCTGTGGGCCAGGTAGGATTCGAAAGAACTGGAGTGCTATACCTCATTTGGATGGTCTTACTAGGAGTGTCTTAACAACTGACAATATGAGACTCACTACACTGAAAGTTCTAAAGGACATTAAAAGTCCCAAGAACTCAAATATTAAGGGTTTGCTGCAGGTCCACAGGGAACTAAAAAATACCCTGCCTGGAGCTGCTCACATAAGCATGGGACATCTCTCCAGGGCGATGCACTTGCACCAACCATCATTGGTTGACATTGCTTACATGCTATGAAAGCTCAGAGGTGACTTTGTAAACAACACAGCCAATCTAAACAAATCCATATCCACGCACAGCTGTAATGTAATGGCAACTGTGCATAGAAGTGATAAAGGTGGAAACTGCAGTGTGGACAAACTCAAAATCAAGCTGAACTCTCCTGGAGGGCGTTACAACTAGGAAAAAACTAATGTTCTAAGATAAACTGAGGGGTGGTGAAAATTGGTCCTGCTGCAATAATATTCACACATTGGTATTCCAATGGCAATTATCAGTGTCTAGCTTGGAACATATTTCCATTCACTCTTCAAAGAAGTGCTTTATGACTCTGATCTTCACTCAACAGGGCCCATCCTTAAATTCCAACAACGTAAAGCTGTTGATTTAGCCAAGTCCACTTCTACCAGGATTTCATCTTGTCAAGAAACAGAACCAGCAGTTATGCGCTTTTCTGGGGGGAAATTCAGCTCTTTAAAGATCTAGTGAAGAGTAATGTGTTCAAAAGAAGAACCATAAAGCCAGTCACGTGTGCCTGACAAAGGAAATTGCTGTGATGAATCAATTTCCGGCGCACCAGTGGTACCGGGGTGAATATTGGTTTCTAAACCATCAATCAGCTCCACACCTCTAGAACATCAAGAAGGGATTCGAACAGATTGGAATATCAAGCAAATTATAAACCTACTTGTCCAATTTTGGTAATGTGGATGGAACGGCAGGCTTATCTCCGAACGGTGGTGGATCGTTGGTTAGTTGCAACACAGTGAAAATTCAATAATTACCCAATGATAAAAGGGACTGTCCAGTCAAGGTTGTGTCAAAATGTTCTACTTTATTTATATCACAACAGACAGTTCTAGCAACACTACGAAATACAACCCACCCTGTAAAGGAATGCAGAGGACAGTGTGAGAAACCTGAAAGTGTCTCACCCGCTAAGCCCCAGGGATCTGTCATCCAGGTGGCCAGGACACGGCCATCGCTTTTGGATCCAGTTCCTGCGGGTGGACCAGTGCGGGCGGATCAACTGGATGAGGGGTCTTCGGGATTGAGACACTGAATGGTGAGATGCGGTATCCCCTTCCCTCTCACACCTTTTCCCCATCCTGCCAGGAAGGATACTTAGGAACTCAATACCCACCCCCTTTCCCGACACAAACACTTTCTCACAGACAGCTTACGGTGGTAGAAAACAGACTAACAACCAAGCCGTATGCCTGACATGTCCCAACACAATGGTCAGGCAGAGTCAGGCAATTACTGATCATTACACAAACCTGACTTCCATCACACTTCCCCACACGGATAAATGTCGGAGCACGCAAGTACCCTCGGAGCAAGGCAAAACACACGAGGAAGCAGCAGTTCCAACATGGCAGTTTAATATGATGAGAAAGACGGCCAGACCAGAGAGGGTTGCAAGGAGGAAATTATCCTTGACCTTTGCAGAGGAAAACCGTTACTCTCAGGAGCCTTCGAGAATAAGAAACATAAGACCTGGGATTAAAGCTGAAGAAACCTGCATCATGACGAGGGAATCATCTAAATTGAGTGCTTGTAAGAGGAAAAGAACTTTTCATTTGTTTTGGTACAACAGTCCCTCTGAATCAAGAGACTTTAATAAGTAAAGAGACTTGGGCACAGAAGGCCCTGATGCTGGTAATGGAGCTGTATCCTTGTGCCGCAGAAGCCAGAGAGTGTGCTATGCTTGAGTGAACTGCCTTGTCCCATGCTGAAAACATGGGTAAGGGAAGCCAACTTCCTGAACATCCTAACATTTCATTTTTGTGAACACTTCTTTCTTTTTCATAAAGACTACCCCATACTATTTGTATTTAGAGGTAAGCATTGGCAATATATATTTTTTTAATTTAGGCCCCTTAATTTTGACGAGACTACACTAGGACTGCATTATCATTATTTGATGGTAGTATCATGCTCCCATTTGTAGATTTAGGATTAGATAGGCGTTTATCACACCCTTGTTGAAGTTCAAGAAACACCCTTGAACTGTGGTCACTTGTGTCTGTCTTACTGTTGACAAAGCAAAAACAAAGAGGTGATGGCTGGAAGGTTTAGAATTATTCTTAACCACTGGCATTGCTCTGGGCAACCCTCCAGACCATCGTTCTTCGCCTGCCAAGCCATTACAGAAGGGGAAAGACTATATGCAAATCAAGCTTGGCCCCACCCCAAAAGGGGAAGTCAAGCCCGAACTGCTAGGTCACATCCCTTCTGCACATGGCTACAAGCATCCCCAAACATGTTTTGCCCTTCTTGGGCCTCATCAGTGAGGAGTAGCTTGGGTCTCTAGGCCCAGCAGGGACGGGACCCACGTCTGGGCATACCCGTCCCACTCGAGGTGACAAAGCAAAAACAAAGAGGTGATGGCTGGAAGGTTTCGAATTAATCTTAACCACTGGCATTGCTCTGGGCAACCATCCAGACTATTGTTCTTCGCCTGCCAAGCCATTACAGAAGGGGAAAGACCATATGAAAATCAGGTTTGGCCCCACCCCAAAAGTGCCAGTCCAGCCCAAACTGCTAGCTTGCATCCCTTCTGCACGAGACTGCAAGCATCCCCAAACATGTTTCGGCTTTGTTGGGCCTCATCAGTGAGGAGCAGCTTGGGTCTCTAGGCTCAGCAGGCACGGGACCCACGTCTGGGCATACCCGTCCCACTCGAGGTGACAAAGCAAAAACAAAGAGGTGATGGCTGGAAGGTTTCAAATTAATCTTAACCACTGGCATTGCTCTGGGCAACCCACCAGACCATCGTTCTTCGCCTGCCAAGCCTTTACAGAAGGGGAAAGATCATATGCAAATCAGGCTTGGCTCCTGGTCACATCCCTTCTGCACGAGACTTTTTTGTTTTTGCTAAAGTCACCCCGAGTGGGACGGGTATGCCCAGACGTGAGTCCCGAGTCTGCCAGGCCTAGAGACCCAAGCAACTCCTCACTGATGAAGCCCAACAAGGCTGAAACATGTCTGGGGATGCTTGTGGTCTCGTGCAGAAGGCATGTGACCTAGCAGTTCGGGCTGGCCTGCTCCTTTTGGGGTAGGACCAAGCCTGATTTGCATATGGTTTTTCCCCTTCTGTAATGGGTTCGCAGGCTGAAAAACGATGGTCTGGAGGGTTTCCCAGAAATGTGCCTGTGATTGATTTATTCAAAACCTTCCAGCCATCACCTTTTTGTTTTTGCTAATGTCTTACTGTTGATACCATGCCTTCCTTACAACAGACAGTTTCAACGAAGGAAAAGGGATGCACTCTGGGTTCTGACAAGGAGAGTAGTTGGTATGGTTAATAATCCACAACAGTTTAAGGTTTCTTGGCTTCAACTCCACTCTTACAAAAGGTTTCTGTCCCTCACAGCTCAACAAGATAATATATGGCAGTTCAAAAGCAACAAATATAACAGTTAACCTTCACAATATGATAACTGTCTCTCTTTATAATCTGGGTGAATTTCCCTTCACCAGATTCAAGCAGGATTCTGTTCAACAGTTCGAAAAGAATAAGGAAATCCTGTCTTGTTGCAAAGTTCCAATGTAGTTCTTTTGATTTCCACTTGGCAACAATATGTCTTTCGCTTTTACTTGGGATGTTATGTTAAACAACCTTCTTCGCTTAAACCAAGAACATTTCCTGGGTTCAGTGCAATTGATATACATTGTTTTTGTCAGGATTTTTCTCCAACCACATATCTGTTTAGAAAATACACTTCTGCCGCAGTTTATACAACACTTTTTTCAGAAATTAAAGTTTGTCAGGATGATTCGTTAATACCACTTCATAGCACTTCATCAACTTCCACTTAGTTTACTTCTAAGCCAAGCCTACTAATTCATTTACACCTAGGTTACTCCCAAGCCAGGCCTACTATTTCAGTTACACCTGGTTACACCCATGCCAGGCCTACTACTTCAATTATACCTGGTTTACTCCCATGGCAGGCCTACTACTTAAATGTTCTCTGTTTGAGTATACTCTCCTGCTCGAACAGAATAAAGTGTTACCACAACCTTAGACCTGGTGTACTTCCCTGCCAGGTCAAAATATAACGAACAACAAGTGCTTCTCCAGCATTGGATCTTTCATAGATTCAGTTTCTATATGTTTTTTTAAATGTATTTTATTGGCATTTAGTCATATAGACGTTATTTGACATGTGACAAATTAGGAATTGGCAATACGTCTAATTGTTGTATACAGTAACATTTAACAAATAATAACATAACAAACAATTAAACAAAACAGTCTTCATTTGGCGCTATGGTGTCTTCAGCGTCCATTCAGGGATAGGGATATAGGAGAGCAAAGGTTCAGGTGCCGAGAGAGGGCCAAGTCGGGCATCTCCAGAAGTTTGGGTAAGTCTTTTCTATGCATTGTGCTGATTTGGGTGGCCGCTTCAGGGGGGTCTGTGGTCCGCGTTGAAGGGAATGTCTCGCAGAAGGGTTTCCCATGATTCAAGGGTGTTGTTTGTGCCATCCACTCCAGTGTTGGCCCCATCTTGCCAAGCTCTGGTTTCTGCTTCGGTCCACCTTTCCAGCTCCTTGATCCAGCGTTCATATCTCGGACGCCCGGGTGACTTCCAAGCCATTGCTATGGTTCTTTTTGCAAGGATGCAGGAGATGTCCATCAACTTGACTACATGCTTGTACTTCCTCATTGTGGGGTGGGCTCCTAATTAGCATTCCTTCGGTCCCATTTGTATCTGGTAATGCCTGCGCCAGTGCAGGTCTGCTTTACTTTGGACCAGAGTTTCATCGTCTTGCTACAAGTCCAGAACATATGGAGCAGGTCAGCTGCGTCGCTGCGAAACCAGGGGCATTTCGATGATGCCTTTTTGTTGAAGCTGGCCACCCGCTGTGGGGTCATATACGTCCTATAAAGGACATTTAGTTGTATCTGCCTGAATCTGGCGTTTCTAGACACCTCCTTGGGGTAGAGTAGTATTCTTTCCCATTCTTTGTCCGTCAGTGTGACACCCAGATCAGCTTCCCACCTTTCCTTCAGTGCTGCACTTTTGGGGTTGGGTCTGTCCATCAATCGGTTGTAGAGCCGGGTCACCGGTTTCCAGCCATCTGCTAGTTCATGCATCTCTTGTAGTAAAGGATCTGTGATGGGTTCCTCAGGCCAGTCGCCCCATTTTTTCTTAGCAATCTGTTTGAGTCGATGGTACCTCAAGAATTGGCCAATCGTGAGTCCCTCTGTCATCTGCATTGATTCAAAGTCTCAGAATTGGCCATCGTCGATCCCAGCTCTCTCCCAGCTTCTCGCCACCGTGAGGTCTGTTGCGGTTTTGCATGCATCCGTATGCATCCGCCAGGATGTGGGTATTGGGTGAATATGGATGACTCTATTGCAGGATGGAGCAGGTTCTGGTCCAGATCTGTCTGCCTAATTTTGCGATCATGGGGACATCTTGTGTCTGTTTCAGTGGGTTCCAGATTGTCTCTTTAGGGAACAGATTGGAGGGTATCTGTTTTAATAATTCTGACTCAGTGTTCGACTCGCCTGAAGCCACCTCGTCACATGGCTGAGCTGTGCTGCTAGGTAATATATTTGAAAGTCGGGGTGTTGCACCCCACCTTCTTTGTGACGCAGCGTGAGAATTGATAGCGGCAGTTTGTGCCTGGATGGACCCCATTGGAAATCCCTGATTAGTGTTTCCAATTTATGAAGTAGTATCATTTTTAGAATGGCTGCTCTGCCCATCATTGCGAGTGGTAATTTTGACCAGAATTTCATGGATTTGCGGAGTCCTTTCAATGCTATTTCAGTGTTATGGTCGTGTGTAAGCTCCGTAGTGTGTTTTATGTTTATTCCCAGGTATCGGAATACTTCAGGCTGCCATTTTATCCCCACACCCGGTAAGTCAGTTTCTTCCAGGCCCCTGAGTCTAGCACAGGATTTCAGTCTGCTGATCTTGAACCCTGAGTAAAGTGCGTAGTTGTCAAGGACGTCTAATATGACTTGTGCCTTTACATGTGGGTCCTTCAAATATAAGAGCACGTCGTCCGCGTACAGGGATATTATGGAGTGTTGGTTGCCCAGTTTTATCCCCGCATCGAAGAACTGCTTTCTGAAATAGATAGCAATCGGTTCCAGGCCTAAGATGTATAACATCAGTGACAATGGGTATCCCTGCCTTGTGCCTCGCTGTATCGCCCAGGGTTTTGAAATCGTTCCGCCAGTTTTCACTCTTGCCATAGGCGAGTTGTAGAGTTCTTTAATCCATCTCACGAAGCCTTCCCCGAATCCAAATTCTCTCAGCACCTCAATCAGCCATTCCCAGAATATGGAATCAAAGGCCTTGATGGCGTCGAGTGAAAGCACCACTAGATCTTCGTCTCTTGTGTGGGTTTCCGCCATGATATGCTGAAGCCTTCTCAGGTTAGCTGTAGTGTTGCGTCCTGGGACCAAGCCGTTCTAGTCGTCATGAATTAAGGTTCCCACCACCTTCGCAAGTCTCTTGGCTAGAATAGTGGTCAGGATCTTACTATCATAGTTCAGCATCGCTAGTGGGTGATAGGAGTCACAGTCGTTGGGTGGTTTGTTTGGCTTAAGCATGGGGACTATGATCGTTTCCTTCATGGTGTTGGGTAGAATTCCATTCTTGTATGCCTCAATAAAAACCTTGTGTAGTATTGGGGTGATAGTTGCTTCATACGCTTTATAGAATTCGGGTGGGAGGCCGTCACTACCGGGAGTCTTGCAAGTGGCTAGGGATCTGATTGCTTCCGTAACATCTTCTGTGGTGATCTCTGTTTCTAATGCCTCTCTCTGTTCCTCTGATAGTTTCGGGAGCCCAATCTCTTCGAGGGTGTCCTTGATTTCCTCTCTGGGTATTTGTTTGTCATGGAAGTAAAGTCTGGAGTAGAACTCCGCGAAAGCGTTATTGATGTCCTGTTGTGACTTATGTGTTGTCCCACTTTCGTCCGTGATCTCTGTTGGAAGGTGTCTTGGTTGTTCGCGCTTGCACAACCAGGCTAGAAGTCTGCCTGGTTTATCGGCTTCCTTGTGGGCCCTGGTGGTGTTCGTTGTGAAATCGAATTTGGCTAATCTGTCCCAGACTATTTGGCATTCCTCACAAAGTTCTTGCAGAGTCACCTCCACCTCTGTGGTGGAGTCAGAGCAGGTTGCAAGGCGCGTTATTTCCACTTCTCGTTCCTCTAGTGCCACCATCAGATGCTTCTGGATACCTCCCGCTCCTGATATCGCCTCACCACGCGTCACTACTTTCATCGCCTCCCATAGCGTGCTCCAGCTTGTTACAGAGCCTTTGTTGTTGTCTATATAGTCCTCTAGTTTGGTGCCAAGGCCTTCTCTGAATTCGTGATCAGTGAGTGCTGCGGTAGGCATTCTCCATGTCGGAATCGGTGGTCTGGGTCCTCTTAGTTTCCATTGCATGATTAACGGTGAGTGATCGGAGATCGATCTGCCTAAGTATGCTGTCGTTTGGGGTCTCCAGGGGTCACAGTAATGACCCCTGTGTTCTCCCTTGCTACCTTTGAAATCTCCCTTGCTACCCCAGCAAAAAAATATTTTTTTTTTACTTAAGCTCCTGGAGTAGTGAGGGCCTGCCACACCAGGTCTGAGGGTAACTTGGCGCAGTCTTCACCCATCAGGGTGAAGCCTGAGCTAGGCTTGCAGCATGAGAAGGAAGCGCAGAGTAGGGGTTGGAGTGGACCATTCCATGTGGCATGTGTCACATGCCACATTCAGCTCCAACCCCTTCTCCTCTGGCTTCCTCACGTCTCATATACAGGAACCAGGAAGCTCTTCCAACTTCCTGGTTCCTGTTTGTCAGCAGCACAGAGGTGCCAAAGGTGGCCTGGAGTGACGGACCGAAGCTGGGAAAAACAGGTAAGAAAGCGGATGTTCTGGGTGGATGGGTGCCAGTGTAAGTATATGTGAGAGAAGGGATATGGGTAAGTGACTGGTGGGTGAATGGTTATGAATGTGATTGTGTGTGTGTGAATGTTCGGGGTCGGTGGGTGCATGCCTGTGTGGTGAATGCAGTGTCAATGAATGTAAGAGGAGATGTATGGGTGGGTGAAAGGGGAGCGTGCGCGCGCGTGTGTGTGTGTGTGTGTGTGTGTGTTTATGTGTAAGGTCCTGGGAGACTGGGGACCACTAGAGCATTTTTGACACATCCTTTATTGACTTTGCATGTTTTACTAGTATTTTCATGCAAAACCAAGTTCATGTGTGTCATTACCTGGCTAGAATGGCTTTTTGGTACAGCCAGTCTACCAATTGCTTACTGTGGCATGACATTTATTACTCGGCATCTTTGATAAAGCAAGCATGACAAATAGTATTACCTTGCTAAACTGATGTTCTGGTGCAGCGGCATGTATATTTCTTACTGTAACATGACATTTTATTAACTGAGCATCTATGATGAAGCAAGGATGATAAGTGTTCTAATGGGTCTAGACTGGCCTTCATTGGAACCAGTTTGGACATGTTTTCCTATTGTGACACGTCACTTTTAATGGCCAAACCAACTGGAGTATTTTCTTACATAGGAGTACTGGCATATATCGGCAGAGCTAGCTTTGTGCCTAGTGCCAGTGATGAAACTATAAAAAAACATCTCAAAGCAAACATGAGTATGTCCTTATATGGGAATACCAACACATGTTGGTGGAGAAAGCATGAAAATGTTTTTTATACTGGCATATATTGAAGGAACCGGCATGAAAATGGATTGGGAAATGCGCTTTTGAACTTTTGGTGACTTGCACTTATTGTACTTTTTTCCATTAGTTACCCTACACGCTACAAAACCGATTGCTAACTGTCTGGTCTTCAACCCAAATTGTCACAGAAAGTTTGCTGTGTAATGCACCATTTTAACTAATTATTCAAAAAAAATTTCATGAGAGGGGGAAGAATCCCCTTGACCCCACCACCTCCCGAACCTTTTTCCATTAGTTCGGACCCCCTCGCTATGCTCGGTCGCAATTGCATATTTTTGGGCAAATATTTACACCCTCCAATAAAACAACCCACCAGCCACTACTGGTGTATTTTGGGACCAGGCACTGCCCCCTTCTTTCTATGCAAGGTTAAACATTTAAGCTTTGATTAAAAAACATGTTTATTTCTTTCACTTGGAGTGGTGCATGCCCCTGCAGAAGCTAATCATCATGGACATTGTGCACACGTGGTGGTCCAGTCCGTCCCAGGGGGTGGTATGCCCTGTGCTTTGTTAAGGAGCTTGGAGTGGGGCCTGAGCATAGCTCACAGGGGTGGCCCCAGATTTTGTGCTATGCCACTGATTGGGCTCTGCTCACCTTAAACTCATTCAAGTGTGATGTGAAGGGAGCCAGCGGAGCATGCAGACGCGTGCTACTTCAGTTCCTCTGTGACCCACAACATCCTTCTGAAAATATCCTGCAGACCCAGCTTTTGTTACACCCCCCTCGCCTACCGTGTCACAGGTCGCTTGCTGTGAGTCCCGGTGCGGATTGGGAGTGTGGAGAGTTGTTGGTGGTGCCGGGGTTCAAAAGATCTGAGCTGCCTGAGCACCCGGTACCATTTTGGTAAAGTACCCACAGCGGGCATCCACTGCGGGGGGTTGTCCTATGGCTCAACCCCTGTCTCATGGAGACCGCAGCCAGGTGCAGTGAACCATACAGAGCAGGATGCTGGGAGGAGAGGGAGGCGACCCCCGAATCAGGTGGGTGATCCTCCCTGCCCGACCCAGAGAGATTGCAGTGGGGGCGGCTCCTCTCTGATCCCGTGCAATATAAGCTGTGTGGATGAACGTGAATGCTGCTCTCTACACAATAATGTCTGCATTCTAGGTCTCCTGGAGAAATCAGAAGGTCCTAGGCTAGAGCTCTTTCTTGAAGAATGGCTGGTTGATTTAGTGGCACCCAAGAAATTCTCCTTTTCTCCATCGAGAGGGCCCATTGGATACCCTCGGAACAGCCTCTACCTGGTGCTGCACCTCACACGATAATTGCAAAGCTGCTTAATTACAGGGATTGTGACGTGCTGCTACAGATGGCCCACGCAGCAGGGCCAATTACCTACAACGCATCTAAATTGCCTTCTTTCCCGACTACACAAGAGAGGAGCAGCGCGCCAGACAATCATTTAATCCACTGAAAAAGCAGCTGCAAGCCCTTTGAGTTAAATAAGGACTTTTATTTCCTGCCCAACTCAAAATATATCACAATGGAACCACCCACCATTTTAAGGATCCCAGAGAAGCTGGGGCTTGGGTCCAACGACATCTGGATAGCGAGACAAAGTAATGCCGGATGAGGGGCAAACAACACCCCCTGTCCGCAACTGCACCTCCACCAGCAGGCGCCCATGACCAGACTCGGGCATGGCAGAGGGGGACCCCGGCCTTCACAAAAAAAGGATGTGGGCGCAGGATGGGCTGCAGGCTTAAGGCCTGTCTCACGATAAACAGGGCTCTCACTTTTTCTGGTCCGCTCCACATGGCCACAGAGGTGGACACGCCTAGGCTACAGCAAGTACACCCACTCCTTTTTATTCTTGTTCTCTCTCATTTTGGGAGTTTGAGTGTTGGTGTTCAGATATGTTTGGGTGACAGGTACTTCGGGTTGGGGCGGAGTGTGGGGTGGGGGAGTTTGGGGAGTTCTAGTTTTCATTTGTTTTGATTGGAACAATGTGTATGAACACCTCTCCACCATGGCAGGCCCTGTTTTGTATGTAATCATTGGTCATGCTGCGAACATTGCCAGACATGTACCTAAGACCATATGTTCCTCTCATGTCATGGAACGGTAACGGTCTTGGCCCCAGCATTAAGAGGCGCCTGGTCCTGCAATTTTTAAACAGATGCTCCCCTAACATAGCCCTACGCAACGAAACACATATGGCCGGGTCAACATACACACTCTTTCGTAGATCAAACTACAGGACCTCTTTGCATTCTGGCTTCTCTAGGGAGGCCAGAGATGTACTGGGCTTGATTCATTAGTGCCTTCCTCTCAAAATGATGTCAGTGTACCAAGACCTTAGGGGTAGATTTGTCCTGTTGGTTAGCAAAGTGTGGGATGCAACCATTGGCATCCTGGCAGTGTACACACCTCCACAGCTATCCGTAGAGTTCCTTACTGATATTCTAGACACACCCACAAAACAGCAAGTAGACTTATGGGTCCTAGGCAGGAACTTCAACAATGTCATGGATGTGACCCTAGATTGCACGCATCTGCGAGATAGAAATCCAGACGTCCCCACAAAACTGACAGCCTTTTCATCAGTGCTGGGTCTCTGAGCTGTCTGGAGGGATCTGCACCTGCATGAAGGCAGATACTTATTCCACTCCGGGGCCCACGCTTCTCTTTCGTGGCTGGATTATATCTTCTTCCTGCAGCAAGATACACATAAAGTTATGACAGCACAGTATCTCACCCACGGGATCTCTGACTATTCGCCATTAGTGATTGAGGTCTAAAGTAACACCACGAAGCCCACCCTGAGCTAGCGCTTAAACATCTACAAAATAGGGTTGCCTGATTTTGTGGAATGCATTCAGTCTAAGACTGCTGAGTATTTTGACATTAATGGTGGCTCTGTGGGCAGCCCAGTGATGATGTGGGAGGGATATAAAGTGGTCTTCTGAGGGGAAATGATATCATGGATCTCGGCACGAAAGGAGGGTCCAACTTCCGTGAGTGCTGGAGGCTGAAAGCGAGGCCACCAGGCAGGAGACAGAGTTGCTCCTTATGGCCAGAGAAATACTCTGCAATACCTCCTTGGACAACGCCAGGCAGGCTGATCAGGAAATCTAAAGTCGCATTTATGAGTCAGGTGGCAAGGCAGGGAAAATGTTGGCATGGCTCGAGAAGAGGGACAAAGGGAACCAGCAAGTCTGGAATCTGCGATCGGATCGAGGGGAGGTGGAGAAGACGGACCGGGGTATAGCTGAGATTTTTGTCAATTATTATGCACAGCTCTACCGGAACCCCTGTGGGTGGTGAGATGCCACCATACTTCATGCCCTGATCCTCCCCCAACTGTAGGAGGCCCAGCACCTTCAGTTGAAAGCTGACATACAGAAGAGGAAATTGCCCAGGCTGTTGCCCAGCTCCACTTGGGGAAAGCACATGGCCCAAATGGATTCCCAGTTGAGGTATGGCAGAAGATCGAGGGGACAGTGATCAATCCTCTACACAATATGTTTTATCATTGTAGGGAGCAGGGCACCCTCCCCACAGACCTCCATAAAGCCAGTAGTGTGGTTCTTCCCAAGCAATCTAGAAGTATGGTGGAAGGACCTCCTAAAATGGGCGGGCGCCGAGACAGTAGTATGGTATGAGGCGGCTAATAGAAGGGAAGGCGAAGAAGTGGGACCACTGATACAATGGAGACAAATGATAGCTACGTTGCATGGGCCAACCTAAGGGGACCCCAGTGACGATGACAAGCCCGAGAACGCAGAAGAGAATTAATCCTGGGCAATAAGAGCCAGAGGCATAGGGGGAGAGCTTGAGTTATGGGGGAAGCGAGGGGGGAAGACATAAAGGAGAAACATGTATTGTATGCCATGATAACTGCAACTGGAAATGTTGGGAGTGTTTGTTGTAAAAATCAATAAAAACTATTTTTTTTAAAAAACCTCTGATTTGTGGTGTCCACTCTTTTCTTTTCTGTGTTTGTTTTGTTACAAAAATCAATAAAAATTGTTTTAGAAAAAAAAGAAAGAAAAAAGTGTGATGTGAATTGTTGAGAGGGGCCCCAAACACAACCAGGACCCTGCTCTGGTGCAACACTGTTTAAGAGAATAAGTGTTGGACAAAGAGTCTCAGAGGTGAGAGAGCCAGTGATCCACCCCTCCCCACTCAATCTCCTTCTTGGAAAGGCCTTTGTGGAAGCTTCAGTCATCGGCTACTCCTGGGGGGGCGGGGTCATTGAATAAGGCATCTCACACATAGAGCTCAGAAAATCATAGATGCTTGAGCCCCACTCTTGAGGGGAGTGCATCCCCCCTCCCCACACCTCACACCATTAAAGAAAATTGAAGAAGAGTCATGTATCAAAGCCTAGGACATTAAGGGCTTATGTTCGGCTCTGGGTTGTGGGAAACAACATGTGGTTGCTTGTCAGATAACTTAAAGATGAATGGACACGGAGACAGATGGCCTCAGCTTACACCCGCACAATAGGTTTCTTCTATTGTAGTGGTAGCTGACTCATAGATACATTTATAGCTAGGGAATTTTGTTGACACTAAATCCTGGCCAATGATTTATTTTCAGGCCTTGCTCGTGCAGCATTTTGCTCCTGGGTAAACCGACAGCACACGCCTCACCAGGTCAGTGCTTTTGAGCTTGTTTAACACATCAGTGCCACAGATAGCAAGTACTTCTGTGTCCATTAATCTGTAGATGTTTCATACACTAACTGTAGCCTGCATTGGAGATTTCAGTTACCCTATTACAAGTACAGCATTATGTATGTTTTATATATAGGCTCCATGTGGAGTCTGGAAAAAGACATTCCCCAAATGTGTGATCGTGGACAAATCTCACCTCCCTCTCTGCCTCGGTTCTTATATCTGGCTGAAATGAGAGCGCCTGGATACACAGTTGTTAGATGCATCTGAAGGTCATATGCCATCACTTCCTGTGATGTCACTAGGGGCGAGGTCAAATGACATCACGTCCTGTAATGTAATTGGAGGTCAAGGACCATGTGATGTTACTTCGCTATCCTTGGCATTTTGGTGAAACGACATCCATGGTTCTCACTCATCCTTTGCGGACATTACTGGAGGAGATGGGAATCAGAAGCCCCCTCTAAGAAGAGTGAAATAGTGGACATCTAGCTGGTTGTAAAGCGGGGACTTGCAATTTACCAGCAACGTTTGCGGGACCAAGCTCACAACCCTGAGTGCCAGTGTTAGTGCGGAGCCTGCACCCTTGCTGCGTGCGGCAGGCGTCAATCAGGCAGCAGTGACACACGTCACTAGAATGAAATTTTAGAGGGGCAGCAGGGGCATTTGAGAGGGCTTCATCAAAGAGAAGATGGTGGTTGCATAGTTGTAATGACATGTTGAAGGGGACACTATTGAACTCTGCGAGATACAGGGAGAATACAAATTTCACACATGCAAATTGAAGGTGTAGGGCCAAGAAAAACACTCAGTTGCAAGCCAGTCATGTGGTGGTTATGGTAATTGCCTTTGTGTCTTCTTCATGGGACTGTAGCACTGCTTAATACTAAGATTTGAAGATATTTACTTCAAGGGTGTGAATAACTCGGGACACAGTAAAAAAAAAAAGAAAAAACAATGTGGCAGTCAGCCGTTTTATAACACAGCAATATGTATATATATAACGTTGGTACTTTGCACTGCATACTTTACAAAGCGCATTTGCGTCAGCCCTCCGGGCCATCACTTCCATATGGGCATACGGATGTGTTATCACCCCGTTACCTTTAATACCCCCTGACAAAGAAGCACTGATAGCTTTTTGGTGGTCATTTAGTGTCTCAGCTCCCAGCTAGCGGGAAGTAGCAGGGACGTCATTTCACCAAAATGCCAAGGGTAGCGGAAGTGACATAACAAGACCCTTGACTCCCTGATGACATCACAGGAAGTGATGTCATTTGACCCCACCCTGAAGTGATTTCACAGGAAGCGATGGAACATGACCTTTCACCCGTTTACAAAATAGGAAGTGGCATCACATAGCATTGTACACTACGAAAAATATGGTTACTATATCACTATAATGTGATGTACATTTCATAAACGAATGGATCGCCATATGTATCGTTAAGAACAGTGTCTATAGGCCCATATTACCAAATTACTGTGAATGCAAGCAGGCGTCCATGACCAAATGATGATGATGTGTTATTATATAGCACTTACGTCTAAGCGCTTTACATAGAAGAAATATAGACCCAATATCACCCAACTTGTGCTGGTACCCATTTATCAACCTCAGAAGGATGAAAGGCTGAGTTGAGGCATTTAAGAACAGACTAAATCAGTGAATCACCCCCTGAAGTGTGCCTGAAATAAACCTTTAATGAGTCCAGCAATTATTGTATAGAATTCCAGAAAGACACATTTTTTGGCATTCCTATTCTTTCTTATTTAGGGTCAGTGCTGAAAGTGTTAGACTTGTGGCACTTCTGTTCTTATTTTTCTTCTTTTTTAAGGGGCCTGAACAAGAAAGCTAGCCACTCCAGAATTAAAGAACCGTATGGTGCTGGCCACAGCCCAGGAGCTTGCATTACAAAAAAAAAGAAAAAGACTTTCTTTTTTTTTAGAGGTCGCAAGGGAGACCACAATTGTCGCACTTGAGACCTCTGGCGACCCCCAAATGACGTCTCTGAGCATCACCTTATCTAACACTTCATTTAACATAGCTAATAGTGGGGGGAGCAACTCCGCCTTGTATGTTTTGTAGAACTCACTGGGGAGTCAGTCCACTCCCGGAGCCTTACTGGTTGGTAAGAGCTTGATCACTGCTTCTAGTTCCTCTAATGTAATTTGAGCCTCTAAGTTCTCCCTCTCCACTGTCCCTAGTTTAGGAAGGCCCATGTCCTCCAATGTTTCTATCACCTCAGTCTATTCTCCCCCTTCAACATCCCTGTACAGTTGCTGGTAAAACTCTAGAAACCCATTGTTCACTTCCTCTTGAGTATTGAGTAATTGTCCATTCATTCCCCGTATTGCCCTGATTGTTTGTCTGGGTGTCTCGCTCTTATATAACCAGGCTAACAGCCTACCCGGTTTATCACCCCCTGCATGCTGTCTCTCTATGTATTTTGTATAATTCAGGTTACATAGTCTCACCCAATACTCCCCACAATCATGTTGCAATTTTCGTATGGTTTCCATCCCCTCAGGGGTGTGCCCATCTCTATGCATAATTGTCTCTATTTGCTCCTCCGCTTCTTGCAGCTCCCGTATTATCCCACCCTGCAGACCTTTGGATTTAGCAATTGCTGCTCCCCTCATCACCACCTTAAATGCTCCCACGGTGTACCAGCTGATTCTACACTCCCGGTGTTATGTTTAAAGTATTCCACAATTTCTTTTCTCAAGTCACCCCTAAACATTGTATCTTTCAATGCTTTGGCCCTAAGTCTTCACGTTGGGATCCTTGCCCTGGGTGGCATATTCAGTGGCGAGTGGTCAGATAGGACTCTCGCTTTGAATTCCGACCGCACTAACTCCCCTGCCAACGCTGGAGCAGCAAACATATAGTCTAACCACATGTATAAGTTTTGCGGGACCAAAGAGTGGGAGTATTGCCTGTCTTGTGGGTGGTGCATTCTCCACACATCCACTAGGTTAAAATCTCTCAACAAGGTCCTTAAAGTTTTAGCTGCTGGGGTAGGTTTTCCATCTTCCTATCTGATCTATCCACCCTGGGATCTAATGTACAATTAAACTGCCTTCCCGATGTATGGGCTATCTTTGTCGTATAACGTCCTGAAATAGCCTGTAGCATCTTGATTGGGAGCATGCATGTTGATAATACACACCTCAATGTTCTCCACTAATCCTCTTATTAGCACCATCGTCCCATCTGGTTCTACGGTTGACTGTAGTAGCTTAAAAGGGACATGTGGTGCTATCCACGTGATGACCCCTCTGGCGTACGCCGAATATGTAGCACCTATGGTTCTACGGTTGACTGTAGTAGCTTAAAAGGGACATGTGGTGCTATCCACGTGATGACCCCTCTGGCGTACGCCGAATATGTAGCTTCTATGGTAGTCCCCCTCCATTCCCTCTCTACCATTGTCTGTTTTTCTTTTATTAGGTGAGTTTCTTGTAATAAGGCAATATCAATTCTCTGCCTTTTCAAATACAATATAACCTTATTCCTCTTCAAGTAGCTATTGAGCCCCCTCACATTCCAGGTCACTATCTTGAGGTCTCTTATCTTATCCGTACCCTGTCCCGCCTCTATCCTCCCCCCATCTTCCGCTCCATGCACAATGGTGTATAGGTGCAAGCTCGCTTTCCAACTGTTAAACCCCTTCAAACTCCCCAACTCCCTCCCCTTGCCCCACTCTACCCTTCCCCAACTGTTGCCCAGCTCCATCCCTGGATCTCAGGCCTACCCGCATCTAGTCCCTCCTTGGGACACAGTGGGGATAGCGCTCTACTGGTATCTCACCTACCTACGGGGATAAGAACGCTTTCCGTATCTACCTCTCGCATCGCTGCATCAGTTTATTGTACTCACGTATACCACCGGTTCTCCTGTGCGCTTGCCTCACCGATAATTCCTGTTACACACTATATTCTAGTCCACAGGTCTGTATCAAGAGCATGTTGAAAGTACCACTTTTGCTTAGTGCGAGTCCATTAAAGGTGTTAAAGTTACTCCTATTCATTTATCTGTCTAGCGCCCTTTAGACCTTCTGCGCGTATCCCGCCCCACACACAGCATGCCCACACCAGGACAGACGTTGGTTCACTTATTTTCCCTGCCTTCTGTCCGGTCATCCGCATTCGCCGGGCAATTCTGCATATCCATCCATTTCGTCACCTCTGCTGCAGACTCGAAGAACACCACCTTGTCTTTATGCAGCACCTTCAATCTCGCCCGGTACAGCAACATGTATTTAAAGCCAGACAATCGTCACTTGATCGACAAGTAGCTTAACCTCTGCCATTGCATCTGGAAGGTGTAGTCTTGGTATGCCGTTATAGTGGTCGACGCCCTATTAATGGTGCCACCCTTGCGGAAATATTCCAGAATCGTCTCTCTGTCTTTATAATTTAGGATTTTAGCGATGACCGGCCGGGGGGGTGGGTGGGGCACCTGGTGGTGGTTTCTTTGTCAAGGCCCCGTGCACTCTCTCCACAGTGAACCCCTGCGTAAGCGAGCCGGGTCCTATTTCCTGTAATAGTAGGTTTTCAACGTAGTTGATCGGGTCTGAGCTCTCCACTCCCTTCGGCAGTCCAACGATGCAGATATTATTTCTTCGTGCCCTGCCTTCTGCCTCTTCCGCCCGGTTCCCCAAGTTGCGCACTTGCTGTTGGAGCACTGAGATCTTGTTGGCCTTTGTGCAACAGCTGCCAGCGTTCGCCGCCACCTCCTTTTCCAGATTACCTGTGCATTCCGCCAGGCCCCTCACATCCTGTCTCAATAGGTTGACATCTATGCTGACTGCGTCTATTTTAGTCTCAAGGGATGTTTCCAATTCTACAATGGCGGAACCCAGCTTGGATTCCCATGCCGCTTTCATCTCTGCAATGGTTTTGATTTTTTGATTTGATTTGATTTTATTTATGAAGCGCTAAAAACCAGGCCCAGGGGCCCAGGATTTGCTGATCATCTCTTGGTGAGGCAGTCTCTCCATGTCTGCTGCTCTCGGGGGCGGGGGAGGGGGTTTCAAACTCTCTGCAACCTGGGGAGATTTGGCAAATATGTCCATCAATGGCTGTTTACCTTTCAGCTTGCTAGTTTTGGATGCCATGTCCCCTGCTCCGATCCAGTTAAGGCCCCTTCTACCCCCCGTCCCTGCTCAAAGTTCAATGTGCGTCACCTTTGGGAGCCAGGCAGTGTCTGTGTGTTTGATCGCCACTGTTGGATCCTCTCATGGGCCGAAGGTGCTGCATGTGTGGTACCTCATGGCAGGCGTAGTCCCGTCTTTATGTCATCCCCCAATGAACACTTCCATCCCTACTGAGGGAACTCCTCACCTCGCCTTCAGCTTCGTCTGCAATGGGGGTCCGCTGTTTCGTGGTTACCTTCAGCGAATGTTTCGAGTCCCAGTTTCGGCTCAGTGCTACCTTCAGCCTTGTCGTGTGTCTAGGGAGGACTGGCCCCAATCAAGTCTCATCAGCTCAACGCGTCTCCCGCTTGTCACTTATTAGTGCGTGGATCCGCCTTACAGCACCTTCCCTATGCGTATTCCCAATCACTATGTTGTGCCCTGCGGGGGTTCTCTCATATCTTTGTGCCCCACCAACTGAGCATGACCAGTAGGGTCCACAGTTCAGCATGTAGTTCCCCCTGTCATGTGATCCTGTATGTTGGGAGATGGAATGCCCTTTCCTGCAATCTGTCGTGCTACACTTCGCTACTGTGTGCTGCAGCCCGTATTTATTCCATTACAGGTGAGCCTGTGTGACACGTCATGCTAAGCATCAACAAACCCCCACTGTCCTGCTGGGATCTGCGCTCTCGCCGCACATGTGTCAGTTATCCTCTTGCCACAATGTTACTGGGGCCTCCGGAGCATACTGATTAAGTCCAGTGCCTCAATGTGCCGAGTCGAGTACTGCAATAGTGCAGGAGATTCCTGTAGCTCACAGCATGTAACGCTGCTCTTCGCTCTCTCGGAGCCACACTGAGAGGCTCTTTCTTCTTCTTTTTTTTTCCTTATCTTTCCAAGCTCCTGCCAACATATAGAGTCATCGGGGGCCTCGCTCGTTACTGCCTCCATGCCTGCAATGTCGGATGCGCTGCTATGCCAGGCGGGACCCACTGCGCCGGTCCGGCCGTGCACCGTTGGGTCCCAGTCAATACCGTGATGGCAGTTGCATGCAGCCGTCCCTCCTGGGTTGCTGCCACATTAAAGCATTGGTGCGCCGCTCATTCGCGAGTATTCGCAGGCTCCTCACCTTGCCTCCCAGCTGATTCGCTTCTTCACCGAGACGCCTGTTTCTTTATTTTGGGTCCAGGGGCGGCTGTCATTTTATCCCCGGTGCTCTTACAGTGCAACAGTGTCGCGTTTTCTGTGACAGTTCTATGGATCTGGCCTCAATCTTCTTTAAAGTGTGCTGCACAGTTTCCCACAGCCTTAGATGTCTCTCCAGTGATGAATGCTGTGGTTTAACCATCCATTAAGTACAGGATCATGTCCGGATCTGCAAGAGCCTGCAGTGGAAAACGTCCTAGCTCATGGCTGCCAAGCCACGCCCCCATCCCGGTGCATCCCATAGTTAGTGGGAAAGTCTGGTAAATGAAACAAATCACAATTTTCATAGATGTTGTCATGGTCATCGGGCCAGGGGCACTGACCTTACAAGGTCACACACACAGGGGGCCCGGGTGGACACAATACTGGTGCCTTTGGCGCCAGGCTCATAAAGAACAATAAATAAGACAATGCATTTGGGTCAAAAACATCTTTATTATGGACATAGCACCTCATGTCTGGTGCATTGTGCATTTAACAAGTGTAACTTACATCTTCACAGCAGCCCCACGTGCACTCTTGGGTGGGGCTGCTGCTTTTGGATTGCCTGGCATGTGCTGGCTCACTGGGAGTGGCAGGGTGTGGCAGGCAAGCCAAGCCTAGTGGGCGTGCCGACAATCACTGAGGCAGAACCTTTGCGTTATTCTGCACTTCCATGCAGCGTAACGCTCACCGTCGCCTGAGATTCAATTTACCTGGGGAAATCCTGTCATCTACATCCATACTTACCATCTGGAGGATCTTGCTCTCACCTGCACGCTTCTTCCTGGCACCGCCGCTCACCTGAAAACATCTCAGAGCGCAGACATCTTCTTCCTGGCACCGCAGCTCACCTACAAACATCTCGAGCGCAGACATCTTTCTGGCACCGCGGCTCACCTGCAAACATCTCGGAGCGCAGACGGCATCATCTGGGCACCGCGGCACGATGCGCTCCATCCGCACTCGCAGCACCTGCAAATAAAAGCAAAAGACAAGGTTAGACACGTAACAGACATTAAGTTTAAGGTCGCACTACCATTAAACCTCGCGCATTCCTGTTAAACCATCACTCACCTGTTGTCGGACATTGTGGTCGCATCCATTTTCCGCTCATCCGCGTTCCGCGCCTCCACAGCCACTGTTAGGCCGCATTTCCATCTATTTGGGGAGAAAACAGAGAGGAACGTTATTCAGGAAAAAACAACAGCATTGAGAGCAATAACATTGAGCCAGAAACTAGAAAGGGGAAAAGACAAGAGACATTGAGAGAAAGCAGAAAGAAGGGAAAAGGCAAGAGACATTGAAGGACACGTACTACCAAACCGGAGGAGCATAGTCGCAGCTGGACTGGACTACTACTTATCAGGAATCAGTGAAGGAACTTGATTACATCAACAAGCACCCCTGCCAGAAGTAGCAGGACGGCGAGCTCATCATTCATACTTACCAGGTGAGCCTTATGGTGTCATGATGCCTACCCCCGGGCATCCGGGCCCAGCCCAGCAGCCTCGGAAGCAGGCATCCAGACATTTATTGAGACCTCAGCAGCCCCGGCTGGGGGCTATCTGGGTTCAGTCCTGGCGCCTTAGGTACCAGGCTCATAATAGACATCAGTCCTGGCGCCATAGGCGCCAGGCTCATAGACATTACTTACCTCCTGCAGACCATGCTGCAAATGAATCAAAGCCCACGTGAGGCCTGGATGGGACTATTTTATTACAGGGACTATTTTTTACTCGGGTGTGGTTCTGGGGAACTTCTTACCTGGGACTACTTTCCAGGCTATTTAAACCACGCCCGAACAGCAGCTCATGCTTCGCGTTATTCTGCACTTCTGCAGCATGACGCTCACCGTGCCTGCAGCATCCAGTCCTCTGCCGTGCCCGCCTCGAACCTGGACACCATCCTAGAAGAAAGAGAAATAAGAACAAGAACTTACCTTTTAATTTTCATCTGTTCCCGAATTCGCCGCACTTCAGAATTGGCAAAGACACGTTGGAAATAAAAGCATTGCATCGCTAGCAGGCGCGCCGCGCCATACTTACCGGTCTGCATCTCCACGGTTCAGCGCTGCAGCCATCATTTCATCACTGCATCCGTGGAACCTGGAAGGGATAAAGAGAACAAGGTGAGCCGGGTGCTAACAAAGACAATCAAAGCAACCACATTATACTCACCAGAGTTACCGCTCCCCTGGGCATCTTTCATCAGCGTTCCACCCATTTAATGCCGCACCTGTAGGAGGAAAGAACACCTGTTAAAGACATTTATTTCGCTTTTACTGGACAACGTTTATGTAATACAGACTCTTACCCACGCGCAACCTGCAGCACTTCAGGTGAACTCTTCTCGGATTAAGCTGCAATACAAAGGGATAAAAACGAGTGAATAACAGACAATTGAACTCTATAGACATTCTACTATACTTGCCATTTACCAGAGTCCAACACGTCTGGAACTCGCCCAAAATCTTCAAGCCAGTGAAGCAACTGGGATTCTATGGGCCCCTGCGCTCGGTGCAGGATGGAGAGCTCATCATTACAAACAATAAGGTGAGACAACAAAAGGGGAATATCGGGGTGCTTAGAGGGAACAAATTAAACAAGTGTTTCCTTGCATCCACTGGGTGGCTAATTCCCCTCCTCCTGCTTTTAGGAAACTACTATTACGAATCAAGCAGACGAAGTTAGGAAGGCCGGTCCAGTCAGCCGTCTCTGCACTACGAATAACGCTGGTGGAGACCTTAGCAGTCCAGTTCCGATCGACGCCCCCGTGGGAATCAGGTGAGCGTTACAGAACACGAAGCCCATCTACAAATCCTCACCCAGGCGTTATGGAGACCTCAGAAACTGACCAACTGGCCCAATTATTAGGGGAACTTAGAGCAGAAGTGCACTCCGCCCGTCAAGAGACTAATGCCCTCAGGAGAGAACCGATTGTGTCAAAGGAGCGCACTGATGATCTTGCTAGGCAATTGCTGCAAAACCAAGCTGGGCAAACACCCCTAACTGGACTTGGGGGGAATCCTGTGCAAGTGATTTTACCAGGAACTATCCCTTTAGCTCCACCTGAACGCTTTGCTGGGGACGCAAAAAAGGTTCGCAGTGTTTATGAATCAATGCCGCTTGCACTTTTTATGCAGACCTGGAGCCTTTCCGAATGACCAAGCCAAAGTAGCCTTTGTATTATCATATCTTAGTGGAAGCGCAGCAGATTGGTCCATTCCACTAGTCAACCAGGATGACCCCCTTCTCCGGGATTTTCAAGGTTTTCAAATGAGCATGGAAAAACTATTCGCCAGACATTCACAGGGACAGACCCTGGATAACAAACTCTTATCCTTACGACAGGGTAACCACGAACTGTTAACCTATATCGCAACTTTCAATAGGTTGGTGGTGGAAACCGGATGGCCTGAGGAAAAGCGAGTTACATTATTTCACTGTGGACTTCGGGGAGAACTCAAAGACGTCTTGGCTCAAGTTGTGAATCCACCTCAGGATTGCGCAGAGTATATAGACTTAGTGGTCCAGCTAGACCATCGACTCCAGAATAGAAAGGCTGACCGAGCCAAGTTCGAGAATCGGGTATTAGTTAAACCCAACGTTATCTCCAAAGGGACTGATGCATCTGAACCTATGCAGATCGGGGGGGGGGTTAGAGGACCCTTAACGCAAAAGGAAAGAGAAAGGAGACGCCAGATGCAATTGTGTCTGTACTGCAGAACCTCAGGACATTTTCTACGGGATTGCCCTACAAAACCACCCAAGAAGGTGGTAGGAGTTGCTGATAAAGGCCAAAGAGAACCCGATTCGGGAAACGACCATGCCCGACAAGCATAGAGGTCTGCTTGCCGAGCTTGAAGAAGGACACTCAGACCTCGCACCTCATCATACCAATGGTCCTTGTTGATCCAAAGCAGCCATCACGTATGCACGCAGTAAGGGTATATATTGACAGTGGGGCCGTAGGAAATTACATGGACCATGATTTGGCTTCAAGGTTGAATCTACCTCTTTGCAAGAAGACCACTTCGGATGTCATCACCACAGTCGATAAAACTGAAATAGCCTCAGGGCCCGTAACTCATTCCACTACAGAGATGACACTGTTGGGTCAAGACGGGCATCGAGAAGCTATTGTGTTTGACTTAATCATGGCCCCGCAGTTCCAAATCATTCTGGGAATGCCATGGTTAGAAACACATAACCCTTCTATTGATTGGCGAGAAAAGAAAGTGACCTTCCCAGATTGTGCACGTACCTGTTACCCGAAAGAACCTTTGAACAAAGGCCTGGCCACAGTTACTACCCCAGTCGCGCAGTTACCTCAAGAATATCAAGACTTTTAAGATGTTTTTCAAAAAGAACAGGCAAACACATTACCGCCTCACAGACCATACGATTGTCAAATCGACCTCTTACCAGATGCACAACCTCCTTGCAGTAGGATCTACGCCCTTACTGAGCCCGAAAATCTTCACCTACGACAATACTTGGATCAATACCTTGCTAATGGCTTCATTCGGCCATCCAAGTCTCCGGCATCCTCAGCTTTACTCTTCATGCCTAAAAAGGAAGGTGACCTTAGAACGTGTATAGACTACCGCACGTTAAATCAGATTACGGTAAAAAAACAATACCCCTTGCCTCTGATCCCCGAGTTACTAGACCAAGTAAAGGAGGCTTGCATCTATACCAAGTTAGATCTCCGAGGGGCATATCATCTGGTACGTGTAAAGAAGGGCGTTGAATGGAAGACTGCCTTTCGCACCAAGTACGGATTATTCGAATATCAGGTGATGCCCTTCGGGTTGTGCAATGCACCAGCAGCCTTCCAGTATTTTATGAACGATGTCCTTCGTGAACCCATTGACGTCTATGTTGTTGTGTACATAGACAATATTATAGTGTACTCCTCCTCAGAATCAGACCATGTTAAGCACGTTCGTGCAGTACTTGAGAAACTACGCCAGCATAAGTTATATGCAAAATTGGAAAAATGTGTTTTTCATACTACAGAAGTCGAATTCCTCGGATTCATCCTGACTCCGAAAGGGGTCCGAATGGACTCTCGAAAGGTGGACGCAATTCTCAAGTGGCCATCACCCAATTCAGTTAAAGGGGTACAAAGCATGCTTGGATTTGCTAATTTCTACCGCAGATTTATTCCGGACTTCTCACATGTGGTACACCCCATCACAGCACTTTTACGAAAGACCAAACGCTCCTTGTGGACTGAAGAGGCTGAAAGAGCCTTCCAAGAATTGAAATTGAAATTCACGTCTGCGCCTGTCTTAAAGCATCCACGTCCCGAACTTCCATATATATTGGAAACCAATGCATCCAGTTTAGCCATGGGAGCTGTCCTATCCTAGAAGGATCCAGAAACCGGTCAACTTCATCCAGTAGCATTTTGGTCTAGAAAGTTCACGGCACCCGAGTTGAACTATGCGATCACCAATAAAGAATTGTTAGCCATCAAATCAGCCTTTAAGGCTTGGCAGCATTATCTTCTCGGTGCCAGGCATACCATTACTGTAATCACTGATCACCGGAATCTGCAGTATTTAAAAACAGCCAAGGCCCAATCGTCGTGTCAACTTCGATGGGCATTATTCTTTGCCGAATTCGATTTTGTGATCACCTATCGACCAGGTTGTAAAAACGGCAAGGCAGATCCATTATCCGGAATAGGAATGGGAGAAACATATTCCAACCCGGAACCGGTACCTATAATTTCAGAACAAAGAATCCTCGGCATAACTACAGTACAGACTTTAGAAGACATTCATTTCAAAATCCAACTACTTTTCGATCCAGCAGCCCTGCAGGACTGGGTAAAGAAAGGCCAAGACTATTCTGTCATCAATGATCTACCTTACTATCAAGGGCGTTTATTTCTACCTCACAAGGAACTACAAGAACTAGTCATCTCCAATTATCATGATGCTCTGATGGAAGGACACCCTGGTATCGCAAAAACCGAGGCTAAAATTAAAAGACAATTCTGGTGGCCCACCTGGCGAAAAAAGACGTAAAGTCGTTCGTGCTGTCTTGTGGTATCTGCACCCAAAACAAAAGTCAGAAGAAAAAACCAGCTGGCCTTTTACAACCATTGGATATTCCGCCTACACCATGGCACACTTTGTCTTTAGACTTTATTACCGATTTGCCTCCATGCAATGGATTCAACACCATTCTAGTTATCGTGGATCTTTTTTCCAAGATGGCCCACTTTATTCCTTTAAAAGGGTTACCTTCCGCTTCAACTTTGGCCAAGGAATTTCTCAAAAACATTGTGCGAATCCATGGATTTCCTTCCATATTGGTCTCTGACCGAGGTAGTCAATTCATTTCGCAATTTTGGAAGAAATGTTGTCAATTGGCGCAAATCGACATAAGGTTATCAACCAGTCACCATCCCCAGACTGATGGTCAAACGGAGAGGACCAACCAGACTCTCGACCAATATCTACATTGCATGCTACACCAAACCGAAAGCAACTGGAAGGATATTTTATGGATTGCTGAATACGCATACAATAACTCAGTACATTGAGGAACCGGACAGAGCCCCTTTTATACTATCTTTGGGCATCATCCTCGAACCTCAGAACTCGACTCGCCTCAACACTTAGAAATGCCTGCAGTAACTCACCTGCACTCTACTATTACACAAGCCTTTAAAGAGGCATCAAAACATTTGAAACAAGCAAAAGAAAAATACAAGAAAAATGCCGATCAACATAGAAGTCACACTCCACCATACCAGATTGGGGATCAAGTTTGGCTGGCTACAAAACACATACCTCTGAAAGGAACTCAAACTTTTAATCCTCGATATTTGGGACCTTACACCATCAAGGCCATTATCAACCAAGTGGCCGTCAAATTGGAATTACCCTCTAACATGCGGATTCACCCTGTCTTTCATGTCTCACTTCTAAAACCAGTTCAAGCTGGGACTAGATTAGCCAAACCACCCGACCCCGTCCTCATAAATGGGGAACCTGAATTCGAAGTTAAAAACATCCTGGACTCTAAGATGGTTAAATCAAAGGTTTTTTATTTAATCGACTGGAAGGGCTACAGACCACAAGAAAGGTCATGGGAACCTAGTGACCACGTTCATGCGCCTCGATCCGTGAAGAAATTCCATCGAAACATCCCAGACAAACTAGGGCCAGGGGGAAGAACAAATTTAGGAGGGGCCTTGGGGGGGACGAGGGGGAGTGCTCTCATGATGCCAACCCCCGGGCATCCGGACCCAGCCCAGTAGCCTCGGGAGCAGGCATCCAGACATTTATTGAAACCCCAGCAGCCCCGGCTGGGGGCTATCTGGGTTCAGTCCTGGTGCCTTAGGCACCAGGCTCATAATAGACATCAGTCCTGGCGGCATAGGCGCCAGGCTCATGGACATTACTTACCTCCTGCAGACCATGCTGCAAATGAATCAAAGCCCACGTGAGGCCTGGATGGGACTATTTTATAACAGGGACTATTTTTTTACTCGGGTGTGGTTCTGGGGAACTTCTTACTTGGGACTACTTTGCAGGGTATTTAAACCACACCCGAACAGCAGCCCATGCTTTGCGTTATTCTGCACTTCAGCAGCGTGACGCTCACCGTGCCTGCAGCATCCAGTCCTCTGCCACGCCCGCCTCGAACCTGGACACCATCCTAGAAGAAAGAGAAATAAGAACAAGAACTTACCTTTTAATTTTCATCTGTTCACGAATTTGCCGCACTTAAGAATTGGAAAAGACACATCGGAAATAAAAGCATCGCTAGCAGGCGCGCCGCGCCATACTTACCGGTCTGCATCTCCACGGTTCAGCGCTGCAGCCATCATTTCATCACTGCATCCGTGGAACCTGGAAGGGATAAAGAGAACAAGGTGAGCCGGGTGCTAACAAAGACAATCAAAGCAACCATATTATACTCACCAGAGTTAACGCTCCCCTGGGCATCTTTCATCGGCGTTCCACCCCTTTAACGCCGCACCTGTGGGAGGAAAGAACACTTGTTAAAGACATTTATTTCGCTTTTACCGGACAACGCTGGGTAATACAGACTCTTACCCACGCGCAACCTGCAGCACTTCAGGTGAACTCTTCTCGGATTAAGTTGCAATACAAAGGGATAAAAACGAGTGAATAACAGACAATTGAACTCTACAGACATTATACTTACGGCTCCTTGCCATTTACCATGGAGTCCAACACGTCTGGAACTCGCCCAAAATCTTCAAACCAGTGAAGCAACTGGGAATCTATGGGCCCCTGCGCTCGGTGCAGGATGGAGAGCTCATCATTACAAACAATAAGGTGAGACAACAAAAGGGGAATATTGGGGTGCTTAGAGGGAACAAATTAAACAAGTGTTTCCTTGCATCCACTGGGTGGCTAATTCCCCTCCTCCTGCCTTTAGTAAACTACTTTTACGAATCAAGCAGACGAAGTAAGGAAGGCCGGTACAGTCAGCCGTCTCTGCACTACGAATAACGCTGGTGGAGACCTTAGCAGTCCAGTTCCGATTGACGCCCCCGTGGGAATCAGGTGAGCGTTACATATGGGATGGTACTTGGCCGCAGAAATCGCATCTTGGGTCGAAGGGTTTGGGAGGTACCACAGTAGCCTAACGCCGCACTCACGTTTTCCCATATCCACGCAGGAGCAGTGCCACCAATTTCCGCCACCCACAGCTTATCCACAGGGGATGAAACCAGAAGGGGAGGATCTAACTCCAGGGAGGGCTGCAACCATGCCCCAATGCCTCTGCAGAGACCAGGTGACCGTAACAGTTGTTCTTAAACCAGATGTACACAAATGACCATCGTACGTATGAGACACCATTCATGTCCTTGATATTGTCAGCAAAATTAAATGCAACAAATATTATATTTTATGTATTATGGATGTCAAGTAATTATATACTTCTATAGAGCATGGTTTAGCTCTAACAACAATTGATCAGTTCTTTAATAGAAATCTGCCTCTTTTGCACTACAAATGGAAATGATCAAAGAATTATTGGCATTCACTTTTCAAAACACATATATTTATTTAGCAACACACTATAGTGGCAAACGAAGGGAGTGGCCATGGGGGCCAGTTATGCACCCTCATTGGCTAACCTCTTCATGGGTATATATGAATCAATGCATTTTTTCACCTATCCTGATTTCCCAGATAAAATTCATACCTGGATTTGTTACATTAACAATATCTTCCTAACATGGAAGGGAACTGGGTGTGAAACGACTACATTCCGTTACCATTTGAACCATTTGAACATTCACTCAGTTGCCACAAGAGCTCAGTTTTGACCAACATCCCGAAAGGGGAATTGTTAAGAGCAAGAAAGAGTTGCAGTTTAGAATCTATCTAACAATAAGCCCACATTATACAACACAGATTTTTGGAAAGTGGTTACACCACTAAATGTATAGAAGAAGCTAAAAATCAAGTGAATAGTTTGGAAAGGACCACACTACTTTAGTCCAAAGGCAAACTTAGTGTGAATTATAATAAAACATGTATGATCGCAATATATATCAGAAACAATAATGACATAAAGAACATTTTCAGAAGACACTGGCACATGTTACTTGATGAAGATTTGACCCGCTATATTTCTGATCTGCCAGACTTTGTATTTACAAAAGATCCAACTTTAAAAACACAACTAAGTCCTAGTTTCATGAGCAATCCTAATCCTCCAATACAAATTAATGTGATAACAGACCAAAAAATGAGGGGATTTTTTAAATGTATGACTTGTTCAATGTGTAAACATGCTTCAAACAATGTAAAAACTTGAGACTAGTGACAAACTACGATTGCCAGTTCTAAGAACCAAGCCATGCGGTCTAGTGTTTTGGGTGTGGCAGGCCTGGAACTACTTTCCCTGGTACTACTTTACCTGGGCTATATAAACCACACCCTGACTGCAGAACACGCTTTGTGTTATTCTGCAACCAGCAGCGGGACGCTCACCGTGTCCAGCTCCTGGTCTTCAGCATCTTCCTGTAATCCTGCAAGAACATGATTATTCTGTCTTACCGGAGAAAACACCATCCAGCACTCAGCATCTCAACTGGGATGCAATCTGTGGAAACCGAGAGAAGAAGAAACATCACTCACCTGTGAGTACTAGCTTAAGGACTTCCGGCGAACCACTAACACAGCTGCTGTTCGAACATTGCGACCTGCAATAACGACAAAGGGAAAAACAATATTAGAGCACGCGCTTCCAAAACATCGAATTCCATCAGTCTTACCTGAATTCCATCGCGCTACGCCACACTTCCATCCGGAGCACCACAGCAACATCTGCAAAGGAAAAGAGACATATTTAGGTTCGCTTTCAATATTAAACAACTGCACAGCGCTGTACTTACCTTAACGGATTCCGGGGGCCTGTATTTCATCGCGCTCTCATCCACTCGCAGCACCACAGCGGCCTGTGAGGAGAAGAAGAAGAAAACACAGGTTAGCTTTAAAAGACAATAAAGGCGCTACGCTTTGCGCTTTCTCTTACCTAGAAACGTGCCTCTCCATCCGCGGGATATCAGGTGAGCGTAACACTACTGCCACTTTTGACTATCACTGCTCTTTCTGCTTGTTACTCCCATGTTGTCATGCTGATGTGCAATGCTTCTTGAAACCCTTTGCCAACATCTGAATCTCTGATTGGAAAGTCATATCTTGCTGTTTTTGCTTTTTGCTAGAAAGTCAAATCTTGCTGTTTTTGCTAAATTCACTGTATTTTGCTTGTATACTGTTGCTTCTCTGTAACCTGCCAGCCCAGTGACATCGCCACTCTCTTTTGTCCCACACCTACCTGCCTTAGCCCCGCAAGTGTCTCCATCCTTTCCTCGCTTCAACCCCCATGGCGTTTTCTGTTTCTCCAATCTTTTCCAACTGCTTCTCCATTGACTATCCTTCCCTTCTCATTAAGTCTGGTAGGAAGAAGTTCAAAAGGATAGCTTGGGCTCTAACCCTGGCCTTCCTATCTCCGACACCTACTCCAATACTTCCTCCAGACAGACCCTCACCGACATACACTTTGTCGATCCTTCACCAGATCTATGAACTCTTCATATGATCTCAATGCTCTATCCCATCTCCTCCTCTCCCATTAATGGTGGCACTCGCTGGGAAGTTCTCATGGCTTCCTTCGACTCGTCTAAAGTCATCATAAATGTCTACCTTAATGGCACTGTCATGGTCCAAGGCCCTCAGGCCAATCTCCTCCTCTTTGATAGGTGCTTTTCTCGCCTCATCAATTTCCTCTCATCTCCTGCTCTCCCCACCTCTCCCCCCTTAGCTACCTTGCCCTCTCTCTCCTCCTCCTCTGCCCCTCCTAGGGCTCTTTCTCCTCCGCAGGGCATACCTCTGATCTGTACCCCTCCCCAGAAGGTCTTTAAGGCTGGCACCTTTCTTCATATTGCCACTCTTTAACTCTTGCTCAGCTGTCAAACACTCCTCTGACATCTGCCACCTCCTTGAAGAATTAGACCTTGATATCCTTGGTCTTACTGAGACATGGTTCACAGCCAGCTCTGTCAGCTTTAACACTCTCCTCCCTGATGGCTACAAGATCCTCTCGCCACCCAGATCCTCCCGGTCCAGTGGGGGAGAGGGGGTATAGCCTTGATCTTGATTCCTGCCTCTATCATTCCCACTCACACCTACTCCTCTTTTGAATGCCTAGTCTGTAGGCTCTCTCTCTCTCCTACCCATTCTCTTACTGTGGCTAGCATCTACCGTCCTCCTGGTCAAATCACCTCATTTCTCTGAGTGGGCGGACCTCTCCTCCTCCCTCCTGGCCTCTTACCACTCACATCCTCCTCCTCGGTGACCTCAATATCCATTTAGACTCTCCTTGTTCCTCATCTGTACTCTTCGGTGACCTCTGCGACTCCCTCTCCCTGTCCATCCTCCCCTCTGGCCTGACTCACTCTGCAGGGCACACACTCGATGGCTTGATCTCCTATGACCTCTCTCCCAGAGTGATCACTCCCTCCTCTCCTCTCATCTCTCCCTCTCTTCCACCCAAGCCAAGCCTACCCAAACACTGCCACCTACCTTCTCGGACATCCGGCCCATGAGTGTGTGTCAGTTTAGGCTTTTGCCACCACCTCCTCTCCCCGCTCGACCTCTGGCTGTCTCACATCCTGGCACAGCCCTGTCTCTGCTCTACTTTTCAATTTCTGATACTCTTGATGCTCTTGCCCCTGTCATGAGGATCCGTTTGAAGTCCAAAGCTAAGTGCAATTCCTGGTATCACTCTGACCTCGATACACTTAAACGTAAGAGTAGGGCGGCTGAGAGGAAATGGATAGCTTCTTGTTCATCCTCTGACAAACTGGCCTGTCGCCTGCTCCAAACTCAATACCGACTCTCAGTCCTCACCAAGAAGAGAGTCCGCATTCAAGCTTGTGTCTCTGTGGCATCTAACAACTCGGCCGATCTCTTTAAAATCTGCAAGGAGCTGACCAACCCTGCTGCAGTCTCTACCCCTCCTGTTGCCACCCAGGTTCTTTGCAATGCCCTTGCCTCTCACTTCATCTCAAAACCCCAGGATATCCTGTCCACCACCCCTCCACCCTCCTTCTCGTCCTTTCCTCTTTTCTCCCCTGATGAGGTCACTAGACAAGTCCGATCTATGAAAGCCTTGTCCAAACAGGTTCATCTCTGTTCCTCTAAAACCATAAAGGACCACATTGACACCCTCGCTCCGGCCCTTGATGATTTTTGCAACCACTCCTTTTCCTCTGGATCCTTCCTCTCCCCTCTGAAGCACTCCCTTGTGCATCCTTTTCTCAAGAAACCCACAGCTGATCCTTCTTGTCCGGCTAACTGTCGCCCAATTTCTATTACTCCCTTTCTGGGCAAACTGCTGGAAAAGTTGCCCATCTCTCAGCTTAACCTTCATTCCAATTCTGTTGGCTGTCTCCATGACCACCAGTCTGGCTTCAGAGCTGCCAGAAGCATGGAAACTGCTCTCCTGAACATCTGTGAAGATCTGCTCTCCAACCTTGGCTCTAACATTCCCTCTGTCCTCATCCTCCACGATCTCTCTTCTGCCTTCGACACAATCAACCATACCATCCTGCTCAACCATCTCCGTGATAACCTGGGTATCACTGATAAGGTTCTGGCCTGGCTGATCTCTTTTCTCTCTGATCGACCCTCCCGGGTCCAACTTGGGTCCTTCCTATCATCTATCTTACTCTCTACCTGTGGTGTTCCCCAGGGGTCTAACCTCTCGCCCTGGCTTTTCAACCAATACCTGGCAACTCTCGCCCACTGCATTGCCATTTTCTGCTCAAATTTCCAGTGCTACGCTGACGACACTGAACTAATTTTCAGGCTTCCTTCGGCCACCTCCTCGCCCTCTCTTCCTCTCTGATTGCCTAACTGCCATTCAAGATTGGTGTGCCGCCAATGATCTTTGAATGCCAGCAAGACGGAGATCCCTCTCATCGGCACTCCTTCACCATCCTTTCCTCTCACTCTCTGGCTGGCCTCCCTTGGCCCTCCTCTTACCCCCACCTGCGAGGGTAAGAACCTCAGGGTCATCTTTGACTCCACACTTTCCTTCTCCGCCCACATCTCTGAGGTCTGTAAAAAGTCAAACTTCCTACTGTACCTCCTCGGAGATGCTCTGCCTTTCCTCTCCTTCCCCCAGAAGCTCATGGTCTCCCAGGCTCTGGTTCTCTCTAGGTTGGACTATTGTAACAGCCGCTTTCTAAATCTGCCTGCCTCTACTCTCCACCCTCTGCAACTAATCCAGAACAGGACTGCGAGACTTGTCCTTGGCCTCAAGCCCTGGGATCATATCTCTCCAGCTATGAAATCTCTCCATGGGCTCCCAGTGGATGCAAGGATTAAATTCAAAACCCTCTGCATTGTCCACAAGGCTTTCTGGGGCCTGGGTCCAAAAATACCTTCAGCTATCCTCCGAAAATACATCCCCTCTCGAGCTCTTCGCACCTCTACCTCTACCTCCCTCAGGGTCAGTCATTTTTCAAAGAAACAAGCTGGGGGTAGATCTCTGTCTTCAGCTGGGGCCTCCCTCTGGAACAGCCTCCCTGCCACTCTAAAACTTGAGGAGAACCAGCTCCGATTCCGGAAGCACCTCAAGACCTTCCTCTTTGCTTCTGCCTTTGCTCCCCCTCTCCCCTGCTGAACTGTTCTCTCTTGGCACCGTGCACCTGGCCACCCTCTGTCCTCCAGGCAAGACCTTCCTCTTTGCTCCCCCTCTCCACTGCTGAACTGTTCTCTCTTGGCACCGTGCACCTGGCCACCCTCTGTCCTCCAGGTCCAGGTACCTGCTCACCGTGCTAGCCTTCCACACTTTCCCCGGGCCACCCCTTGCACTGGGGTCTGTATCTGTACCCATACAGTCTCTCCCCACCTCCCTTTTTCTTCCTGCACTTATCAGACCTACCCTGTCTGCTGCCTTAAACCCAGCACTTGCCAATTGTTGGCCTCACTACCACTGTTTGTTGCCTTTATTATTTTATTTATTTATTATTATTTATCTGTTTCTCCTTTGCTCCGCACTTTCCACTTCTCCCCCCCTTCCATGCACTTGCACGTTCTCAGTGTCACTGGGCCAAGTAAGATCGTTGTTTTGTTCTCCCTTTTCTTGTTGCGCTCTGAAACAGTTGTGTACAAGCGCCATAGAAATAAAATATCAATATCAATATCAAAAACCTCCATCTCTGATGGATTAAGGTGAAGGTGTTTGCAGACAATTCTCCAAGGAATATATATTTTCCAACGCATCTGGTGTCAACATCTCTCTTTCAATGTCCATCAATAGCTGAGATTTGGCTATTTAGTGCATTATCCTGAAAAAAACCTAAAATCTCAAATCCCAAGTATATGAACAATCTCCCACGGTGTTGTCATTTGTGGCGTCACCGGCCTCCAATCACCTGACGGTGCTGACTGTGTTTGCGGCGGCCCGAACCACACACACAGTGTCATACATCTATCATGATCCTGCTTCCCCTCAAGCGCCACTAGCTGAATCACAGATGTCATATATATAATGTCACAGGATTAATGAATGACTGCACCAGAAATGTACAGAAAACGGGAAAATCACAACAATAGAGATAGAAGCAAAGTGCTGTGATGTGATAGAACCACCGCCACCATCATTGCAGTTGAACAGATTGGGATGCACAGCGTGGAATTCATGGGAGGTTAGGCCACCATGGCCATATCCCGAACCAGCAGGCCAGTTGGAGGGTACCCTGTGCAACACCATATGGGGGCAATCGAGAACAAGCGCAGCATCACTCTGGACGAAATGGGGTGGGTGGTTAGTTATTGCGCAAATATGAACCATAGGATGTACAACCCATGGTAAATTGCCTCCTTAAAATGATCAGTAAGCGTTCAATATCTGGGTAGACTTGCCACCTGACCCGCCTAGAAGAATCTGAAAGCACAACCTGTACGCCCCTTGCGGCAAATAGTTGGAGCATAGACTGTCAATGCTGCTAACTGTTTTTATCTCAGCCGTAAGAATCGACAGAAGAAGCCAAGTACCTGAGCGGGCTCCCTATCGACAAAGCGCCATCAATGGCGGCAAGGTACGTATTATACACCACTCCACTGGCTGCAGGCATGGCTATCCATACACATCAGCATACAGCAAGGACTATTACAAAATGTGGTCGTGCTGTTGACATAATTCTCTGCCTACTTAAACCAGACTACTCCTCAACACCTTTGACAGCAGAATGCCGCACAGACCTATGACAAATGTGGGCACGCTGAACACATAGCACGTCTCTAGCGCTGACACCACCCCTACTCCTCTCAGCACCCATCCACATGCCTGACCGCATGGGTTACTTCTCTACCAGAGCCTGTCCAGCTTGTCCAGCCCTGTTAAGCCTTTTTTTGGCCAAATGCACACACTCATCCTAATTGTACTCCCTGACCGCCAACACTCTGGACTTCGGTCCTCCGAGGGCGTTCCCACTAACAGCACATTGAGACTATAATAAAGTAAAAGGAGCTATACAAAGTATAGCAAGTAAGCAGTTAGAGAGGAGGAATGAAGGGAGGCGGTGAAATCATAAAATGAGAAGAACATTTGGGATTTGTTCGCTTAAAAGTGTTGGGAGAAGCCAAATGAAGCAATTGTACTGCGGTCGCCTCCAGAAATCACCAGTACAAATTACAAAAGTAGTCTAAAAAGGAGTGTACACTAGGCAAGAAGTAACACACTTTATTCTGGGCCAGGCACAGCTGGGAATGAGAAATTCAAATAGAATGCAGAACAGAACTGCATGAAAAGTGCTGTCAAAAGTAGGCCACAAAAACAAAAGCTAATATAATCTCATAAACTAATTGGCATCAAAACACATTCCAACATTAGAACATTCCTCCACAGGAGGTTGATTGGTGGGATTGTATCATTCCCCTAGAGAGGGACATTATCTTAACCTTCTTCTAGCCCCAGGAGGAACTGGAAGGCAAGAGCCGGCCCTCCACTCCGAAGGCCCGCCTCAAAAGGCCTCTGCCTGTCGGTCCCGTCCCCAGATTGCACCTTTGCACGTGCCAGGGAAGAGGGCAGGAGCCCCCTCCCCATCCAGGCTGCGACTTCAGGAGAAGCGCGGTAGAAATCCACCTGCTACCATCGGATACGTCGATCCATCTACTCATCTGCTGCAGGGTAAGGTGTAGAGCGTATGCCCACCAGTACCTCTCTACACCCCATGTGCTGTGCCGTGGAGCCCAGTTCACAAACTACCCTTTGATACTTTTGCTATATTTGCTTCACTGCTGTTCAATACCACGTGCAGGAGCACTTAAGATGGCCGCCGTCGTATAGTTTATTGCCTGTTGCCTAGCAACCGGAGGAAATCACAGCCCGACTCTATTGGCCGCATCAACCTTCTAGCCCCAGGAGGAACCAGAAGGCGAGAGCCAGGCCTCCACTCCGAAGGCCCGCCTCAAAAGGCCCGTGCCTGTCAGTGCCTTCCCCAGATTGCACCTTTGCCCGTGCCAGGGAAGAGGGCAGGAGCCCCCTCTCCATCCAGCCTGCGACTTCAGGAGAAGTGCGGCAGAAATCCACCTGCTACCATCGGATCCGTCGATTAATCTACTCATCTGCTGCAGGGTAAGGTGTACAGTGTATGCCCAGCAGTACCTCCCTCACCCCTTGTGCTGTGCCGTGGAGCCCAGTTCCCAAACTGCCCTCATACTTTTGCTATATTTGCTTCACTGCCATTCAATTCCACGTGCAGGTGCACTTAAGATGACCACCACCATATAGTTTATTGTCTGTTGCCTAGCAACCGGACGCAATCACAGCCCGACTCTATTGCCGCATCAACCTTCTTCTAGCCCCGGGAGGAACCGGAAGGCGAGAGCCGGCCCTCCACTCCAAAGGCCCGCCTCAAAAGGCCTGTGCCGGTCAGCGCCTGTCTGGGCCAAAATGCCCACTGGGCGCGCCACTCTGCTCGCTAGGGCCCCAAACTGACCACCCAGCCATATGCCTGGATTCAGCTGGACAAACCGATCAACTTCCCAAAGACATTTCTCCTAAGGACACTCATTAGATAAGATTTGTTTTGCTGCCATTTAGGGTAAGCACGTCTTCCCGACTAAACGTTTCATTGCAATCTGAATGTTTACTGTGACAAACCTGTAATTTGAATGTTACCCATTGTTACGATCACATCCACGTCAACGCTCATGCAGTGTATCTACAATTATAGTCTTGCTTTGTTAGCTATTTGTAAGCACCGTCTGATCCTGATGCATAATTTTGTATGTACGTACCCACTCTATGATATAGCTCACCTCCAGCAGGGTAACCTGGTTACATACCTCCCCAGCATAGCACAATAACTCATTACTGCCACGCGCGAAGTACTCTCTGCAGCTCCCCCCTCCCTCTCTACCTACCTGATATTATACCCAGCTACAACCCTGTGCATCTCACAGTACTGCCCCTGCACCCAGTGCTATCAGCTCCCATGCACCTTACTTACATTACCGATACTTATCTGATCATCGGATAGCGAACACCAACCAACTGATTCATATTACAATTATCCTAACTCTGTGTACCCTAGCCTCAACAAATAGTGCCTGCAAGTGCTTTTCTATATCCTACTATACCCATTCCGGCACTATCTAGTTTCCTACTGCCACCATACTGCATTGCACTTTTTTAAATAGTCTCTTAATAAACTATGCATTCCCATCACGCTTTTAACATTGGAATATTCTTTGTGCTGCCTGTATTCTGCCTAGCTCAATACATTTCCAATAATCCATCCCACTGGGCCACATCATACTCCGATATGACGCCTGCCCACCCCAGTATCCAGATTCATACCGCTACTTTACCATGTTCCAAAGGTGCATATATCTACCAAGACCTAGGCCTCGCCCACATCTATTGCACTAGACATTACCCTTTACCTTGTCCCACACCATTTCTACGTACAACTGACCCTTTCCCTGTGAGCTCAAAACTAAGGATAAACATCATGAAAAACACTGTGGACCCTGCCCTAAGAAATACTTTAGCACTGTTTGTTCCCCCTCTCCTTCACTAACACCACTAATCACTATTGGAGGCCATGGTTCTACCATCCCACCTACTGCATCATGCCTAGGCCTTAGGAGACAGAACAGACTAAGCGCCAGAACATCTCCCGAGAACCTCTCATCCATCTGGCCCATCACAGGAATTTCTAGGAAACCTATACTATCTGCCCGCACATTCCACACCCAAGCCCCATCTGACATCCCCACAAAAACTCCCCCTACCTCCACCCGTACCATCAGCTACAAGATACCCAAGCACAATCTCCCCTCACCACAAAAACCAACTTCAACACCAGCCTTGACCAAAGCCTCTCACACTGCACCGCTGACGTGCGCCACAATACCCCCTATGAGTCTATCACCTCTACCAGACTCGCTCATCACCCCCCCAATCAATCTCCTTAAAGGAGCCTTATTAAATGTGTGTTCATTAGGTGCACATGCCTCAGAGGTGCATAACATCATCCTGGAACAGAAGCTAGACTTCATGGCACTCACTGAAACTTGTCTTCACCCAGCCTCAGGCCCACTACTGTCATTAGCCATTCCTACCAATTATTAGACCTGACCGACAAGAAAGTGGGAGGTGGGGTAGCTATTATTGCTAAAGCCTCTCTTCAGCTCAGAATCAGCAGCAATGGAAAACTAGAGGGTTACAAGCTCTTTTCTCTTAAATTAACCACAGATCCCAAAACTACTATCAAACTCATCGTGTTTTACAGAGCACCAAATCCTGCTAATCACCCCGACACTGACATCCCTCTACTCGTTCCCCCCATACTCAAACCCAAAACTAAATGCTTACTCTTAGGAGACATATGCCTAGGATACAATGACCCCCAAGACCTTAAAGCCACAGCTTTCCACAGTGCATTACAAGACATGCAGTTTGGACAAATTGTTAATGAACCCACCCATTCCAAAGGGAGAATCCTCGTTTGGATACTATCACTGAATACCATAGTCTCCCTGGAAAGTATCAGTAACACCTTTTGGTCTGATCACTTCCCTAATCCGATTCAATATAGCGACAAATGATTTACAGGAAACCCCATCACCACCACCCATCCCTATACTAGTACGAAACTCACGCCAGCTCACACAAGAGAAACTCACCACTATTATTAACAAACTTCTATCAGATCATCCCATCACATCCTCCAACCTTTCTACCACTGCCCACTAATACAATACCTGCCTAAAAACAGCCATTGACGTAGCTGCCCCTCTGAAACCCAAACTACCCAGACCAAAACGTAGTAATACCTGGTTTATTGATGAACTCGTAGAACTTAGAAGGAACAAAAGAGCGCTAGAGCATATTATCAGAAAAAAACCCACAAATGAAGCTAAAAAAGAACTCCACTCACTTACTTCAAAATACAAACGTGCTATTATCATACACAAATCCAACACGTTTAATACACGTATTGCTAATGCAGCCTCAAACAGTAAAGAATTGTGCTCCATCCTGAGAGAACTGGAAACACCCATTGCCCACCCTCGTGTAGCCACTGCTAGTAAAGCATGGTGCTACAACCATTCAAAATGGCTTAGCTTACTAAATAAACTCCCTCCAAGATAAAATCACTTCCAAAAGAAACTACTAGAAAAATGCTCGAGCTCTGTACCCATTGCCCAAACCAATCTGACCGACACAACCACACAATTTCACTTCTCATTGATTTCGCAGGACCTTGTAAGTAAAGTGATTGCCTCTCTCAAACCCTCCTTCTGTAAAGATGACTGCTTCCCAGCCAAACCAGTTAAATCCTGCTCTCAAACCCTTAACCCCATCATCACCAACTTTATTAACGCCTCCTTCAGTTCCAATACAGTCCCAGCTGATATCAAAGAAGCTTGGGTAACACCATTACTGAAAAAACCCTCTCTAGACCCCAGCATCCCCACCAACTACAGACCCATCACCACAGTCCCCTTCCTCCTTAAAATAAGAGACACAATTGCTTATAATCAAGTCCAAGTGTATTTAGAAAACAACCACTTATTAGGTGAAAGACAATTGGGCTTCCGGACCAAACATAGCAGGGAGATTGCCTTACTCGATTTAAAAAATCAAAATCAAATGGACTCTATTAGAGACTCAGGCAAACTTAGCACTCATATTGCTTGACTTGTCTGCTGCGTTCGACCTGGTCGACCATGACAAACTATGCCTATCCCTTACGAATAACTTCAAATTTTCCCAAAATGCAACCACTTGGATGAAATCATTCTTATCAGAACAAACTTCTAGAGATGCCATAGGTGAAGAAGCTGCTGACCCCATACTAGTACCTCTAGGAGTACCACAAGGTTCCTGCCTTTCTCGCCCATTATACAATGCCTACACTAAATTGCTTTTCTCCGCACTAGATGCCATGGGAGTCATCTATACCAATTTTGCTGATGACACTCAGATACATATCCCAATCACGGGAAATAAAGACCTAGACACCATCACCATAAACACTTTTTCAGCGTAGGCGTCCTGCATCGATGACGTCGATACGCTCCCTGGAGGACCTCCTCCAACGGCCGATGTCACCGGATGTTATATGTAGGACGCACGACGCCCGTAGCCTCAGTTCTGTTTTTTCTGCGAACGTGTTTGCTTCGAAATGTCGGCGCGCCTCAGTTCTCTCTTGTGAATCGGTTCTTCGAATATCGTTGTGTTAAACGAAAATATGTCTTCGTCTTCTGCTACTCCGAAGTCGGGCTTCAAGAAGTGTCGGGACTGAGGTTCCAAGATGTCTCCGACGGACCCGCACGACGTCTGCCTCTGGTGCCTCGGTGAGAGCCACGCCACTGATGACTGCGACGAATGCCAGTCTTTGACGTCGAAGGCCTTGCGGGAGCGGAAGAAGAAGAAGCTGTCGGCGGGTAGGGAAGCTGTCGGCAGGTAGGGTTTCCAAACCCCGTAAGTCGAAGTCCGCTGGACTTTCGACCGACGATTCGAGGGGTGGCTCTCCGCGTCGGCGTAAGTCCAGGGGATCTCGTTCCAGGAGTGGGTCCCGCCATTCCTCGGCCTCTTCGAGGCATGCACAGAAGCGCCGTCATCGGTCGCTTTACCCGTCCTCGTCTGAGGACTCCGCCAGACGGCGGGCTGCTTGTCCCACCAAGCATTCATCTACGGCGGAATGGGAGGCCTTCCGCAAGGAGATGATGGCGATTTTTGAGTCGCAGGGCACCGTTCCGTCTGCGCCTTTGAGAGAAGCTGACTCGGAACGCTCTAGAGCCACCACTCGTACGCTTTCAGGCTCGGGCGGTCGGCGCGATCACTGGGAACCTTTGAGGTCCCGGTCGGACAAGGAGGATCGCCACTGTGCCTGCTCCAGGTCTCGGTCCTCGACGCCGTCGAGATCGTTGGAGCCTTTGAGGCCTTGTCTGTTGAGGGATTTTCTCGAGGGTCCGAGAAAGCCATCGACGCCATCTGCGCCGAGGCCGTCAAAGGACGCTCTCAGGGCTCCGGCCTCGAAGCCGATGTCGAAGTCGTCAGCGCCTCGGTCGACATCGACGCCACTCCCATCGGCGCTCTCAACGCCTTTTGAAGAATTTTTGCCGGAGGTACCCCGGAGAGCTGTGCAAGCTCCTAGGAAGGTGCTCAGCAAGTCTGTGCGGCCTATACTTGACCCATACTCTGTTCCTCCTCCCAGGGTGGACTTGTTCCAACCCTTGGAGTACATTTCAGAGGTTGAGGAAGGGTCTGAGGAAGAGGTGCCTCTTGAGGTTCATGATGACCTGTTGTCAGGGCATAGCCAGCTGGAAGACCTGCCTCAGTCTTTGCATGACGCCAGTGGTCTTGATACCTCCCCGGAGGTGAAGTTAGGCAGGCCTGAGCCTGGTACGCATGCTTACTCATCGTACGGGTGCCTCATGTCGAGGGTGGTGGAATATCTGGGTTGGTCGGCTCCGCCTGTGGATTTTCTGCAGGATGACCTGACAGATATTTTGGACTAGGGTCCACCCACTGACCCGGTGTTGCCATGTCACATGGCCTTACAAAGAAGGGTGGCGGCGGCTTGGACTGCTCCGGAGAGTCTCCCGGCTGTGAATAAATTGTTGCCGAAAAAATACCGCCCAGCCAGTGGTGACCCCTGCTACTTGTCTACGCACCCTACTCCGGAGAGTTTGGTGGTGCAGGCGGCTATGGCCCAAGCAAAGTAGGCTGCGTACCCTACAATCTCTCCTGATAGGGATGACAAATGATTTGATGGCTGGGCGAAGAAGGTATTTTCTTCTGGGGGTATGGCTTTAAAGGCAGCCAACTCTGTTTGTGCCCTTGCAAGATTCACGCACACTCTGTGGAATTGTGTGTCGTTGGCGGCCGAACATATTCCCGAAGGGGAGGAAGGGGATGGTTTTCTTGCCCTCGTTCAGGATGGCAAGGATGCCATGTGTGAAACCGTTCAGTCCGGTCTGGACGTGGCAGACTGTGTCAGCCGGTCCATGGCGGCGAGCACCGTGATGCGCAGGTTTGCGTGGTTGCGGAAGTCGGGTTTGCTCCTGATGTACAGTCCCGGCTTCTCAACATGCCCTTTGATGGTGTCCATCTTTTTGGCAGCAAGGCTGACGAGAACCTTGAGAGGTTGCAGACCTCCGACCTTCAAAGCTGCAGCAAAGTCCTTGAGTGCTGCAGTGCGTCAACATCTGCCTTTTCGGCCTAGGGGACAGCAATGGAGGGGAGGTTCCTTTTGATACTACTCTTCCTTTGGTAGATCGAAGGGAGCTGCCAGTCAAAGGGGCCACCGTAGGAGTACCAGAGGTGGAAAGCAAGGTACTCGAGGTGCCAAAGCCGCTCGGGTTGTTGCCTCTTTGCCCTCAGGCACTGCCGCAGCCGCTTCCGCTCAGTCATGAGGCCATGTCCCATGGTTCACCAATTGGGAGAAGGCTGGCGGAGCATCTTGTAGAATGGCTACTGTCTTCCTTTCCGGCAGAGGCCTCATGACAATCCACCGGGGAAGCTCTCTTTGAAGAGTCCGGATCTGCTCCTTGCGCAGGAAATCCTATCCCTGCTAGAAAAAGGTGCCATAGAACTGGTACCTGTAGCGGAGAGGAATAAGGGATGGTATTCCCCTTATTTTTTGATTCCGAAGAAAGACGGAGGATTGAGACCCATCATGGACTTGCGTGGTTTGAACAAGCTCCTCAGGAAGGACAAGTTCCAGAGTGTTACTCTTCCTTAAGTCCTCCAGGCCCTTCAACTTCAGGATTGGTTGGTGTCTCTCGACCTCAAGGATGCTTACTTTCATGTGCCGATTCATCCCAAGCAGGACCTGAGGTTCGCGGTTGGCGACTTGCATTTTCAGTTTCGGGTCCTGCCGTTCGGATTGACCTCTGCTCGAGGGTCTTCACCAAACTGATGGTGGTGGTGGCAGCGTATCTCAGGAAAGGGGGGATTCATGTCTACCCCTACCTGGACGACGGGTTGATCAGGGCACGCACTCCCGAGCAAGTCCTGAATCATCTGTATGTCACCTGCCACTCCCTTCACAAGCTGGGCTTCTCCCTCAACTTAAAGAAATCTCATATGACACCCACCCAGTGGCTCCAGTACATCGGAGCAGTGCTAGACACATCCCTGGGGCAGTGTCCGCCTCCCCAGGTGAGGGCTCATCACATTCTGCAGATGGTGGACAAATTTCAACGTGCCCAGAGTTTCCCGGCGTTCGAGTTCTTGAGATTGCTCGGCCTCATGGCATCCTGCATTTGTCTGGTGCCAGAGGCCAGGCTGCGGATGAGATCTCTGCAGTGGGAACTCAAGATGCAGTGGTCGCAGTTCTCCGGCAGGATGTCGGACCCTGTTCAAATTCCGCCCTCAGTCCCCCGGGATCTTCTGTGGTGGGCCGTCGAAGGAAATCTGTTCAAGGGGGCTCTGTTTTGGCCAGAGGTGATGATCGTAACAGACGCATCCCTCACGGGTTGGGGAGCTCATGCCAACGAGCTGACGGCCAGCGGTCGTTGGTCTCTGTCGGAGTCCAGACTCCTCATCAATTTGTAAGAGCTGCGGGCTGTCAGACTGGCTCTGAAGGCTTTTCTGCCGTCTGTGCGGGGGAAGAATGTCCTGATTATGACAGACAATACGATGGCCATGCACTACCTCAACAAAAAGGGGGGGCAGGTTCACTCCCACTGTGCAGGGAGGCGATGCAGCTCTGGTTCTGGGCCATCCAGCAGGAAATTTCAGTCTCAGCATTTCATCTGGCTGGAGACGAAAACGCGGCGTCGGATGCTCTGATCAGGCAGTGCACGGTCTCTCATGAGTGGGAGCTGGCTCAGGAAGTTCTTTTGGAGATCTTCACCCTTTGGGGAACCCCACAAGTAGATCTCTTTGCCACCAGTGTCAACCGGAAGTGCGAAAGATTCTGCTTGCGGGAATTTCCTCCAAGAGGAGCCTTAGGGGACGCGTTCGTAGTGGAGTGGTCCTTCCCACTGCTGTACGTGTTCCCTCCAGTCCCTGTCATTACGCAGGTATTGCAGAGGTTCGGTTTCCGGATGATCCGCATTGCTCCGGCATGGGCCAGGAGAGCGTGGTACCCGGACCTTCTAGACATGTCCATCTGCCCTCCACGTCGTCATCCCTACCGAAACGATCTGCTCTCACGGGAGGGGGGTCGAGTTCTTCATCCAGAGGTCAGGTCTCTCAGCCTTCATGCTTGGTATCTGAAAGGCTGAGATATAAGGATTGGGACCTCCCTGAAGACGTGATGGAGGTGTTGCTTTCGGCCAGAAGGCCCGCAACCAAATCCCTGTACCGTTGCCGTTGGAGGAAGTTCTGCGACTGGTGCAGGGGGCAGATTGTGGATCCTTTTCAATGCTCCATTCCTTTGGTTTTGTCTTTTTTGCTTTCTTTAGCCCATAAGGGCCTGAATGTGGGTACCATTAAGGGTTACCTGGCAGCGCTGTCCATATTTAAGTGCTCGTCTGAGGAATGTTCTTATTTTAAAATTCCTTTGATTTCTCAGTTTCTATAAGGGCTAACTCATGTATTTCCACCATCACCTTTCCAGGTGTCGGGATGGGATTTGAATTTGGTTTTAAAGTTCCTGATGGGAGCTCCGTTTGAGCCCTTACATTCTTGTCCATTGAGACTGTTGTCCTTTAAAACTGTTTTTTTAGTTGCGGTTAATTCCGCATGGAGAGTGAATGAGTTGCAGGCACTTTCCGCCAAACCACCCTTTACTGTGGTCCATAAGGACAGGGTTGTCCTTAGGGTACGGCCTTCCTTTCTTCCGAAGGTTGTGTCGAAATTCCATCTGAGCCAGAAGGTAATTCTTCTGGCATTCTATCATCCTCCACATCCTGGTAAGGAAGAGGAGAATCTCCATAGGTTGGATCCTAGGAGAGCTTTGAGTTTCCATCTCTCACGGATGTCCCAGGTCAGAGTGGACAATCAGCTCTTTATTGGTTACGCTGGAAGGCATTTAGGTCAGGCTGTTTCTAAGCAGACCTTGTCTAGATGGATCATTTTGATGATCTCTGAATGTTATCGTTTGGTGGGGAAGGACCCTCCTGTAGGTTTAAGGGCCCATTCTACTAAGGGTGTGGCTGCCTCCACTGCACTACAGAGGGGTGTTCCAATTCGCAATATTTGCAAAGCGGCCACATGGGCCTCTGTCCATACTTTTGTGAAACATTATTCCCTGGACTCTATCCATGGGCAAGATTTGGCCTTTGGCAAGGCAGTCCTCTATTCTACAATTTGATTGGGCATTCTAAAATTTCTAAATTCTTTTGCCACCTCCTTATGTTGGTACTGCTTTGTGAGTCTGTCAAAGATGTGGAATATGTCGGAGGACACAATCCCCTCGAAGAACAAGGTACTTTCTTACCTGGTAATGTTCTTTCGATGGGATGTTCCTCTGACTTATTCCACATCGTACCCTCCTCACCTGCCCCGCTTCAGAATTTCTTTTGCGATTGCAGCTTCCGTTTCCGCAAGGCTTTCTGTAGTAAGGCTGGCAGAAGATTGGTGCCACACGTTCTGGGGGAAAAAACTACAACTGAGGCTACGTGCATCGTACATATAACATCTGGTGACGTCGGCCGTCGGAGGAGGTCCTCGAGGGAGCGTATCAGCATCATCGAGGCAGGACGCCTACGCTGAAAAAGTTTTCTGAAGCAGCACAGCTGTGGTAATAAATGTCAAAGATGTGGAATACGTCGGAGGAACATCCCATTGAAAGAACGTTACCAGGTAAGAAAGTAACTTGTTCATCTATTCCCTTATCCAAAACTGGATGGCCTCTAATAGCCTCTGCCTCAATGGCGAAAAAACTGAGATACTTATTGTAGGCTCACCAGCCCAAATGAAAAAACGTCCTCAAGATTACCCCTCTATTATCATTGATGACACACTCATTCCAATTTCCAACCAAGTCAGAATTTTAGGGGTCTATTTAGACTCAAGTCTCACTATGACCATACACATCAATTCCCTTGCGCCTTCCACTTCATATACAGCCAAACTTATTTCCCTTAGCCGGCAATTTCTTTCCACGCCAAACTGGATCACTCTTGCTAGAGCCCTTATTTTGTCTAAACTTGATTACTGTAACATTCTTCGATTAGGATCAACTAAGAAACATCTGACCAAGTTACAACTGTAAATTACCAAGGGGGGTCCTGGGAGTCCCTCTGCCAGACATTAGTCCTGGATACGAGAGACTTTCCCAGAGTCTTTAGCTCACTATCTTTCACAGAGAAGAAATATCCCAAACATATCAGTCTTTGTCCTTCCCTGGGGCAGTCCAGCACCGAAATGCTAGGCAATTCTCCTCTGAACAAGAGTACCAACAGCATCCCCAGACACGTGTTTCGGTCTGGTTGGACCTCATCAGTAGGGAGGAGCTGTGCCTCTCTAAGAATAGTGAGCAAGGCGTCCACGTCTGGATTCCCCTAGTAATTTAGGGTGAGACCCAAAGTTACTTAAATATGTTACAATTGTTACAAAATAAGGCCCTTAGAGCAGCCCTAGGAATAAAACAAACTGAGCACATATCTCAAACCAGGAGAGACTACCACTGGCTCCCCATACAAGCTAGAATTCTATTCAAAACTCTTACTACCACGCATAAATGTATCACACAAAATGCCCCAACCTACTTAAACTCCTGCTTAAAACATAAAACTCCTGCAGTCTACTTAGATCCAACAATGACTTACTACTATGTGTCCCGCGATTCAAGAACTCTAGAACCAGAGATTCCTGCTTCTCTGTTGCTGCCCCCCAGTTATGGAATACTTTTCCCATAAGCATCCGTAGTGAGATTTCACATACCCAATTCAAGAAACTTCTAAAAACATGGCTATTTAATACATTTTAACCATCCTGTTTTGGACAGCATCCTACTTGTAATGCCTGTAACAAGAGTCCGTTAGATATTTTTGCCTATTGTGATTTAAAAGTTCTTTTCTAAAATATGATTATCATGTATATATTGAGACCTAATTGTACTTTCATACCTTGTATATAACTATTTTATTTTGTGTTAACTCATGTGCCTATGTATTACCCCTATGTAACCAGCATGTTAAGCCTTCTTACTGTAAGCTATTCCGTGATACCCGAGGGTTTGGCCGTATTATCAAATACAATAAAATAAATAAATAAAAATAAAATGATTTGGTCCTACAAACCTTAAGACACCTCCCTTGTCCACCCTTGTGGTGTCACAGTTCAACACACAATTCCCACATCACAATGCCACTTCATTGAAACATTGGAGATGACCAGCGGATCTTTATTCTTCTGACGCGGTCATCTCCATCTGCTTCTCATGGGAATGCACTCGATCATGACACTGCCAGTGCATTGAACAACAAGCAAGTTACCATTTTAATGTTGCATCTTAGGCACTCTTCGAACTTCTTCCCAAGCTAAGATGTTCTAAGGGACAATTTGAAACCACCATGGCCATTTTGAAACTGTCAGTATACCGGCTTCATAAACTAATATGAAGAATTATAAAATGGTAGGGCATTCATTGTTTTTTTTTTTTCCCACGGGACCTATAAGCTCTGCGTCCTGATCTCAAAAGTAACAAAGGCTGTTTGCTTCCTACCGTACGATCCTGGGAACGTGTAATTTGCAAAGTGCTGCCAGTCTCTGCGGCCACTAAGAAAGTTAATGAAATGTGAACATGTTTCTAAAGAAGCATGCTTTGAGGCCTGTTCACAGAGCCTCGGTCTAATGTTAAACTTTGTATACTTGCATGTGATTCAACTTTAATGCCTATATGTTATTAACTTAAAACAGAATTATTAAGGGTATACTCCAGCCTAGTGCATCTAACAGTGGGGCTATCACTTAAGCATAGCATCCTCCCCTTTTAATGGGCTAGTTCCATAGCTGGTAAATTCATTCTTTTTTACCACACTGAACTTTCATTTTTACCACATTATTTCCCCCTTTTATTGATCCATCAATAACTAACTCTACGTGTTTCCCCAGTCCCCACTCTGCTGCTTTTTGTTAAAGTTATCCACACCTTTTTTAGTCACTCCATCATCTTCCCAATTTTCCAATGGTTCATCTATCAACACACACCCTGGCCCATCCTTATCACATGAAATCCAATACTCTTCATAATTTTCTATGTCTTTGGGTTGCATTGTGACCCAGTCAACTTTATAATTTTTGTCACCCTTTGTTAGTTTGTTAAGTGGCTTATTTTTGTCATTTTCTCTGTCAACATTCAATGGCAACATACATTTCCCACTCCTTTTGTTAGTATAGAGTCTCAAAATAGTTTTGCCAATGCAGAAGGTGATGAGAATGAAGACCAACATGGGGACAGTCACTCTAAATACTCCAGAAAGCCAGGTGGGAGCCCATGTGAAAATGATGTCCGGACAGTTATCTGACTGCACCCCACCAACTTCATTTGTCATCTTTGTATGGATTGTCTGTATTTCACTGACAGTGTTCCATTTGAAGCTTCTCCATCTGGCACTACTGTGAAGCAACTGCTCCCAAACTTGGTGCACACTCCTCCTTCTGTGGCAGTAAGAAGGTTGAGTATGTATCTATTTTGGAGTGCCACTGAACGTAGTGCTCTCAACTCTTCCTTAACTGCATTTAGGCCCTTTGCTGTTGAATTATGCAATTGCAGTAACTCGTATCTTGTCAGCTGGAGCCATTTTGCATTGGCCGCAGCGTGCACCCCCAGAATCAGTAATGATGTGAAAAAAGTGGCTGCCTTGGAAAACAGACAGAATTCATCAGGGATAGCACCCACATTGTCAGCACTCACTTCTGACCAACAATTTTTACTTTTTCTCTTTCTGCATAGTAATGTTTGCTCCATGCTTTGCTGCGTCATTTTCTCCTTTAGTGCAAAATCCTTGGCACTGCTGTTTGAAGGCACCACCAGGGCAGTTCTGTGCAGTGTAACAATCGCACAAACCCTACTCCACTAAGGCGAAGCTGGGCGTAGGCCTTCAATCCACATGCCCACCACAGGTCCATAATCACCTCTGTCCCCTGCGTCAGCGCCGCACTGCTCATCACCTTGGCACAGCCTGTGTTAGTCCCCAAATGGATGGACCCACTCCACCTGAAACATAAAGGGAATCATGTAAAGCTATTTCTGTCAACTGGTTGTTGAGTTTCACTGATCCAAGTCAATGCATGCACATATTTCCCCCAGACTGCCTTGCAATTGTCATGTATTGTAGATACAACATTGTGTTCAAATCCCACCAAATTTTCAGCACAACATTGCATTTCCCCCCCCCCTCCCGTTGACCACCATACCACACTGCCCCATGTATTCTCATTAATGGTCTTGTCTGACACCAGGGAATGCTATGGCTCTCCTCATTGATGCATTGTAGTAGTTTGTGTTCACTAATTATTTGCTCCCCCTTTTAGGGCTGTCTGTTATATGATGATATGTTATTTATCATTTATCATCATTATATGCTCAACTGTCATATTTGTGGTTTCACTTTTTTGGGCCATACTGTTTAGTTGCCCATAATTATCTTTGTAGATCTCTTCTCCTTCATCCAGCTACTGAGCAGAAACACTTTCTCCTTAAAATAGACCCTATTTTTACAGAGGGATAGGTGCATTAGGTATCCTGCTTCCTCATAGGATACGGCCTGAGGCAGGAAAAGCATGGGTGCTCCTGTTACATGTGGGATGAGTGAGCAGACCTAGCATGTGCCATTCGCCCTCTCTCTTCCCAAATGCAACATTTCATTGTACCAGACCTTTCCAGATGATACAATGTGCCCTTTTTCTGTGTAATGATGGAACTCTTCCTCATCTATCAAAGTTATTGTACTTCTATTTACACTACTATTTGAATGTTTAACACTTTTTCTTTAAAAAGTAACATAATAATAATCATATACTAATGCATATTAATATCATTACACTCCATAAAACAGAGCACGTTTGCTGTCTTTTTATAATGACATTGTGTGGAAAAACACGATCTATGTCTTCCCGTGTTGGTCTTTTATAAAGTCTTATTGCTGAGAAAAAGTTAATGAAAGCAGACTAATACTTCCCATCATACTGAACTCTGCTCCTCTTCTCTGTGGAAACCGATGCTCTTGTCCCTGCTCACGTCGATGATGTGAACCCATCCTTGGCGGCCTTTGATTTTCACAGCAGTTGATGTTGCTTAGGTCGCTGTGTGAAGACCTGTGAAGCGCTCCTCTTTCCACTTTCAGACTTGGTTCTTTATAAACACTGTCTTGCCCAGATAAAGAAGTGCTGCTTGCTGAAAGTATCTTGTCTGATCGCCATTGTTTTGCTCTTTCTGCGTTCTTGTATTTCTCTGTTGATCTACATAGGCGAGCAATTTTGTATGTTCTTTGAGGTACACATGAAACTCCTCACCCAATATGTTAGAAGAAGAATTAGCATCAGAAATTGTATGTGTTGGAGATATAGGCAAATGCATTCTCTGACTAGTGACAATTTCATGTGGAGTGAGATAATGATTTCCTCTTGGATAATTTCGCAATGCAAACAAGACGTATCAAGCGTTTGTGTTAGCTTAGCCAAGTGCCAAGTGTTCTTTTAGTAAGCTATTCATTCTCTCAGCCAAACTGTTTACTTGCAGCTGGTAGACAGTGCACAGATTGTGCCGAATCCCCAAAAGGGAATTTATTTCCTTAATCAAATAATTTGCAAAATGCTGACCATTGCCAGAGCGAGTTTCGTCTGGATCCCCTACCTCACGAACACCTCCCTCACCAAAAATGTCGCCGCTGAGCAGACGTTGTTATGGGCACAGGGACCAACCTCAAGCCAAAGTGAAAACGGGCACACCACAATAAGCCTGTATCTATAAGAGTTACATGTGTCTTGCATATCGAGTCTATATGCAAATGCCGGAAGGGCACTCTCAAGGAATGACAAACCAGTCCTCACGTATCCGCTCCATCCACACTCTCTTTTGCTATGTGGGTGGTGTAGTGAAGCTGCTCCAGTGCCACGTTCAACAACCTTTTTGGCATCACCACTTTGTGCTATCATGCCGCCAAATTAAATCCATTGGAGACAGAGAGCACCCTCTTTTCTTCCACAATTCTTTTTCATCATTTGCTACTTCTCCCTGTAACTCTCTCTGAATTATCAGTGTTGTGTTGAAGCTCCCTGGCAGTGCATTGTGTTCTTTAGTTGCCCTAACCAATGCTATAAGTGGGACTTTTTCCCTTTCGCCAGGGAACAGCACATGTGTCCCTTCTGGTAAATAAGCTACTTCTTTTGCTGCTCTGTCTGCTCTTTCGTTACCCAGCAAAATAAAATATTGCCCACCTGTATGGGACTTGCAATTTATTATTACCAAATCTACTGGGAGTGACAGTACTTCCAATGACTTCACTTTATCACTGCAAACGACGACTGTTTCAACAAAACACTGATGAATATGCCTCTTCTCATTCTCTTCGCAACTTCATATTCTGGCTGGCCCCACACGAGAAGACCACAGTGCATACATGGGATCCCCCAGCAGGCACCCGCATTGCACCTGAAGCCCCTATGCAGGTAAGCCTGGTTGGGTTTATTCCGTTATTCCAATTTACTCTCAAACATGGCCGCCACCAATGAGCAGATAGTGAATCCGCAGCACGTAGCCTCCCGCAGCCTGCCCACACCGCATTCTGATTGGATGCCTAACGAGGTTACTAGCAAGCCCCTACAGTGCCGGTAGGCATTGCCGGCCCCACTTCAAGGACCCACAACAACGACAGGGTAATATCCAGTCTGGCCCTCTCCAGCCATTGCCAGCCCAATGGCCACCCACCCTTTTAAAACGTGCACAAAACCGATCACCCACTACCGCCTATTACCCACTCACTTAACGCCACCGCCCAGCCAACCCCCAACAATGGTCAACTGCAAAGGTAAGACAGCAATGTTATCTATACTTCTGCCCTGAATAACATTTTGCCCTGTACGAGCCCATCCACCCTACCTACTCTGCAGGCACTACACTGAATTGACCTTATGCCCATTTCACCATCCATAATAATCCTCGAGCATTCATCCCGAGGCCACCACCCGATCCAACATTATTCTGGGCCCCTACTCCCGTGGTTCGACCTCCACCCTGCCCTCCGACAGGTCCCATGGCCTCCATGACCATGACACAGCCAGCCTTCACCTATGTCGCACCTTCCCTACTCAAATTTAAACATGATCCAAACAAGACCGCTGCCCCATTAGCATTGCGGGCCCTGCTGTACTGCGCGTCCACTCATCTCAACCCCTGCCAATGCCTTCCCAAAGACAGCACCCACCAATCTGATGCACTATGTATTCCTCGCAATCCTGCTGCTACTTACTGAGACTTTCCTCACTTGCACCCTATAAGCTGCATTGCAGTGCTCCTATCTTCTATAAAGCTCATAAATTAGTGTTTTCTTCCCACCCTTGCCTACCTGTAAGCAACCTACCCTCATAACTCACAGTCTACCCTCTTCCCCATGAGACCCACCAACCCCTCCATTAAGAAGCCAACCAACCAAGTTTGGCTCCTGTGCTCCCTCCTCTCTTGCCACACACATTACCCTCCCTTGCACTGGTATCCAACACACCATAAGGCTCACCTCACGCACACCCCAGCTTACATACCCCAGTTACATCCACCAACACTCTCATGTAGACAAGCGCACCTCCACATGCATACCCAACACATTTGCCTTCCCACGCCACACAAAGCCAGAATTAAGCCTACCCTAGCCCCCCAACCTCTTTCTGGTGAACTTATCAACGCCCAATCCATTGTTGCTCACGCATCAGGGGTTCACGACCTCATCACCAATCAGTACCTCAACTTCCTTGCAGTAACGGAAACCAGCCCTCACCATCACCATCCCAGCAAGCTACACCATCCTACGCAACTACTGCCTAACACACAAAGGGGGTGGAGTCACTTTCATCCACAAAGACACGTTAGCCTTATGCCCCATCCATACAACAGCCCCCCCCATTCTGTGAAGTACTTGGCACCAAGCTCACCATTTCAGCTACTGCCACCATAACCATGCACATCATTTACTGCCCTCCTGACCTGACCACATCTTTTGAGGATGCCATTAAGCAGCTCCTAAGCTCAAGTATCAAACCAACATCTAAAATTCACCTCCTAGGAGACCTGAACTTGGGACTAAATGACCCTTCTCTCAAATACACCATCTCACTGGTCAACTCACTAGACTCCCTAGGCTTCACCCAACACATATACAAACCTACCCACTAATTAGGCGATCACTCGATTGGCTCTTCAACCTCAATTGTAACCTAACAACGTAGCTATTATCCCTATTCTTTGGTCCGACCACTACACTATTACCTTTTTGATGCCAACCACCTTTGCCCAGAGTACCATCACCCATTCCCTCCCTCCGGCTATCACAAGATGCGCGTGTAACCTCACTAAAGAGAAACTTCTGACAATCCTCACAGCAAACTACTCTCTCACTGCAGCCGCTCTGCCTTCCAACCTTTCCAGTCTGGTTGATACATACAATAAAGCCATCCTGTCAGCCTTAAATGTCATTGCGCCCCTCAAATCCTGCAACTCCAAACCCTCTACCCACATCAATTTCTGATTCTCCCCTGACATCCAGGCCATGAGAGCTATAAAACAGGCCCTTGAAATCTCTTGCCTCAAATCCCCATCTCCCGCCAACAAGGCCAATTTCCTCCACCTCTCGCATCAATACAAACTAGCCATTGGATCAGTCAAAGCCTCCTCCCTCTCAGATAGGATCGCCCAGGCCCAATCCTACTCATGTGATCTCTTCTCGATTCTATGTGAACTGGAATCTCCTATCATTCCCAAGGTCAACATCACAAAAGACAACGCCTGGTGTCAAAGCATCCAAGATGCCCTCACCAACAAAACGTACACACTCCAACTCAAAATTGAAACCAAACGAGCATCCATCCTTGCAAAGGCAAACATGCCTGTGTTAATCCCTCCCCACCTCTCATTGTCACCTCTCCCTTCAATTTCTCGCCAATCACTGAAGCAGAAACCGCCTCCCTTATCGCCACGCTGAAATGGTCCCACTGCCAAGGCGATACCTGCCCCGACCCCCCTCATCAAGGACTGTGCCTCTGCCCTCATCGCCATCATTAATGCCTTCATCAACTCCTCATTCACCAACAGTTCCAAGTAAGCCTGGATATCAACCCTCATAAATAAAACCTTGCTTGATCCTTTCATCCTCACAAATTACAGGCCCATTACCATGGTTACCTTCTTGCTAAAAATCCTAGATCGAGCAGCATATAACCAAATACAAGCCTACTTTGAACACCATAAAATCCTGAACCCATCCCAAACAGGCTTTCACCCAGGTCATGCCACTTAACCCGCCGTTTTAGATCTGAAGAATCAAATGGATGACATTTGTGATACATCCATTTGATTCTTTGATTCTCCTCCTCCTTCTTGATTTGTCAGCAGCCTTTGACGCTATCAACCATCAGACCCTCTACCATCAACACATCACCGCTGCAAACTTCTCCCCCACTGTTTCCAAATGGATTGCCTCCTTTCTGGCTGATAGAACTTATGCAGGCAATGCAGCTGTGCATCGTACTAATGTTCCTTGTGGTGTCCCACAAGCATCCTGCATATCTCTGACAGTGTATAATGTTTACACAAAACCACTTTTCGATCACCTTTCCTCATTGGGGATTGCATTCACAAACTACGCAGATGATACACAGATCCTCATCCCACTCCCAGGTGACCATAAACAAGAATCTTGCCAGATTACCTTCCTTTATGACATCATCCAAACCCGAATGGCCAAGCACCAACTTTTGGCTCAATGATGAGGAGACTGAGATCCTAATCATTGGGCCTCCTTCCCGCCTAGCTAAACTCGAACCAGCATACCGTGCCATCACGATTGATCCCTGCACCATCCCGGTCTCCTCAGCCATAAAAACTTTAGGTGTTTAGATTGACTATAACCTCAGCATGATCCGCCAGGTGAACTCCATTGCCTCTGCGGCAGCTTATACTACCATACTTCTGAATGCTTCAAAACACCACCTCTCTGCTCAAGACCGACTAACCATTGCCAGAGCAGTTATAGTATCTCGTCTGGGCTACTGCAATTCCCTCCTCGCCGGCACTTCAGAGCGAAACCTGTATGAACTCCAATCTATCCAAAATAATACCATTTGAGCAGTCTTGGACCTCCCCAAACGTACCCATATTTCTCCTTTCAGAAGAGCAGCCCACTGGCTCCCATGAGAGAAATAATTAACTTTAAAATACACTGCATCACCTACTGCTGCCTCTCTGACACTGCTCCACCCTGCCTATCGCAGAGGATCTCCAAGAACATCTCCACCAGACCAACCAGATGCGGTTATAGCCACAGACTCAACACCCCTTGGGTCAAGCACAGTAAAGCAGGAGGCTCTATCTTCCCTTCCATCGCTGCGCATCCATGCAACAACTTACCCTTGCACCCAAGAGCCGAAATCTCGTACTGGCCATTCAGAAAAATCCTTAAAACTGTACTTTCTATCTGACTTGCACCCAGCTCCTGACAATGTACTCAACCTCACCTGACAGTTTGTACCATAATCTGTACTCTACATCTTCCCTTCCCTCCCCTTGCCCTCTTCTTTCCTATGCAGTGCCCTGATGCCAATGGGTTTGGCGCGCTCTACAAATTCAAAAATAAATAAATATACCATATAGGTGGACCTAAAATCTACTACTACTACTACTATTACTACTACTACAACATTTATGTGCACAGCAGCTCTGCAGTATTCTTTTACTTCAGGGGAGATTCCTGCTCCCCTGAAACATACATTGGTTACTCCCCTTTTTTTAAAAAAAAACATCTTAATCCCATTCTGGTTGATAACTATCAACCCATATCACTGCAGCCGGTTTTGATTAAGCTTATGGAGGCTGTGATTTCTCTGCTTTTCTCTCGGTCCTTGGAAGCTAATAGCTGCTTACATCAGTTTCAGTCAGGTTTCAGGCCCTTGCTGAGTACATATACTGTCATGATCTCACTGTTGGATGATCTTGCGCTTCTAAAAGACCGCAGAGAGGTTCGAATGTTGATCCTCCTTGACCTCTCTGCTGCCTTTGACAATGTGGATCATGGCATTCTGTTGACCCGGCTGGAGCAGGCGGGAATTACAAGGGCCTTACTGGCATGGTTCAACTCTTTTCTGCCAGAGTGTATACAAACTGTCTCTTTTCAGGCCTGTTGCTCCCCCCCTCAGGGCTTCCCTGTGGTGTTCCTCAGGGGTCGGCCCTCTCCCCTCTGTTGTTTACTTTGTATTTGCGCCCATTGGCAGACCTTATTTCGGAGTCAGGAATCCTATTCTATAACTATGCCGATGACCCCCAATTGGTGTTTTGGCTGGACTCCCCTACAACTGAGCCGCCTGTAAACTTAGGAATTGCCTTGCTACTATAGGCAGGAGGATGTCTGCCAATTGGCTAAAACTTAATGGGGTAAAAAACAAAGCCTTGGTGTTTGGTTCCCATGCAGCTACTAGCTCGTGGAGTTATCAGTTTTGACCTGACTCCCTTGGTCCCTGCCCGATGCCTAGCACATCGGTGAAAAGTCTAGGGGTGAGACTCTTGTCTAACGGTTCTCAGGGGGCCCAGAATTCGGCTATATGTTATGCTGGTTTCAGGTTTTAAAGTCCTGAGAAAGATTGTGCCGATGCCCCCGCATGACACCCAGACAAAGAGAGTCACCTCAGCGATAATGGGCTCATTGACTATTGTAATAGGATCTATCTGGGGCAGCCTAAATACCAGATACAATGCCTGCAAATACTTAAAAACTCGGTGGCCAGACTGGCACTGAATTCTCCTAGACTGACTCCCTCTGCTGTTCTGCTGCACCAAATGCATTGGTTACTGTTTGCTGCAAGAGTGGAGTTTACGACTCTTTGTGTTACGCACTGGGCACTTTATGATATAGGTGCTAGCTACCTGAAAAGTAAGATGGAGCATTACCATTCCACTAAACATCTTTGCCCATCTTTTTTGGCGCACCTTAGAGTGCCAAGATATCAGCGAGCACAGGCAGATGGTCGTTCCTTCTCGGTACTAGCCCCTGCTCTATGCATTCGGCTCCTGCTATCTGTGAGAGTCATTGAGGAGTATCTTTCTTTCCATAAGGTTGCCTTTCAGCATTGCTGGCCCCGCCCTCCTTTCCTTAATGTCTGTCTGTGTTTAGCTCATAGACCGCATTGGTTGTGCTTTATACATTTTTGCTTCATTACATTACATTATATTACTACGGTCAATTGCCCTCCACCTCTTGAGTGTGCATCTCATACACTGTTGGGGTGACTCCCAGGAATGCCAGAACGAGGCTGAGGGTCAGCAGACTTTGAGGGCCCAACACTCTCCCCAGAATAAACAGAGGACGGCAAGGTATCAAGAGTTCTATAGCCTATACAGTCTCCCATAGAAGTTATTCTAGTGGTCCTCACATACCAGGTGGCTGGCCTGTCCCATCCCCACAGAACTATCTATTACATTGTTGCAGAGTAACAGTCATAGCACTAGCTCATGCCCCCTTACGATCCACCCTTGAGATTCTAAGCTGCAATTGATTAGAGCTGATGCCCTCAGGCCTGGGACTCAATCGAGTTCTCAGCTCACTGTGCACCTCTTCAAGGTGATGTAAACAACTATGTGTCTGTATTGTAACTTGTGTGTGCCACCTTTGCCTATGAGAAACGCTCCTCACATTCGCAACACTTGTTGCTGTCTGCATCTGTCTTGCTGGGATCGGCTCCCCTTTCTCACTGTGAATGACTGTCCATTGTCTCGTTTGGCTGTACCATGTGTTTAGAGGCCACACATTTGAGCTCTGCAGCTCCCATTTATGAGGATTTATTCAGTTTCTCTGCAGCTGATGCTTTTGTCATTTTGGGATTGGAATGTGTCCTTGTATCTATGACCTTGGCTGTGGGTTTGTCTTGCACGACTTGCTCCCTGTGCAGCCTGAGCCAGCTCGGCTCGTCTCGTGTTCAGTGGCTTGAGGCCTGCTATAATTTTCCTAAACCTTAGTATGCAGTTTCTGCATTGTCCATGTTAGGCTAACTTCCCTTTCGGTTAGTCGTATGTGGTTTGATCAGGTTCCAAATATACTCCTGTATGTCCATGCAACGTTTGGCTTTACACAACAGCAAGCTTGCTCGGGATCTTTTGTGGTTTACGGTTCTGCTTTACTGCATTTGGCTACTGCAAAAATGATAAAAGCATTGGCAGTATGTATATGTATCTGTCCTCTAGCTATGGAGTACTGGGTAAGCATTTTCTTCAAGTATACGAGCGTGTGCTTTTGGAAAGCAGTGCAGTGCTGCGAGTGTGCTTCATGTCTAACACTGCGATGTCGTGATGTCACTAATGGCGTCAACATCATGGCTTCTTGGTGCTTAGTTGAGGCTGTCCATATAGGCGTCTCTGTCCACGATCACGTGCTCTTCTGCCACACATTTAAAGATTTGCATTGTATTCAGTCTGTATGGCTGGCTGAGAAGATACCTCTCTGGGTATTTGTCAATCATTGGTGCACTTGGGATTCATCCGAAATATAATGGGTGGCTACAAGCATTTCTGACCTTTCATCTCGTCATGAATTTGGGAGGGCGGACGGGATGCCTTTGGACCCCGGTATCCATCTTCAACACCATCAAAAGAATCCCTCCCTCTCGTTGCGCGTTCATGCACGGGTACACTCATGTATCCTCCTTCGGAGAGACCCCTGAGTCTTCCTTTAAAGACCAGTACCCCTTCCGAGCACTGGGAGCGTTCTGACCAGGCAGACCTTTGCAAACTCTCCGTCTGCATGGCCTCCTCGGTATAGAGCTCTTAGGACTGGTCTGCAAACGCTGTCCCACACTCCTCCGGAAGTATGGCTGGTATCCCCACTTCTGGTTGAGGAAGCCGATTCCCTGTAAGGCCACCAAAAATGTACTGCGGGCCACCTCCAAAACACACCATTAAAAATTACAAAAGTAGTCAAACAAAGAGTGTACACCAGGCACAAAGTAACGCAATTTATTCTGGGCCCTGGCAAAGCTGGGAAAGTAAAATTGAAACAGAATACGGAACAGAACTGCATGAAAAGCGCTGTCAAAAGTACTCAACAAAAATAAAAGCTTTTATAATCTCATAATCTAATTAGCATCAAAACACATTGCAACATTAGGACATTCCTAAGAAGGAGACTGATTGGTGGGATTGTCTTTCCACTATAGAGGGACGTGCATTATCTTAAAATGAATGGGTCCCACAAACCTTACCACACCATCCTTGTCCTATCTTGTGATGTCACAGTCCAACCCACAATTCCCACATCATAATGGCAATTCATTGAAACATTTTTGATGACGAGCGGATCTTTATTTTTCTGCCGCCAGTCATCTCCATCTGCGTCTCATGAGAATACATTCGATCATGACACTGCCAGAGCCTTGAACCACAAGCAAGTTACCGCTTTAATGTGGCATCGGTATCACTTCATATTATCCCCACCAAAAATATTGCTGTATATATGGTCGTCTGGAACGGCCATACGCAATATTTTTGGGGGGATCATTTTGGGAGCAGGGGTTGCAGGGGTGACCCCTGCTCCTTTATAAATAATGCAGGGGTTGTGGGGGTGTCCCCCACAGGTTACATGCCTTAATATCGCGCAAAAATATGCCGATATTTTTGTATGGCGATATTTTTGCTGGGATATTAACACATGGAACCGTGGCATCTTAGGCACTCTTCGAACTTCTTCCCAGCCTAAGATGTACTAAGGGACAATTTGAAGCCGCCATGGGCATTTTGAAACTGCCAGTAAACCAGCTTCATAAACTAATAATTTCCACGGGACCCATAAGCTCTGAAAGCTGGTGGCAAAGGGATTTGTAGAAAATTAAAAAGGGTACATTGGCTCTATTACAGCTGAAGGTTGGGTTGCACATTTTCAAGGAGTACTAAACAATTCAGAAACAGGTAAAATGGGTGGGAACTATATAATACAAAATCCAGTGGAAAATCTAACATTTGTTCAAGAGGAAATCCGTGTTTACATCGCAGAACTAGAAAGAGATACAGCAGCTGGCCTAGATGGGCTAAGAGATAAAGTGTCTGGCCCAGATGGGCTAAGAGCAGAAGTATTCCTCTGGAAAGCAGAATGGTGGGCGCCAGTTTTGACTAACGTTTTTAATGCAATGGTTCATAGAAATGTCCAAGTTCATGGAATAGAAGTCTTCTGTTACCACTTTTTAAAAAGGGTAAAGTAACGGATCCCAACTGCTACCGGACGATTTCCCTTCTTTATATCGCAAGCAAAATATTTAAAGGGTGCTTGGTGGCCTGCCTATTGGAGTGGGCAGTAGAGCAGGGAAACATGCAAAGACAATGAAGCGGGATTCAGGAAGGGATATTCGACCAGTGGTTTGTCCTGTAAACCATTATCGAGAAATATACAAGTATAAGAGGGTGAAGGTAATGTAGCATTCCTTGATTTGGCAAAAGCATTCATCTCAGTAGATAGAAACATTCTATGGGAAACACTGGCCAAAATAAGGGTCAAGGGGGGCCTGCTGCAGATGATTCAGATGTTGTATGTTAATACATAGGCAGCAATCCGGTGTGCAGGAAGGAACAAATACTTAAGGGATATTGTAACAAACAAAGTAGTTCTACAGGGATGTCAGTTGACCCCCCCCTTATATTCACCATTTTCTTACATAGTTTTAATTTGCATGAGTCTTCTGCTAAGGTTATGCCTGCAAAACTAAACAGAGTGTATTACAGTGCACAGCTATAAACTGATGATACAGTGCTGATAGACCCCACAGAAGGGGGACTGCCGCAGAGTCTACAGTATGCTGAGCAGTTTTTAAAAAAAAACCCTTAAATTGTCACTGAACCTGTCCAAAACAAAATTGGAACCTTTCGCAGAGGCAAATTACAGGGGAAGTGGCGCATTAACCAAGAAAGAATATATGAGGTGTCACTGTATAGATACCTCTGGATAATTTTTGCAAAGGATGGACGATGGACTGCCCACGCAAATCAGGCAGCGAAGCAGATGGAAGTAAGTTTAAAGGGTCTCCAAAGGTTCTGTTATCTGTATGGGGGAAAAGACTGGATAAATGCCTAGAAGTGTTGAACCTCAAGACTAAAATGGCTATAATACACGGAAGCGAGCTGTGGGGATACTCCACTTGTGGAAAATTGGACGTGGTGCAGAATGTTTTTCTGAGGAAAGTGGCTTGGCTCTCCCCAGCAACACAAGGGGATACATTGCATCAAGAGCTGGGGCTACCCACCATGGCATGTTAGGCGTGCGTCCGATTTCTTCAGTTTCTCCTGAAAATACATATAGACCCCACAACTAATCTCAATGTAAAGAATGCATTTCTAGAAATGGCAAGTTTACCTGTAAAAGGCAAATACTCATGGCTCATAGAGGGGACGGCTGTGATAGAGAGATGGAATTTAGGCGAGATGACTCACGCACTGTATATAAAGGGCAAAGGAGGAGTCTGGTTGTGAAAGGTGCAGGGAGCGAGGAATGGGAGCTTATGCAGGAGCATTTGTTAAAATTATCGACAGTGAAATTGTATAGGGAGAGCTGTGGTACAAGTATACCCCGACATTTTATTACAAAGGTGAACTCAAGTGAGTGCAGGAGAACAATCCTTATGATAAGGTTAAATGTTTTACCAATGTGTACTAGGACCCCGTGGCTATGCACGTACAGGAAATGTCCGTAAAGGTTAGGAATGCCCGTGAATCTTCTACATTTTTTGTTGATGTATAAGAATAACGTTGGACCTAGAAAAAAATTGTTAAAATCACACTTTTTAAAGAATAAGGTGACTAATTGTGCAGAAGCAATTGTTCCAGTCTGCTCCATCCCACACCACGAGAGTACGTGTGTGCTGCTTCCTCTGCTTTTTCTGCTTTGCTGGGGCTGGGCTATTGGAGAAAACAAGCCCAACCTCCATAAAAACCCTTCTTCCGCGCGGAGTTCCGGGCAGAGTTCCAGTCTGCTCCAGTCCGCTCCGGGAGCTGGGGCTGTCGGGCGGATTCACCGATACAAGTGAGCTGCATGAGAACTGCCAGGACACAGAGGAAGGCGTTCAGTGCCCATACCGCCCAGCGGATACTCTCTCTTTGTCCTGCACGGCCACTTATCTCCCTATCGGGTCTCCCTTTTGCTCTGAACTTAATCTGATCCGAACTGAGCTGAGATCAACAGAAATAGAAAACCGAAACGAGCGTGGGGTCTAAAAGTGAGCTCTGAGCCCCCCTTGGTCCTGCTTAGCTGACCGATCTTTGCTATCTGCTGACACTGACACCTTATCCTCCTGCTCCCCATCCTTTCCCACCCCATCCCCCCCACCCGTTCCTCCCCTTCCCTTCCTTCCCTCCCCGGTCCTGTGTCTGCCCTTCTTCCCTACCTCCGTTCCTTTTCCCCCTTCTCCTTCCCCCCTTCCCTCTTCCTTCCCCTTCCAGCATCCTATATCTGAGATGGAGGAAGATCCAGATCAACGCTTTTTAAGGAGCCACATGAAAAGGACCCCACTTACCTCGAGTCAGCCTCCAGCCTTCAACCACAAGGCCTCCTCAGTCTTAACTTATGGTCCTCTCCAAGACCAACGACAAGGCCCGCTAGCACCACCCGACGATGGCCGCCCCCCCACCGCTTCGGCGAGCGACCCAGGCTGTGCGGGAGCCGGAGGGCCCCTGCCAGGGGGTCTGAGGGTGGCCACATCGCTGACGGCTGCCGCGTACGACGTCCACTGCTCGACATCTTCGGTTACCACCCTAAAGCCGGCGGCCACCTTTGAAGCGCCTAGCACCCGAGATGATACGGGCAGACGGGCACCAGCCCCGCTCGCTGCAGAAGCCGCGAACTCTACACTGCGGATCATCAATTCTCCTGATCTGGAGAATCCCTGCAACCGGCGGAAGAGCCCGTTCCTTCGGACCACTACGGCCCAGATTCACCTGGCTCAGGAAGCCCAACCGGGCAGACCTGACACGGGTGAAGCTACTCACTCACGGAACCTAACCACACCAAGGGACGCCGAAGAGACTACCCTACACCTGTCACCCAGTATGTCTACGCCGCCTCTGATGCCAGTGACCACATCGCCCCCTTTAGACCCAACCGGATCTCCGGAAAACAGGGCCTATGATGCCACGCACTCTCACACCCATACTGACCCTTTACTTGCGATTGCCCTCCACGAGGAGAGTCCGGATTCAGATTCCGACATCTCCCCTGACACACTGGATAACTCCAGCTCCAAACTTTCCACCAAGCATCCTGCAAAAAGACCAACACATAGGATTAAAAGCAAATTGACACTTAAGCCCACGGCGGTTGCAGCTACAAACTCCAAAGCTCTTTCGACAAAGAAACAGCAAAATCCAGCGCCCGGCTCTTATAAAGCTAGCAACCAGAATAAAAAGGTCGTTTCACAGCAAACACAAAGGAAAAAGGGCTATGCAAAACTTGCCCTCTCCACCCCGCGTTTGTCCAACGCTCTGATGAATTTTTTCAAGACACAAGGTAAAAGAAAATTATCCAATGACTCTGAACTATCAGATGCCGAAATCCTGGAAGTTTTTGATGAGATCCCTCCAGTGCCCAAATCCAGGAAAATTACAGCTTCAACCGAGCCTCATCTATCCTCAGTCGGGCAAACTCCGCCTCTGAGCACTCACCTCCTTGGATCCTCACCGGACGCACCAATTGATTCCCATCCGGGCTCTGACTGCCCGCCTATTGACATTTCGGTCACACCTTCAGACCTGCTGGCGAGGTCCCAACCATCACCCACCCCGGGGCGGGTGGCATCCGCACACGCAGATCCAATAAACACCACTAGATTGCCACATCAGGGCCTTACGGACATTCTAGACCTACTACAACCATTAGCAGGGCCACACAGAGAAACGCCCCCCCACCTGCAGGTAAAGCCCGTCTTAACCCCTGCCTCGCCCAAGTCCAGTCACCCAGTCTCCGCATCCCAGTTCTCCTGTCGGGACGACCCCAACTTCGAAACGAGACCTGCAGCTTCAAGACCATCGTCTACGCGGGATATTGGATCCCCCAATCCCACTCGTAGACACTCTTTGGCGAACCCCGCCTCCTTAGGAACTAGAGACACGCCACTGAGGACGGGAAGAAGATGGGACCTTCCTTCATCGCCCCACAAAGAGTCCCCTAACAACAGAAAGGATCTGACCACAATCATGTCAGCCATAACCATTGCCGTGGCCCCATTCTGCAAGCTGTATGAAACGTTAAGCGACGTCTCAAAGGACAACACAGCCATTTTGGCGAACATACAGTCAAAGCTTACCTTCTTAGAAGGATATATAACAGCCATCGACCTGAAGTATGACCTAACGCATACAACAAGCCAGGAGGCAGGCCCTGTGTAGCCCATGGCCGCAGCTCCCTCCGGTTTGAAAAAAGGTTCTGCATCAGACATACCACTGCACAAATCCACCCAGACCTCCCACCCTAAAGACCTTAACGAATCTGCCTCAATATTCACGAACAAGCTACAATCATCGTCAAGCACAAACACGGCCACAGCCAAGAAAGTTCTAAAATTAGCTATGACCGATCAATCACCTGCCCCAACCCACCAACGGACCCAAGGAAAGGACGAGTTTGGAGTGTTGACGCTCAACCATCACACCGATACGGGACCTTCCGCTCGTGGCCCCAGTCGAGCGAGCTGCATAACGGACCCACCCAAGGCCTCGGTCTTAACAGAAGACCCTTTAAACTCAAGTCTCATACTGATGGAATCATCTGACGACGCTCAAGCAGTGCCTGAGGTAGGTCCCTCCAAAGGCATTTTCTCACAATCATCGCCGTCTACCTCCAACCTCAAGCCTTCAGAGGTCCCCCAACTCCAATCACTGACGATTCAGAGTCCCCACAAGTCCACTCAGGGTGTTGGCAATACAGACCCTCCAAGACATGCGACGGCCACACAAAAAAGACCAAGACCAAGAACCAGATCAACGAGGTCGCCTATGTCAGGCGCCTGCCCTTCCCGACAGCAAGCACTACAACATGCTGACAATATGAGGGCCAACACCACCCGCCTCTTCAAACTAGAACAAATCTCTAGCAAAGACAAATACATCAACTTGAATAGAAGTACTGTCTTAAGGATAACATCGTCTCTACCTTCCCTAAAGAACCTAAACTCGGCTGACTTTAAGTGGATTGAGCCTTATCACAGAGACAACAAGGCTAAAGCCTACCTCCACATTTACTCCTCCGCAATACAAGACATCTGCCGCCAAGCCGGTGAAGACTTAAAAGCTCAAGGTTTGTGGCTTTCGGAACTACCAACTCTGGATCCCAAGATCCCCATCAGAGAAACACACCATAATAAAGGAAGGTCTAGCGCCCTCACTCCATCTAATCGACACGATAACCGAAGAATTGAATTGAAATCTCACTTCATACTCTCACCCGGGACTCCGAAAACGCGCCTAGACTCCCCTGCCCGCTCGACACGCCCAGTCTGTGAACATTCCGAGCCAAACCGGTCACTACAGAAAAGCCACTATATTAGAAAACAAGATCCTGCTAAGGCTCGCCCGTCCCATTCTCAAGCCCATAATAGACCACGTCGGGAGAACAGAAAGCTCAGCTGGAGAGACCAGTCCCCGCGAAGAGTCCGGCTTAATTACAGCCCCCGGGCGCAACGTAAACCATCTTCGCCGACGGCCAGCACAAACTCGACAATTCCATCTGGCCCATGGGAATGGATAAAGGATGCTCTATCTTTAAAGCGCACTAGATAGCAATTATCAAAAGAAGCCGATACCCAATCTTATCAAAAGGCCTTATCGTTGGCCTCTTGGAACACCAGAGTACACTCCCACCTAACTGATCACAATACCGTAGACCTGGGTCAATTTGACATATTTTGTCTCCAGGAAACATGGCTCCAGGAAAAACCATCCATGGACGGTTATGACATCGTGATCTCGCCAGCTGTTAAAGGTCGACTAGGCCGCCCTTCAGCAGGCCTTCTGATTGGGATTCGGTCAGATCAAAACCTAAAACTTATCAAAACAACGGCAAGATCCTACGAGGTGCTGGCGGTCTTAATTGAATGGAACCCGGCACACGAATTCCCGACACCACACGCAAAGCAGTCCTCAGCCCTACCACTCGCTCTCCTCACTACTTTCTGGAACCCACAAAGGTCTTCGACACCACTCTTCTGTCAAACTATTGCTGAGGCAATCGACGAGATTCTTAATGAATGGAACACCCCTTATCTACTTATCTGCGGGGACCTCAACGCGAAATGCATTCAACCACAAACCACCCCTCGAAACTCGACCATCACCACAGCAGCGGAGCTCAGGGGCCAAGCCTGGATGACCCTGATGTCATCCAGGAACCTGCACAACGCCGCCTGGA